>NW_022603060.1:0-319349 GCF_008692095.1 Etheostoma spectabile
TCTCTGGGGACCGTGAATATATGTACAGTATTTTACAGCCACCAGTGGTCCTGTAACAAGCTGAAGGACAACGGACCAACTGACAGACAACCTGTCAATGCAGTTCAACTTACTTACCGTATGCTAACTGTGCACTGGAGATCATTGGCTATTGATAGAAAGTAATGTCAGAGCACTCTAACTTGTGGGTCTCTACTGATTGAGGAGGGCTAGATCAAATCTTACCACCACAGAACACCAAAAAGAAGGTGATGTCAGATGATGGAGTGATAATAAATGGCAGGTCAGTCTGAGCAGACTGGAGGAACATTGTTGTGTTCATGAAACTACATCAGGAAATGGGATTCTACCTTTTTGTAGCAGATAGCGCTTGCCGTAGTCCACAAACTTCTTCAGCCATTCAGGATAAATCTCAGTGAGGCGAATCTCATTGTATTTTATTCTAGATTTGTCAGCATCCCATCTCAGTTTGACAATGACAGCTTGTGGTTTTGCAGCGATCCATGTCAATGTCTTCGGGTCAAATGATATGAAGTCTTTTCCATTATAACCATACTGATCAAAACCATTCACCTCTCCAGTCTCATCATCCCACTCACAGCCGTACACCCTCTGGAAAATGTGGACACCTGAGAGACAAATTGTATTACATTATTATTATTATTATTAATTTTATTATTAGGCTATTATTATTATTATTATTATTATTATTAGTAGTAGTAGTAATAATAATACTTGATTTTATTTATCGGCTGCTTTTGGTAGTAGTTAAAGACACTTTACATTAATTAAAATGATCATATAAAGCAACAAATAAAAAGCAACATAACATCACTCATACAAATAGGGAGTTCTGCTGATCTGATTGGTGTGGTGTTCAAAGGAGATGTTGATATGGTTGATGGATAGTAACTAGTCTGTAAATTCCCAGATGACTAATGATGGCAATGAAACAAGTGTGCATTCTCTGCACATCAAACTGTTATATAGCACAGGCCAAAAGTTTGGACACACCTTCTCATTCAATGCGTTTTCTTTTATTTTCATGACTCTTTACATTGTAGATTATCACTGAAGGCATCAAAACCATGAATGAACATATGTGGAATTATGTACATAACAAAAATGTATGAAATAACTGAAAACATGTCTTATATTCTAGTTTCTTCAAAGTAGCCACCCTTTGCTTTTTTGATAGTGCTGCAAACCCTTGGTGTTCAATGACCTTCAAAAAAACTTTGAATGTGTCCCAAAGTGCAGTTGCAAAAACCATCAAGTGCTGCAACGAAACTGGCTCACATGAGGACCGCCCACGGAAAGGAAGACCAAGAGTCACCCTTGCTGCTAAGGATAAGTTCATCTGAGTAAACAGCCTCAGGAATTGCAAATTAACAGCAGCTCAGATTAGAGAGCAGATGAAAAGCACACAGAGTTCTAGCAGCAGACACATCTCTATAACAACTGTTAAGAGGAGACTGCGCGAATCAGGCCTTCATGGTCAAATAGCAGCTAGGAAACCACTGCCAAGCAGAGACAACAAGCAGAAGAGACTTGGTCTGGCCAAAAATCACAAGGAATGGACATTATTAGAAATCTGGGCTTTTGGTCCGATGAGATCTTGGGTTCCAACCGCCGTGTCTTTGTGCAATGGAGATAAGGTGATGGATGGATTCTAGATGCCTGGTTCACACCATGAAGCATGGAGGAGGAGGTGTGATGGTGTGGGGGTGCTTTGCTGGTGACACTGTTAGGGATTTATTCCAAATTGAAGTCATACTGAACCAGCATGGCTACCACAGCATCCTGCAGCGACATGCTATCCCGGTTTGCGTTTAGTTGGACCATCATTTATTTTTCAACAGGACAATGACCCCAAACACACCTCCAGGCTGTGTAAGGGCTATTTGACCAAGAAGGGGAGTGATGTCAAGAGTGTGCAAATAAGTAATCAGAGCAAAGGGTGGCTACTTTGAAGAAACTACAATATGAGACATGTTTTCAGTTATTTCACACTTAAGTACATAATTCCACATGTGTTCATTTATAGTTTTGATGCCTTCAGTAAGACTCTACAATGTAAATAGTCATAAAAATAAAGGAAACACATTGAATGAGAAGGTGTGTCCAAACTTTTGGCCTGTACTACATATACAAAGTTACACAACGGGGGGGTCACTCCATAGTCTAGTGCAATGTTTCCCAAACTTAGGGTCGGGACCCAAAATGGGTCGCAGACCTGTTTTATTGGGTTGCCAATTGGCAGAGTAAAATGCATATCAATCTTATGTGAATGAGCGTTCTTTTTTGCTACACTGGTCTGATCAGCTCAGATGCTGTGGGGGTTTTCTCTCTCTCTCTTCTCTTATCCTAGGAGGGGATACGAAAATGAGTTGAGAAAGGGGTGAGACACAGAAAGGACAATAGAGACCTTTTCTGTTTTTGTTTACTTTTATAATGGAATAAATATACTTCATATACATTTAAATTCATGGTTTGTTCCATCTTTTGTCCACAGTTTAAAAATGTAGATGTTACAATGATTCATGGTGTATTTTTGTAAATTTGGGTCCCGGGGAGACACCAAATTTCTCTTTTGGGTCTTGAGTTGAAAACGTTTGGGAACCACTGGTCTAGGGTTTTAGATGTTGAACATGAACTGAAACCTCCCTGGTTGGAGACCATCTGAGTACCTGGTCTCTCTGATCCTTGTGTTCTCTTACCATAAAACTGATGCTATCTAACATCTGCAGCTTTGGATGCAGTCCCAGGTTCAACTGACCAACAAGTTAAAGTTATTGCATTATTTTCCACTTCTTGGATTACCATCTCAGAAAGGCAGCTGCATTTCATTAATCTGATTTTGTACAATGGAAGTTTACTTTGTTAACAGAATATTTATTATGTACATATAATAGACAGGCTTCCAATTTACCAACATGCAATATCAAAATCTAGTTATTTCACTTTTTAAGCAGCAACACAGGCCTTCAGATGGCAAACAAAGCATTTGGATTCTTTAAATAAAACCTGTACAGACAGATGATAAGGCCCTCAATCCAGTTATCTGACAGGTCAATGAAGGAAATGTCTTGTCTTTCCTCTTCCTGAGTATGTTACTGGGAAAATATGACTATTGAAGTTTAGAATTTCATTATCTAAGGGTGGGAATGAGTTTAGATCACTTTACACTTTAGCAATATAAGTTAAATGTAACATGCATAAATACTGTACCTCTATTCTGGTAAAAGTGATGCTTGAAGTGATCCATTTGGGATTTCCAGAACTTTGGCACACTCTTAATACATGCTTGAGTGTAAAACTCCAACTGCTGAGGATTTTTTTCTAAAAATGTTTTCACCCAGTCCTGTTTGAGTTCTAGTATCTTTTTGTTGGTGTCGCAGTAACCCACCAGAAGATCATCCACTACTGTAGTAGCCACAAACTCTGGGAGGTTTGGGACTCCAGAAGATGCAGTGATGAAAAACTTGAGTGAGTGTTTCACTGCAGGACAAACAAGATTTATTGATTCAGTATAGACATATGTCATTATTTATCACAAATATGATGGCCTAATTAATATGATTCAGTTAATCTAAGACATGATAGTCTCAAAGTGAAAGTGAAACTTCACTCCAGCTGAGTTCCAGAGCTACACAGGAACAAAACGCAGAGCTGAGAGGAAAGTAAAGCAAATAATTAAAACGTGATCTTACCTGGAGATGAGACATGACAGAAGAGAAGCAACAACAGAAACTTCATCTTGTTCTGATAAAGACGTGTCCGAGGACCGAGCTTTTGTCTTTGTTTTGTCTTTTCTGCTTTTTGCAAAAAGGGGGGAGTGTCTCTGTTCTGATGAAAGTTGGGCGGATGATACAGAAGTTGAAAAACTTGTTTTACTCTTGTGAGTTTTTCACTGTGCTATATTGTGTGTCATAATTCCAATTTATCATCCTGATTATTATCTCATTTTCCCTTCCCCATCTTCATACAATGTTATTTTATTGATGTATTTGTATCTGGTTTGTTTCTTGTGCTGCTGTAACATCTTATTTCCAGTTATTTCTTCTTCTCTTACATTCAGAGTGATTAGTAGATCTGTAACCTGTGCTGACCTCTACTGGTGACCAGCAGGAATTACAACAACATCAGCAGAACATTTTCTATCTGTGGCCTGTATCAGAAAGATTAGAGCAGATATTATATCCCTAATGTCAGGGGGAAAGGGAATATATCATCTTGTAAAGATGATGCTTAAAGAATGTGTTTATATTCTATCTGAAAGTGAAAATATTCTGTACTGCCCCTTCAGAATGGTTTAGAAGCTGGACTGAAGTCGGCATGAAGCTGGACTCACTGGTGACGGTGGCAGAGAGGAGGACATTGGACCAACTGCTGGACATTACTGACAATGCCAGCCACCCCCTGCACACCGTCATCAGCACCCAGAGGAGCCGGTTCTGTGGAAGGCTACTCCTTCCCAAGTGTCGGACCAACAGACTCAAGGACTCCTTTGTCCCTCATGCCATTAGTCTATACAACTCCTCACTAGGGGGGAGGAGGAAATAGGGCAGAGAGGACAATACATACATACATACATATACATACATACATACATACATATACATACATACACATGCATACATACATACACACAGTACACATACATACATACATACATACACACAGTACACATACATACATACATACACACAGTACACATACATACATACATACACACAGTACACATACAGACATATATAAATGCACACCTGGACTTAAAGTCACACCTGGTCACTTTATTACTTCAACACTGGACTCAACACTGACACTTTAATAATAATTTATGGTCTTTTCTTTGTTATTTTACGAAAGTTCTCATTGTTATTATTATTGTTATTTTGTTGTCTTTATACTGTCTTTTTAATCTATTTTTTATTTCCTTTTTTCTTGCTAAAACTGGTACTGGATTTTTCAATTTCCTCGCAGGAGTCATCCCAAAAGGATCAATAAAGAGAAGTCTAAGTCTAAGAAAAAAAACTTTCTGAGCAGAGTCTGATAAATTAACTTCCGCGTATCAATTTATCAAATGAAAAAACATGACAAATCCCAATATTTCCAATGTGATGTTAAAAAGCCGACATGACAAATCTTTAGTGAAATACTCATCCTACCATTTTATCTTCATGACAACCACATCTGTTTGAGCACTGACATCTGTATTTATTAAATGACAATGATCCATACTGACATGTCTTATAGACACATATGAATGATGGAAATGATGAACTGAGGTGAACGGGGAGGAGACGATTCACAGCGAAAGCAACTAAGAGGAAAACATTTAAATATTAACAGCAAGAATGTGATAGGCTGATGGAGATTGTAGCTGAATCTGGTTGGTTTGACTAAAAGACTACACACTCCCAATCAGCTGATAAGGGGAAGCAGGAGGAGAGGGAGGTGAATGAGAAGGAGGAAGAAGCATTAGATAGTCTTCCTGACTCAACTCATGCTAATCTTCATGTGGCTACATTCCAAAAACTTGTCCTTTTTTGTTTGATTAGTAATTAGTTTATCAAATACCTGTTCCTATTTGAAGGATCATTTATGAAAATGTGTCTTAAACAATGAACATGATGCAGCCAGTTTACAATTAGGCTACTGTATGAAAAAGATAACAATCACAGGACACACCTCATGAAGGTATTCCTGAAAAAAATCACAGCACTTTACTTCCTCATTTCACACCTCACCTCACACAGCAAGATGTATTTACTAAGTCTCATATAATGAATGGAATATCTATCTGATATCACTTATGCATTTTGAATTTGAAGGCTGTTAATAAACACATAACCATCCAACACATGTAACCTTAATGAATGAGTCCCTCAGAGTAACAGAGCAAGGCGGTGTTATGATGTTATCCAGCTCTACAGGAACTACCAAAGGGTTTAATGTAATCTTGGAGATAAAACATAACACTAGAGAGGCAAGAGATATAAATACATCTAAAAAAAAAAAAAAGAGCTGGAAAGCTCAGCTCATCTTAATTCCAAAAGTTGTTTCCTGCTTTAACTAGACTTTAATCTTTCACCTGCAGTATGAGATGAGTTCACCTGTGAATTACTCCGTTCAGGTTTTCCAGTTCCTATAGAGCTGGATCATTTCATAACACAGCCTTGTTCTGTTACTCTGTTTTTCTGATTAAATGGTCAGGTATAAATTCATAAATCATATTATATTCTGGATGCAGTGATGATCTGATAGGTGTTGCTGAGGTAACAACATCTAGAGAGGACTTCACTCTGACCAAAAGGGATTTTAGACATGTTCTGGTCTATCTGAGTCTCTGTTACCTGTTCCTGCCTGCTTCCACTAAAGCTCTCTGCTTGTGCTTGTCTGCTGCTAAAGTCCAAAACACATTGTATCATGTAACACAACATGAAGCTAGTTATGAGTTCCCTTTGATTTAGTTCTTGCTCCTGTAATAAATAAGTGTCCTGTCAGACTCTAACGGCCTCTGTGCTGCTTCCTTTCCCCTACAGAGACCTGGGTTGGAACAAAGGTTTAGTGAACTGAAAGATCAGACGCTGAGTCCAGAAAACATCTTCTGACTTCTACGTTTGACTAATAAAGTTTAAAATCTTATAAATCTGAGTCAGACTTTTTCACACATTCTTACTCTGACAACAGAAAAAAACTGAAAATGATATATTTTTAATGTAAGTAATTTTATTTCACACCAATGATACTAAAATAAAATACAAAATATGAGAATATCAAACATCTTTATATAATATTTACAATATTTACACATTTTTCTTGTCATTAAGCTAAATAATCACGATGTTGCTGTCAAGTTGTCAAACACCAGAGAGGACTTTTTTTTTTACCACTACTACATTGGGATGATTCAATAAATGTTACAGTAGTTTATCTATAAGACTCAGACCATACGCATATCTACAGAGAGTACAAATAGAGTTATAGTTATATAGTATATGAACTGAATGTTTGAGTATACAAACCTATAATACAGAAAGTATATTAATCACACACACAAACATATCTTTCAACATTAAGATGTTCAATTCCACATAACAAAATCAACATTTTGTCAACTGCTAATACATTTTTGTTTTGACTTTTCTTTTATCATGTTGCTTTCAGCTTTTTGCTTCATGACTCTTTCATGTTAGAGTTACATTCAAGATTTGAAAGCAAGTTCTTTATGGACTTTAATAGAAAGGTTTGTTGTAGAAGATTATTTTTCCAGGTATTGTCTAACTGGAGATGTGAACATTTGACTGCTTTCCCAGTGCAGGATGTGTGTGTTAATCAGGTCTCTGGACTGAGTCTCTCAGAGAGCTCAGAGCTGTTGTCAGGAGCTGTAAGGAAGAACACACCGTTACTGAGCTGCCTTTCAGAAACAGAGGATGATGCAGCCTGTCCAGAGGCTGCTCGTTCACATTAACTCTGCACATCCACCAAAAGGTGTTCAGTACTTCCAGCCTCTGAAACAGGTTTAGCATCTGATGTTTTATCCAGAACCAAGACACATGCTCCATCTGTCAGGATCAATAAGCTGACTCCACAACCTGAATGGGACATGAGCAACCAGCAGCCTCCAACCCCGAGAGCTTTTTATATATGCTTCTATACATCCGTTTGTCTTTGTGAAGCTCTTTGGTGCAACCTTGTTTGCTTTTAAAGTGCTATATGAAAACAGAAACAGGCCAAACCAGGAAAAAGTTGCATTAATGTGCATAAAGAAGCCAAGAAAAGATGGAAAAATCTCCAATGGGCGTCAAATGACAGACTAGACATTCATATTATATGTCACAAAAAGTTAGATTTTATTTCCATCATTTACACTTTCAAATAACAGAAAACAAAAAAGGCGTTTGCAAAAGTTTGGTCACCCTGCAGAGTTAATACCTTGTACTGCCCCCTTTGGCAAGTGCCACAGCTTGGAAACGCTTCTTGTAGCCAGCCAAGAGTCTTTCAATTCTTGTTTGAGGTATCTTCGCCCATTCTTCCTTGCAAAAGTCTTCCAGTTCTTTGAAATTTCTGGGCTGTCTGTCAGGCACTGCTCTATTGAGGTCTATTCATAGATTTCCAATTATGTTGAGGTCTGGTGATTGTGAAGGCCATGGCAAAACCTTCAGTTTACGCCTCTTGATGTAATCCACCGTGGATTTTGAGGTGTGTTTAGGATCATTATCCATTGGTAGAAGCCATCCTCTCTTTAACTTCAGCTTTTTCCCAGATGGCATCAAGTTAGTGTCCAAAATTAGCTGAAATTTTATTGAATCCATTTTTCCTTCTACTCGTGAAATGTTGCCGGTCCCACTGGCTGCGATACAACCCCAAAGAATGATTGACCCCCCCCCCCCCCCATGCTTAACAGTTGGACAGAGGTTCTTTTAAATTCTGTTCCCTTTCTTCTCCAAACGTACCTTGGCTCATTGCGGCCAAAACGTTCTATTTTAACCTCATCGGTCCACAGAACTTGTTCCCATAATGCATCAGGCTTGTCTATATGTTCATTTGCAAACTTCAAACGCTGATTTTTGTGGTGAGGGCGTAGAAGAGGTTTTCTTCTGGTGACTCTTTCATGAAGACCATATTTGTACAAGTATCTCTTTATAGCAAAATGGTGTAGCACAACTCCAGTGTCTCCAGGTCTTTCTGGATGGATCGTGCAGTCTAACGTGGGTCTGGACTTGCTTTTCTCACAATCCTGCGAGTTGTTCTGTCTGATATTTTTCTTCTTGGTCTTCCAGATCTTGCTTTAACTTCCACTGTTCCTTATGACGGCCATTTCCTAATTAAATTCCAAACAGAGGATATTGGCATCTGAAAAAGCTCAGCTATCTTTTTATAGCCTTCTCCTGCTCTGTGAGCGTCAGTTTCAGTTTTCTAGACAGCTGCTTAGAAGAACCCATGGTGCTGATTGTTGGGGCAAGGTCAGCTGAGTCTGGGCATTTAAAACCTTAAGATTGACGTCACCTGGTCTTTCCAGACGATGATTGAGAACAATCCATGACACTGTCAGGTCTCAGCTTTCCAGAGGGGGCGGCGCATAATATAAACTCTGCAGGGTGCCCAAACTTTTGCAGACGCCATATTTTTGTTTTTTGTTATTTTGAAAGTGTAAATGATGGAAACATGATCTAACTTTTTTTGATATTTCATATGAATGTCTAATCTGTCATTTGATGCCTTCTGGAGATTTTTCCATCTTTTCTTGGCTTCTTTATGCACATTAATACACATTTTTACCTGGGGTCCCCAAACCTTCAAACCCCACTGTATATGCATATATATACAGTGGTCTGCAAAAGTTTGGGCAACCTTGTTAATTTCCATGATTTTCCTTCATAAATCGTTGGTTCTTAGGATAAAAAAAATCAGTTAAATATATCATATAGGAGACAAACACAGTGATATTTGAGAAGTGAAACAAAGTTTATACAATGTACAGGAAGTGTGCAATAATTGTTTGAACAAAATTAGGCATGTGCATAAATTTGGCCACTGTTGTCATTTTACTGATTTCAAAATCTTTAGAACCAATTATTGGAACTCAAAATTGGTTTGGGAAGCTCAGTGACCCTTGACCTACATACACAGGTGAACCCAATTATGAGAGAGTATTTAAGGGGGGGCAATTGTAAGTTTCCCTCCTCTGTGAACCTTCTCTGAAGAGTAGCGACATGGGAGTCTCAAAAGAACTGTCACATGAACTGAAAACAAAGATTGTTCACCATCATGAATTAGGGGAAGGATACCGAAAGCTGTCTAAGAGATATCAGTTGTCTGTTTCGACAGTTAGGAACATAGTCAGGAAATGGAAGACCCCAGGCACAGTTCAAGTTAAGGCTCGAAGTGGCAGACCAAGGAAAATCACGGATAAACAGAAGCGAAGAATGGTTAGAACAGTCAAAGTCAACCCACAGGCCAGCACCAAAGACATACAACATGATCTTGCTGCAGATGGAGTCATTGTGCATCGTACAACTATTGCGCGCACTTTACACAAGGAGATGCTGTACGCAAGAGTGATGCGGAGGAAGCCTTTTCTCCGCCCACATCACAAACAAAGCCGCTTGAGGTATGCTAAAGCACATTTGGACAAGCCGGCTTCCTTTTGGAATAAGGTGCTGTGGACTGATGAAACTAAAATTGAGTTATTTGGACATAACAAGGGGCGTCATGCATGGAGGAAAACAACACAGCATTCCTAGAAAAACACCTGCTGCCTACAGTAAAATTTGGTGGTGGTTCCATCCTGCTGTGGGCCTGTGTGGCCAGTGCAGGGACTGGGAATCTTGTTAAAGTTGAGGGACGCATGGATTCCACCAAATATCAGCAGATTTGGAGACCAATGTCCAGGAATCAGTGACAAGGCTGAAGCTGCGCCAGGGCTGGATCTTTCAACAGGACAATGACCCTAAACACTGCTCAAAATCTACTAAGGCATTCATGCAGAGGAACAAGTACAACGTTCTGGAACGGCCATCTCAGTCCCCAGACCTGAATATTATTGAAAATCTGTGGTGTGACTTAAAGAGAGCTGTCCATGCTCGGAAATCATCAAACCTGAATGAATTAGAGGTGTTTTGTAGAGAGGAATGGTCCAAAATACCTCCAACCAGAACCCAGAATCTCACAGGAAGCTATAGGAAGCGTTTAGAAGCTGTTATTTCTGCAAAAGGGGGATCTACTAAATATTGAGTTATTTTTTTGATTGTGGTGCCCAAATTTATGCACATGCCTAATTTTGTTCAAACAATTATTGCACACTTCCTGTAAATTGTATAAACTTTGTTTCACTTCTCAAATATCACTGTGTTTGTCTCCTATATGATATATTTAACAGATTTTTTTTATCCTAAGAACCAACGATTTATGAAGGAAAATCATGGAAATTAACAAGTTGCCCAAACTTTTGCAGACCACTGTGTGTATGTATATATATATATATATATATATATATATATATATATATATATATATATATATATATATATATATATATATATATACACACACACACACACACCTACCACTGAATCCTCAATCCATGCATGCAACACACATACTGTATCTAATTATTTCTTAAATCTATTCATGTATTTTTTTTGGTTTGGTATTCCTTTCATTTTTATTTTAATTTAATTTATTAATTAAATATTATGTTATTTAGTACTCCCATCTACAGTAATTCCAGGTCATGTCAAACAGTCATTGTTTTTGGTCTCTCTGTTAGCGGAGAAATCTCTGAGTGAGAAAATAATTTACTTTATAATCTCCATGTCTTTACTCAAGTCTGTTTTGCAGTAACACATCCTGGTAACAGCACATCAGACCAGAGACAATAGAATAAAAACAAGTTCTACTCACATGGTGGAGGGAGTTGGGCTGAAACAAGAAGAGACGACAAATCATTTCAGCTGTCACAGTTGGAAATGCCAGAACATCATTTGTCAACTTTTCCCATCAAATCTGATCCGCTCCTACTCATGCTCCTACTTATGTTTAATAAATCCTATCCCCTTCATCTTTTATATTTATCATCATCAGCATCATCATCAACATCATCATCCTGCTACAGTCTCTCTATTAGTTGCTTGTTGAAAGTAAATGAGAAAAATATTTACTCCTTTGGTCTCTCACTTTTCTTCTTTTAGTAAACTACAAATCCAAAAGCAGGTCTGATAACTTTCCAATTCTCCTCTCTCACCTTTCTTTCTTTTGTAAAAAATGAATCCAGCGGCAGCGGCGAGGACGACAGCAAGAACAGCCACTGCAGCAGTGATGGGAATGGTCCTGTCTGAAGGATTCTCTGTTCAACAAATAACAACAACATGTCTACAACCAGGTCTACAACCAGGTTAGAACAGAAGTACATTCCTCTGTTTATCATTCATACTGTACACACATGACTTATGAAATATTTGCATGTTGGTTTGTCCTGCAACAGATTGTGTGCATTGGTTTAGATTCAAAATCTAAAAAAACGACAGACTTATTCCATAATAAACCAAAAGCTAATTAAACAAAAACACACCTTTGTTAGAGCCTCACGTTGGTGAGTAACATATATTTGTGCCGAACCATCACGATAGTGCTGACTCGCAAGAACCGAGTAAAAAATGGAGGAAGCTGTTGGTTAGCTGTTAACTGCTCTGGGAAATGGTTTAGTTGGCATCAGTCTTAAGACAGCAGTCAACTGTACAGATGTGTTTCTGAAATAAAGACTGAAGGAGCTAGACCGCTAACTGGGATATCAGGCTTTTTTGTGTGTATGTGGTAGTATGGCCACAGATATCAAACAGAAGGCTCACACAGAGCATCAGAAAGGTGAAAAATTAATAAATCAAATCACAACTGAAGTAAACTAAACACATCTTTCAGTCACTTCCTATTCCAGTCTCACCTCTGTTTGTCCTGATCTCTGCTTTGTCCAGTTTGGTGACGATGTCGTCCTCCACACCAGAGAGATGAAACACACAGTCGTACCTCCTCCAGTCTTCATCTGGGACTGATGAAAGGTCCAGGTCTACACTCATCTGGAAGGATCCATCGTGGTTGGGGAGGATCTCTCCGAGGTCCACGTCCTCATGAAGCTCCTCTCCATCTTTCCTCCAGAACATCATGGCTCTGTCAGGGTAGAAACCTGTAGCGTGGCAGCTGACTGGAGAGGACGGAGACTTCTGGAGGAGAGACACTGAGGGAACCTCTGCAGAGAAAGAGAGAGAGAGAGAGAGAGAGAGAGAGAGAGAGAGAGAGAGAGAGAGAGAGAGAGAGAGAGAGAGAGAGATCAAATGTGAATGGAAAGAATCGTAAAAATAAAAATGAAGAAAAATACAATAGGGAATTGTTAACAGGTGTGAAAATTCTTCCAAGTAAAATAAATAAGTAAATAAACCTCAAACAACACCACTAGGAGTGTGAAGCCGTGCTAGCAGCTCTGAGGTTGTTCTGAGGTACAGCGACGCTTTGAGCTCATTTTACCAGCATGTTGATGTGTGGCAGGTTATAATCTCAGCTCTGCATGTTAGCTTTCTAATATTTCCTCATTAGCGCTAAACCTAAAGTACAGCTGAGGCTGAGAGAATGTCATTAGTTTTGCAGGTATTTGGTCATAAATTAAATTACTGGGTAAACAGAAGGATTTGACCTGATGATGGCGTTAGCTGAAAAGTCAGAGGTTCAAAGTTCTTACAATCGATTCTCTGGGGACCATGAATATATGTACAGTATTTTACAGCCATCCAGTGAGTCTGTAACAAGCTGAAGGACAAACGGACCAACTGACAGACCACCTGTCAATGATAGAAAGTAATGTCAGAGCACTCTAACTTGTGGGTCTCTACTGATTGAGGAGGGCTAGATCAAATCTTACCACCACAGAAAACAGCCAAAAAGAAGGTGATGTCAAACTGATTGGAGTGATAATAAAATGGCAGGTCAGCCTGAGCAGACTGGAGGAACATTGTTGTGTTCATGAAACTACATCAGGAAATGGGATTCTACCTTTTCTCAGCAGAGAGCTCTTGCCGTAGTCCAAATACATCTTCAGCCATTCAGGATAAATCTCAGTCACAAAACTCTCAATGTGTTTTATTCTAGATTTGTCAGCATCCCAGCTCTGTTTGGTGATGACAGCCTGTGGTTTTGCAGCGATCCATTTCGATGTCTTCAGGTCGAATGATATGAAGTCTTCTCCATCATAACCAAACTGATTAAAACCATTGACCTCTCCAGTCTCATCATCCCACTCACTGCTAATCATCTGCTGGAGAATGTGGACACCTGAGAGACAAACTGTATTACATTAATAATAATATTATTATTATTATTATTATTAGTAGTAGTAGTAGTAATAATTATAGATTTTATTTATAGGTTGTTTTTGGCAGTAGTTAAAGACACTTTACATTAATTAAAATCATCATATAAAGCAACAAATAAAAAACAACATACCATTACTCACACAATTAGGGAGTTCTGCTGATTTGATCGGCGTGGTGTTCAAAATAGATGTTGCTACATTTCTGTTTCACAGCTTAAATAGTTACTAGTCTGTAAATTCCCAGATGACTGATGATGGCAATGAAACAAGTGTGCATTCTGTGCACATCAAACTGTTTATATATATATATATATATATATATACAGTGCCTTGCGAAAGTATTCGGCCCCCTTTTCAGCCTTTTGACACATTTCAGGCTTCAAACATAAAGATATAAAAATTTTATATTTTGTGAAGAATCACCAACAAGAGGGACACAATTGTGAAGTGGAACGAAATCTACTGGATATTTTAAACTTTTTTAGCAAATAAAAACTGAAAAGTGGTGCGTGCAAAATTATTCGGCCCCTTTACTTTCAGTGCAGCAAACTCACTCCAGAAGTTCAGCGAGGATCTCTGAATGATCCAATGTTGTCCTAAACGACTGATGGTGATAAATAGAATCCACCTGTGTGTGATCAAGTCTCTGTAGAAATGCACCTGCTCTGTGATGGTCTCAGGGTTCTGTTGAAAGCGCAGAGAGCATCATGAAGACCTAGGAACACACCAGGCAGGTCCGTAATACTGTTGTGGAGAAGTTTAAAGCTTTAAACATCCCAAGGAGCACTGTGCAAGCGATCATTTTGAAATGGAAGGAGTATCAGACCACTGCAAATCTACCAAGACCTTGCCGTCCCTGTAAACTTTCAGCTCAGACAAGGAGAAGACTGATCAGAGATGCAGCCAAGAGGCCCATGATCACTCTGGATGAACTGCAGAGAACTCCAGCTGAGGTGGGACAGTCTGTCCATAGGACAACAATCAGTCGTACACTGCACAAATCTGGCCTTCATGGAAGAGTGGCAAGAAGAAAGCCATTTCTCAAAGATATCCATACAAAGTCTTGTCTAAAGTTTGCCACAAGCCACCTGGGAGACACACCAAACATGTGGAAGAAGGTGCTCTGGTCAGATGAAACCAAAATCGAACTTTTTGGCCACAATGCAAAATAATATGTTTGGCGTAAAAGCAACACAGCTCATCGCCCTGAACGCACCATCCCCACTGTCAAACATGGTGGTGGCAGCATCATGGTTTTCTTCAGCAGGGACAGGGAAGATGGTTCAAATTGAGGGGAAGACGGATGCAGCCAAATACAGGACCATTCTGGAAGAAAACCTGTTGGAGTCTGCAAAAGACCTGAAACTGGGACGGAGATTTATCTTCCAACAAGACAATGATCCCAAAACATAAAGCAAAATCTACAAAGGAATGGTTCACAAATAAACGTATCCAGGTGTTAGAATGGCCAAGTCAAAGTCCAGACCCGAATCCAATCGAGAATCTGTGGAAAGAACTGAAAACTGCTGTTCACAAACGCTCTCCATCCAACCTCACTGAGCTCGAGCTGTTTTGCAAGGAAGAATGGGCAAGAATTTCAGTCTCTCGATGTGCTAAACTGATAGAGACATACCCCATGCGACTTGCAGCTGTAATCGCAGCAAAAGGTGGAGCTACAAAGTATTAACGCAAGGGGGCCGAATAATTTTGCACGCACCACTTTTCAGTTTTTTATTTGCTAAAAAAGTTTAACATATCCAATAGATTTCGTTCCACTTCACAATTGTGTCCCACTTGTTGGTGATTCTTATAATAAATAATAAATATACATATATTTATAATAAACATTTTATCTTTGAAGCCTGAAATGTGTCAAAAGTACTCAGTACTTTGTTTGGGCCCCTTTTGTATGAATTACTGCCTCAATGCGGCGTGGCATGGATGCCATCAGCCTATGGCACTGCTGATGTGTGATGGTAGATCAGGATGCTACAGTAGCGGCCTTCAGCTCTTCTGCATTGTTCAGTCTCATGTCTTTCATTAATCAAGCACAGTAATCCCATGGTCAGTGAACCAGGTCATCTGCTGGTCATCTGCTGGTGTTGGTCCACTGGGCTTTATTAAGTCAAGAGTCAGCGCAGCCTTCTACCAGGACATTTTAAAGTACTTTATGCTTCGTTCAGCAGACGAGCTTTATGGCGATGCTGACTTCATTTTTCAGCAGGACTTGGCACATGCCCACACGGCCAAAAGTACCAAAACCTGGTTCAATGACCATGGGATTACTGTGCTTGATTGGCCTGCAAACTCTCCTGACCTGAACCCCATAGAGAATCTATGGGGCATTGCCTAGAGAAAGATGAAAGACATGAGACTGAACAATGCAGAAGAGTGAAGGCCGCTACTGTAGCATCCTGGTCTTCCATCACACATCAGCAGTGCCATAGGCTGATGGCATCCATGCCACGCCGCATTGAGGCAGTAATTCATACAAAGGGGCCCAAACAAAGTACTGAGTACATATGCATGATTATACTTTTCAGAGGACCAACATTTCTGTATTTAAAATCCTTTTTTTATTGTTTTCATGTAATATGCTAATTTTCTGAGATTTTGAATTTGGGGTTTTCATAAGCTGTACGCCATAATCATCAAAATGATATCAAATAAAGGCTTGAAATATCTCACTTTGCATATAATGAGTCTATTTAATATATTAGTTTCACCTTTTAAGTTGAATTACTGAAATGAATGAACTTTTGCACCATATGCTGATTTTTGAGTTTCACCTGTATATACAAAGTTACACCAGTGGGGGTCACTCCATAGTTTAGGGTTTGAGATGTCGAACATGAAGTGAAACCTCCCTGGTTGGAGACCATCTGAGGACCTGGTCTCTCTCCTCCATAAAACTGATGCTATCTAACATCTGCAGCCTTGGATGCAGTCCCAGGTTCAACTGACCAACAATTTACTGTTATTGCTCTAATTTCTACTTCTTGGATTACCATCTCAGAAAGGCAGCTGCATTTCATTAATCTGATTTTGTACAATGAAAGTTTACTTTGTTAACAGAATATCTACTATGTGCATGGAATAGACAGGCTTCCAATTTACCAACATGCAATATCCAAATCTAGTTATTTCACTTTTTAAGCAGCAACACAAAGCTTCAGATGGCAAACAAAGCATTTGGATTCTTTAAATAAAACCTGTGCAGACAGATGATAAGGCCCTCAATCCAATTATCTGACAGGTCAATGAAGGAAATGTCTTACATTTCGTCATCCTGTGTATGTTACTGTGAAAATATGACTTTTGAAGTATAGAATTTCATTATCTAAGGGTGGGAATGAGTTTAGGTAACTTTACACTTTAACAATATGAGTTAAATGTAACA
The DNA here is from genome assembly GCF_008692095.1 of Etheostoma spectabile. Lineage (NCBI taxonomy): Eukaryota > Metazoa > Chordata > Actinopteri > Perciformes > Percidae > Etheostoma > Etheostoma spectabile. Next base: position 17,268 of record NW_022603060.1, read on the forward strand.
TGCATAAACACTGTACCTCCACTCTGGTTGAAGCGTTGCTTGAAGTTATTCATTTGGGCTTTCCAGAACTTTGGCTCTCTCTCAATACATGCTTGAGTGTAAAACTCCAACTGCTGAGGATTTATTTCAAAAAATGTTTCCATCCAGTCCTGTTTGGGTTCTACTAACTTTTGTTGGCGTCGCAGTAACCCACCAGAAGATCATCCACCACTGCAGTAACCACATACTCTGGGAGGTTTGGGACTCCAGAAGATGCAGTGAAGAAAATCTTAAATGAGTGTTTCACTGCAGGACAAACAAGGTTTATAGATTCAGTATTGACGCATATCATTATTTATCATAAATATGATGGCCTAATTAATATGATTCAGTTAATCTAAGACATGATAGTCTCAAAGTAAAAGTGAAACTTAACTCCAGCTGAGTTCCAGAGCTACACAGGAACAAAACGCAGAGCTGAGAGGAAAGTAAAGCAAATAATTAAAATGTGGTCTTACCTGGAGATGAGACGTGACAGAAGAGAAGCAACAACAGAAACTTCTTCATCATGTTCTGATAAAGACGTGTCCGAGGACCGAGCATTATCGTTTCTGCTTTCTGGAGGAAAAAGGGAGTGTCTCTGTTGTTGGTAGGGGTGGGCGGATCGATCTAAATATCGATAGTATCGATGCCAACGCTGGTATTGGTATTTGATCGATACAACTGTAATGAATCGATATTTTAATTTAGATATCTCTCCTCTACGTTCACTATACTTTGCTTGTGTCTTCCACCTTCCTGAGCAAACGCCGCTTTCACATCTTGGCCCACATTGCTCCTCCTCCCCCTCCTGCTCCTCTGCTGTGATTCGTGTTGTGTCGTCACGTGACTCACTGACACAACGCGCAGAGGAGCAGCGGGACTGAAAGCACATTGAATGAGATCAGGATGGCCGAGAGGAGATAAGTGTTGTGTGGAGCTATTTTACGGCACTAATGATAATACTGCAACTTGTGATACGTGTAAAAAGAGAATTCGATACTGTGGCAACACTATAAACCTATACAAACACTTAAAAACACATGACAAGGAAAAGCTGATCTACAAAAACAAAACAAAAAGAAGAAATGAGGAGGGAAATCAATCCACTTCCAGACCCCCGGCACAGAGACAGAGTTCGTTGGGAGAGTCATTTCAGAGAGGCAGAGAATACCCAGGTAGCTTGTAAGAGTAGGCTAATATTATGTTGGTCATGTCTATTGTGCATTATTAGTGTGATTGCTCAAGAATAAGACATCGCAACATTTTTGTTATTCTTTATTTATTTATGTATTTTTTTAAAAAGGCAGTAAAATTTGGTTTGTATTCATTCTACAGTGCCTAATAACTAATAATAAATGTACTTCAATACATTAATAAAAAAATATTGCCTAAAGAATTGATCATTCATTCACCTCAGAAATATGAAATGCTCTCCCCTACACAAAAGTATTTTTTAAGTAAAAAGTATCGTATTGGTATCGGTATCGGCAATACGGACCCTATATGTATTTGGTATCGGATCGATACCAAATTTTGCAGTATCGCCCACCACTAGTTGTTGGGCAGATGACACAGAAGTTGAGAAAAATTTCCAGTTATTTCTTCTTCTCTTACATTCAGAGTGATTAGTAGATCTGTGACCTGTGCTGACCTCTACTGGTGACCACCAGGAATTACAACAACATCAGCAGAACATTTTCTATCTGTGGCCTGTATCAGAAAGATGAGAGCAGATATTATATCCCTAATGTCAGGGGGAAAGTGAATATATCATCTTGTAAATATGATGCTTAAAGAATGTGTTTATATTCTATCTGAAAGGGAAAATCTTCTCTACTGCCCCCTTCAGAATATTTCCAATGTGACGTTAAAAAGCCGACATGACAGATCTTTAGTGAAATACTCACCCTACCATTTTATCTTCATGACAACCACATCTGTTTGAGCACTGACATCTGTATTTTTTAAATGACAATGATCCATACTGACATGTCTTATAGACACATATGAATGATGGAAATAATAAACTGAGGTGAACGGGGAGGAGACGATTCACGGCGAAAGCAACTAAGAGGAGAACATTTAAATATCGACAGCAAGAACGTGATAGGCTGATAGAGATTGTAGCTAAATCTGGTTGGTTTGACTAAAAGACTACACACTCCCAATCAGCTGATAAGGGGAAGCAGGAGGAGAGGGAGGTGAATGAGAAGGAGGAAGAAGCATTAGATAGTCTTCCTGACTCAACTCATGCTAATCTTCATGTGGCTACATTCCAACAACTTGTCCTTTTGTTTGCTTAGTAAATAGTTCATCAAATCCCTGTTCCTATTTGAAGGATCATTTATGAAAATGTGTCTTAAACAATGAACGTGATGCGGCCAGTTTACAATTAGGCTATTGTATGAAAAAGATAACAATCACAGGACACACCTCATGAAGGTATTCCTGAAAAAAATCACAGCACTTTACTTCCTCATTTCACACCTCACCTCACACAGCAAGATGTATTTACTAAGTTTTGTATAATGAATGGAATACCTATCTGATATCACTTATGCATTTTTGAATTTGAAGGCTGTTAATAAACACATAACCATCCAACACATGTAACCTTAATGAATGAGTCCCTCAGAGTAACAGAGCAAGGCGGTGTTATGATGTTATCCAGCTCTACAGGAACTACCAAAGGGTTTAATGTAATCTTGGAGATAAAACATAAGACAAGAGAAGTAAGAGATAGAAATACATCTAAAAAAAAAAGAAAAGAGCTGGAAAGCTCAGTTCATCTTAATTCTTAAAGTTGTTTCCTGCTTTAACTAGACTTTAATCTTTCACCTGCAGTATGAGATGAGTTCACCTGTGAATTACTCCGTTCAGGTTTTCCAGTTCCTATAGAGCTGGATCATTTCATAACACAGCCTTGTTCTGTTACTCTGTTTTTCTGATTAAATGGTCAGGTATAAATTCATAAATCATATTGTATTCTGGATACAGTGATGATCTGATAGGTGTTGCTGAGGTAACAACATCTAGAGAGGACTGCACTCTGACCTAAAGGGATTTTAGACATGTTCTGGTCTATCTGAGTCTCTGTTACCTGTTCCTGCCTGCTTCCACTAAAGCTCTCTGCTTGTGCTTGTCTGCTGCTAAAGTCCAAAACACATTGTATCATGTAACACAACATGAAGCTAGTTATGAGTTCCCTTTCATTTAGTTCTTGCTCCTGTAATAAATAAGTGTCCTGTCAGACTCTAACGGCCTCTGTGCTGCTTCCTTTCCCCTACAGAGACCTGGGTTGGAACAAAGGTTTAGTGAACTGAAAGATCAGACGCTGAGTCCAGAAAACATCTTCTGACTTCTACGTTTGACTAATAAAGTTTAAAATCTTATAATTCTGAGTCAGACGTTTTCACACTTTCTTACTCTGACAACAGAAAGAAACTGATTGATGCATTTTTAATGTAAGAGTCATTTTATTTCACATCAATGGTACTAAAATAAAATACAAAATATGAGAATATCAAACATCTCTGACATGCTGATTGTTGGCTGAGATTGTTAAAGACCAAAACCACACTTTAAAATAAATATATAATATGAATATTTACACATCATTTTTCTTGTAATTAAGCTAAATAATCAGGATATTGATGTCAAGTTGTCAAACACCAGAGAGGACATTTTTATTTAACCGTACTACACTGGGATGGTTCCATACATGTTCCAGTAGTTTATCTTTAACCCTCATGTTGTCCTCGGGTCAAATTGACCCGTTTTCCTTTATCAATGTTTTTTTTAATTACCCAAAATTGAGTCCACACGATTCCACTTGCACAACGCTCTTTGGCAAGTATAAATCTCTACTTTCATTAATTTTGGGGTGTCTTATTCAATTGTATAGCGTTTGAAAAACAAATTGAAGTGTTTTACAACATATTCCAGTCTGTGATTATCTATCAACATTCCTTTAATTTTAGTCAAAATAAGTCCCAATTTCTGATTTTCTAACTCAAACATTAGGTATAATTTCCTAAACATTAGGTTTATTGACCATAAATTACAAAAATACCTTTAACTAAAGTTAATAAGTTAGTTTTACGTAGTGTTAAATGTAAAAAAAAGTGACAAACACTGAAAAAAGTGTTGAAAATAGTTACAAAAACGTAAGAAAAGTTAAAAACATTGATTAAAAAGCATCAAAATAAGTGAAGACTTTCAATTTTGATGGGAAGACTACACAAGGGTTAAACAATACCTGAAAAAATAAGCCTCTACAACAAAACCTTTCTATTAAAGCCCCTAAAGAACGTGAAAGAGTCATGAAGCAAAAAGCAACATGAAAAAAGAAAAGTAAAAACAAATGTATTAGGAGTTGACAAAACGTTGAGTTTGTTGCTATGTGGAATTTAATATCCTAATGGTGAAAGATATGTTTGTGTGTGTGATCAATATCCTTCTGTAATATAGGTTTGTATACTCAAATATTCAGTCCATATACTCACTATATAACTATAGAACGTTATATGTACTCTAGATATGCATATGGTTTGGGTCTTAACTGGAGATGTGAATATTTGACTGCTTTCCCAGTGCAGGATGTGTGTGTTAATCAGGTCTCTGGATTGAGTCTCTCAGAGAGCTCAGAGCTGTTGTCAGGAGCTGTAAGGAAGAACACACCGTTACTGAGCTGCCTTTCAGAAACAGAGGATGATGCAGCCTGTCCAGAGGCTGGTCGTTCACATTAACTCTGCACATCCACCAAAAGGTGTTCAGTACTTCCAGCCTCTGAAACAGGTTTAGCATCTGATGTTTGATCCAGAACCAAGACACATGCTCCATCTGTCAGGATCAATGAGCTGACTCCACAACCTGAATGGGACATGTGCAACCAGCAGCCTCCAACCCAGAGAGCTTTTTATATATGCTTCTATACATATGTTTGTCTTTATGAAGCACTTTGGTAAAAACTTGTTTGCTTTTAAAGTAGTATATAAAAACAGAAACTTAACATTTCCTTTTCAGTTTTCATTTTATTGGTCATTAAACATATATATAAACTGTATCTAATTATTTCATGTATGTTTTTTTGGTTTAGTATTCCTTTCAATTTATTTCCATTTCATTTATTAATTACATATTATGTTATTTAGTACTCCCATCTACAGTAAGTCCAGGTCATGTCAAACATGTTTTTGGTCTCTCTGTAAGGGGAGAAATACCTGAGTGAGTAAATAATTAACTCATTTATAATCTCCATGTCTTTACTGAAGTCAGTTTTGCAGTAACACATCCTGGTAACAGCACATCAGACCAGAGACAATAGAATAAAAACAAGTTCTACTCACATGGTGGAGGGAGTTGGGCTGAAACAAGAAGAGACGACAAATCATTTCAGCTGTCACAGTTGGAAATGCCAGAACATCATTTGTCACCTTTTCCCCATCAAATCTGATCCTCTCCTACTCATGCTCCTACTTATGTTAAATAAATCTTATCACCTTCACCTTTAATATTCATCATCATCATCATCATCATCATCATCATCATCATCCTGCTACAGTCTCTCTGTTAGTTGCTGGTTAAAAGTAAATGAGAAAATTATTTACTTCTTTGGTCTCTCACTTTTCTTCTTTTTATAAACTACATATCCAAAAGTAGGTCTGATAACTTTCCCATTCTCCTCTCTCACCTTTCTTTCTTTTGTAAAAAATGAATCCAGTGGCAGCGGCGAGGACGACAGCAAGAACAGCCACTGCAGCAGTGATGGGAATGGTCCTGTCTGAAGGATTCTCTGTTCAACAAATAACAACAACATGTCTACGAAAACACATCTTTGTTAGATTCTCACTTTGGTGAGCGACATATACAGTGGGTACGGAAAGTATTCAGACCCCTTTAAATTTTTCACTCTTTGTTTCATTGCAGCCATTTTCCAAAAATCAAAAAAGTTCATTTTATTTCTCAGTAATGTACACTCAGCACCCCATCTTGGACAGAAAAAAACAGAAATGTAGAAATTTTTGCAAATTTATTAAAAAAGAAAAACTGAAATATCACATGGTCATAAGTATTCAGACCCTTTGCCGTGACCCTCATATGTAACTCAGGTGCTGTCTATTTCTTCTGATCATCCTTGAGATGGTTCTACACCTTCATTGGAGTCCAGCTGTGTTTGATTATACTGATTGGACTTGATTAGGAAAGCCACACACCTGTCTATATAAACCTTACAGCTCACAGTGCATGTCAGAGCAAATGACAATCATGAGGTCAAAGGAACTGCCTGAAGAGCTCAGAGACAGAATTGTGGCAAGGCACAGATCTGGTCAAGGTTACAAAAAGATTTCTGCTGCACTTAAGGTTCCTAAGAGCACAGTGGCCTCCATAATCCTCAAATGGAAGACGTTTGGGACGACCAGAACCCTTCCTAGAGCTGGCCGTCCGGCCAAACTGAGCTATCGGGGGAGAAGAGCCTTGGTGAGAGAGGCAAAGAAGAACCCAATGGTCACTGTGGCTGAGCTCCAGAGATGCAGTCGGGAGATGGGAGAAAGTTGTAGTAAGTCAACCATCACTGCAGCAATCCACCAGTCGGGGCTTTATGGCAGAGTGGCCCGACGGAAGCCTCTCCTCAGTGCAAGACACATGAAAGCCCGCATGGAGTTTGCTAAAAAAACACCTGAAGGACTCCAAGATGGTGATAAATAAAATCCTCTGGTCTGATGAGACCAAGATAGAACTTTTTGGCCTTAATTCTAAGCGGTATGTGTGGAGAAAACCAGGCACTGCTCATCACCTGTCCAATACAGTCTCAACAGTGAAGCATGGTGGTGGCAGCATCATGCTGTGGGGGTGTTTTTCAGCTGCAGGGACAGGACGACTGGTTGCAATCGAGGGAAAGATGAATGCGGCCAAGTACAGGGATATCCTGGACGAAAACCTTTTCCAGAGTGCTCTGGACCTCAGACTGGGCCGAAGGTTTACCTTCCAACAAGACAATGACCCTAAGCACACCGCTAAATAACGAAGGAGTGGCTTCACAACAACTCCGTGGCTGTTCTTGAATGGCCCAGCCAGAGCCCTGACTTAAACCCAATTGAGCATCTCTGGAGAGACCTGAAAATGACTGTCCACCAACGTTTACCATCCAACCTGACAGAACTGGAGAGGATCTGCAAGGAGGAATGGCAGAGGATACCCAAATCCAGATGTGAAAAACTTGTTGCATCTTTCCCAAACGACTCATGGCTGTATTAGATCAAAAGGGTGCTTCTACTAAATACTGAACAAAGGGTCTGAATACTTATGACCATGTGATATTTCAGTTTTTGTTTTTTAATAAATATGCAAAAATTTCTAAATTTCTGTTTTTTTTCTGTCAAGATGGGTTGCTGAGTGTACATTACTGAGAAATAAAATGAACTTTTTTGATTTTTGGAAAAAGGCTGCAATGAAACAAAGAGTGAAAAATTTAAAGGGGTCTGAATACTTTCCGTACCCACTGTATTTGTGCCGAACCACCAACCATGATAGTGCTGACTCTCAGGAACAGAGTAAAAAATGGAGGAAGCTGTTGGTTAGCTGTTAACTGCTCTGGGAAATGGTTTAGTTGGCATCAGTCTTAAGACAGCAGTCAACTGTACAGATGTGTTTCTGAAATAAAGGCTGAAGGAGCTAGACCGAAAACTGGGAGTTCAGGCTTTTTGTGTGTATGTGGTAGTATGGCCACAGATATCAGACAGAAGGCTTACACAGAGCATCAGAAAGGTGAAAAATCAATAAATCAATAAATCATGAACTTCAAGACAACTGAAGTAAACTAAACACATCTTTCTGTATCTGACAGAAGTCTCACCTCTGTTGGTCCTGATCTCTGCTTTGTCCAGTTTGGTGACGATGTCGTCCTCCACACCAGAGAGCTGAAACACACAGTCGTACCTCCTCCAGTCTTCAGCTGGGACTGATGAAAGGTCCAGGTCTACACTCATCTGGAAGGATCCATCGTGGTTGGGGAGGATCTCTCCGAATTCCACATCCTCATGAAGCTCCTCTCCATCTTTCCTCCAGAACATCAGGGCTCTTTTAGGGTAGAAACCTGTAGCGTGGCAGCTGACTGGAGAGGACGGAGACTTCTGGAGGAGAGACACTGAGGGAACCTCTGCAGAGAGAGAGAGAGAGAGAGAGAGAGAGAGAGAGAGAGAGAGATCAAATGTGAATGAAAGAAAACAATGGAAAAAGAAAAAGGAGGAAAAGACAGTATGGAATTGTTAACAGAAGGTGTTAATTCAAGTAAAATAAATAAGTAAATAAACCTCAAACAACAACACTAGGAGTGTGAAGCCGTGCTAGCAGCTCTGAGGTTGTTCTGAGGTACAGCGACGCTTTGAGCTCATTTTACCAGCATGTTGATGTGTGGCAGGTTATAATCTCAGCTCTGCATGTTAGCTTTCTAATATTTCCTCATTAGCGCTAAACCTAAAGTACAGCTGAGGCTGAGAGAATGTCATTAGTTTTGCAGGTATTTGGTCATAAATTAAATTACTGGATAAACAGAAGGATTTGACCTGATGATGGCGTTAGCTGAAAAGTCAGAGGTTCAAAGTTTTTACAATTGATTCTCTGGGGACCGTGAATATATGTACAGTATTTTACAGCCATCCAGTGAGTCTGTAACAAGCTGAAGGACAAACGGACCAACTGACAGACCACCTGTCAATGCAGTTCAACTTACTTACAGTATGCTAACTGTGCACTGGAGATCATTGGCTATTGATAGAAAGTAATGTCAGAGCACTCTAACTTGTGGGTCTCTACTGATTGAGGGCTAGATCAAATCTTACCACCACAGAAAACAGCCAAAAAGAAGGTGATGTCAGACTGATTGGAGTGATAATAAAATGGCAGGTCAGTCTGAGCAGACTGGAGGAACATTGTTGTGTTCATGAAACTACATCAGGAAATGGGATTCTACCTTTTCTCAGCAGAGAGCTCTTGCCGTAGTCCACATACATCTTCAGCCATCCAAGATAAATCTCAGTAAGGAGATTCTCAATGTTTTTTATCATAGATATGTCAGCATCCCATCTTTGTTTGATGATGACAGCCTGTGGTTTTGCAGCGATCCATGTTGATGTCTTCAGGTCCAATGATATGAAGTCTTCTCCATCATAACCAAACTGTTCATAACCATTGACCTCTCCAGTCTCATCATCCCACTCACAGCCGACCATGGTCTGGAGAATGTGGACACCTGAGAGACAGACTGTATTATTATTATTATTATTATTATTATTATTATTATTATTATTAATAACAAAGGAGATGTTTCTATGGTTGATGGATCCCCATTTCTATTTCACAGCTTAAATAGTAACTAGTCTGTACATTCCCAGATGACTGATGATGGCAATGAAACAAGTGTGCATTCTGTGCACATCAAACTGTTTATATAAATATATGCAAAGTTACACCAGTGGGGGTCACTCCATAGTTTAGGGTTTCAGATGTCAAACAGGAACTGAAACCTCCCTGGTTGGAGACCATCTGAGTACCTGGTCTCTCTCCTCCATAAAACTGATGCTATCTAACATCTGCAGCCTTGGATGCAGTCCCAGGTTCAACTGACCAACAATTTACAGTCATTTCATTAATTTCTATTTCTTGGATTACCATCTCAGAAAGGCAGCTGCATTTCATTCATCTGATTTTGCACAATGGAACTTTACTTTGTCAACGGAATATTTAGTATGTACATAGAATAGACAAGCTTCCAATTTACCAACATGCAACATCAAAATCTAGTTATTTCACTTTTTAAGCAGCAACACAAAGCTTCAGATGGCAACAAAGCATTTGGATTTTTTAAATAAAACCTGTACAGACAGATGATAAGGCCCTCAATCCAATTATCTGACAGGCCAATGGTCTTGTATTTCCTCTTCCTGTGTATGTTATTGTGAAAATATGACTATTTAAGTTTAGAATTTCATTATCTAAAGGTGGGATTGAGTTAAGGTCACTTTATAGTTTAGCAGTAAAAGATAAATGTAACATGCATAAATACTGTACCTCCACTCTGGTTGAAGCGTTGCTTGAAGTGAAATATATGGGCTTTCATGTCCATTTGCTCAACCTCACATCTTTGAGTGTAAAACTCCAACTGCTGAGGATTTATTTCTAAAAATGTTTTCACCCAGTCCTGTTTGGGTTCTATTATCTTTTTGTTGGTGTCGCAGTAACCCACCAGAAGATCATCCACTTCTCCAGTAACCACATACTCTGGGAGGTTTGGGACTCCAGAAGATACAGTGATGAAAAACTTGAGAGAGTGTTGCACTGCAGGACAAACAAGGTTTATAGAGTCAGTACAGACATATATCATTATTTATCATAAATATGATGGCCTAATTAATATGATTCCGTTAATCTAAAACATGATAGTCTCGAGGTGAAGTAAAAGTGAAACTTAACTCCAGCTGAGTTCCAGAGCTACACAGGAACAAAACACAGAGCTGAGAGGAAAGTAAAGAAAATAATTAAAATGTGGTCTTACCTGGAGATGAGACGTGACAGAAGAGAAGCAACAACAGAAACTTCTTCATCTTGTTCTGATGAAGACGGGTCCGAGGACCAAGCTTTTGTCTTTGTTTTGTCTTTTCTGCTTTTTGAAGGAAGGAGGGAGTGTCTCTGTTCTGATGAAGAAGAAGAAGAAGAAGAAGTTGAAAAACTGGTTTTACTCCTGTGGGTTATTTTACACTGTGCTATATTGTGCTTCATAATTCTAATTCATCATCCCAATTATTTTCTCATTTTCCCTTCCCCATCTTCATACAATGTTATTTTATTGATGTATTTTTATCTGGTTTGTTTCTTGTGCTGCTGTAACATCTTATTTCCAGTTATTTCTTCTTCTCTTACATTCAGAGTGATTAGTAGATCTGTAACCTGTGCTGACCTCTACTGGTGACCAGCAGGAATTACAACAACATCAGCACAACATTTTCTATCTGTGGCCTGTATCAGAAAGATTAGAGCAGATATTATATCCCTAATGTCAGGGGGAAAGTGAATATATCATCTTGTAAAGATGATGCTTGAATAATGTGTTTTTAGTCTATCTGAAAGTAAAAATCTTCTCTACTGACCCTTCAGAATCATTTAGAATTTTCTTTTGAGCACAGGCTGATGAATGAACTCCACCTGAACTCACGATTGCAGCTACATCCACACAAATAAGAGAGACAGTGACCTGGCAGCAGATTGTCTTTCCACCAAGAAGGAAGTTCCCCTCATCACGACTCAGCTAATCGGATTCCCCTGAAGACAGAGGCCAAGTCCAGGGTTAATAGACCCGTTAATCCCCAAAACAGGTCATCTAAACCTTACAGCAGTGATCATCAACTGGCGGCCCGCGGGCCGAATGCGGCCCGCCAAGCCATTCGATCCGGCCCGCGACTGGATTCCAAAATTGTGAGGATCAAAGAGAAAATATGTAGGCCTATTCTACACTATTAAAGCAACTAAAAGCAGCAACAACTGAGTCTCTTCTCAGTAATCACCACCATTTATGACTCTATTTAGGCTACACCCCAAATCAAACTACTCTCTCTTGATCAGTTAAAGTTCGAGTAGTAATGCCACTTGCGTGGGAGTAGGCAGATTTCAGTGCGGCGATTTTTCTCTGACGCGCCTCTGACTGCTCAGGATATGAAATCTTAAAATTTAAATGTTTAGTGTGGTGGTGACGGCGCAGATTGTATTCTTTTGCAACAGCAACAGTTTTGTTGCAAATTATTTATTTATATATATATATAATATTATATATATAAATCAGGCATACTGGTGAGGCATTCCGGAAGGTTGGCATGATAAATGCGTACTTTTCAGTCCAGTCATCATTGAAGGACCTGTTTTCAATATCAACTTTGCGTTTCATAGCCTTTGAGAGTGCCATTTTACCTCTGTTAAGAGACCCTTCACTTCCTCAGTGTTTGTTTTTCAAGTGCTCTATAAGTAAAATTGACTTAATTGAGTTGAGGCAAAATATCTATCACCCCTGGTGGTTGTCTGTGGTATAGGTGATAGGAACCTGACTCATAAAGGCCTTCAGTTTTGTAGTGAAATGGAAAAAGTATTAACAATAAACATCAATCATAATGTTATACCAAAATTTGATTTTTTATTTAATTTTTATTTAAGGGTCCGGCCCCCAAGGAGACTGTCTGGCAAAATTCTGGCCCTCTGACAAATATAGTTGATGACCCCTGCCTTACAGGGTTTGTTAAACAACCTAAACAGAAAAACTGTTTCTCTATAGCTGCATTAGTTTTTGAAAAGGGATGCCATATTTAGATTTTTTAATAAATTAAAACATTGTCATTAGTTGTAGATGAAAAAAAAGGACAAAAAAACACATTTTCAACACCATAAACAAACTTAATATAAGGTGTAGTGGGAGTAGTCATGTAAAACAGAAAATGTATCACAACTGTTAGTTAGTAGATATGTTTAATTTATCATACGTGAAAAGTAACCTTGAGAATCCAGAAAGACGAGCTATAAAAATAAAATAAAAACCATCCCAATAAGGAAGAAAAATGTAATTGACATAGATTATTTGGTGTAATATGCAACTCCTGCAACCACCAAAATAATACAGATCTTGTCCAGAATGGTGTCAGATTTGAAGTTTTGCGACTTTACAAAATCTAAACTAGTTACAAAATGAATATGTGCGGAACTATTTATGTGAGCTTTCAGTCAGAGGCCTTCTTTGAAGCCTGATGCAGAAATTTACTTTATTACATTCAACGTTGAGTGTTGCACCAATTTGAGTGTGTTTCCTCTCAGTTGATCCTTTGTGTGTTAAACTCTAGCACCGTTTAGGTTCACTCACAGTCATCAAATCTAATCTCGAGATTCAGTTTGACTCCCTGGGTCTGCCAGTTCAACAGACTCTACCTGCGGAGTTGCCCTGCTAGGTTAAATCCGTCACCATGTGTTGCACCAAGTGGATTAAATCCTGACTCCAACAACTTTTATTTGTCTTTACTTTTATTAAATCCAAGTCCGCTCCAAACTCAGATCTTTCTTTCAGGTTCTGTACAAGACCCTGGTCATGAAGACTTTGGCATCGTTCCTTGACAGCACTGTAAAACGCTGTATGTAATTCCTCCCCCCCCCCATACACACACACACTGAATAACCTCAGATGAACTTAGTGTGAGCAGGGTATTCCTCTTTGTGCGACTAGTAATCCCATTACGAGGAGAGTTAGCATGCCTCGGAGATGCTGCGTCTCAAAGTCAATCATCATGTAGCCTGATGAGTGATGATGTATCAGTTTTACACAGATAAACTGAAAACTGAGCTCACTAGGAGAACATCAATATTTTCTTTCAACACTTCAAATGCTCACGTATTTGCTGCCAAGCAACTGGAGGTGCAATAAGTACTAACATCTTAATTTAAACTAGCAATAACACAGTGTAAATAAAGGTCCGGCATTCAAAATTTTACTAACGTAAAAGTACACAAGTATTAGCATGAAAATATACTCAACATACCCTAATTGAAAGTACTCATGAGGCACAAAGGCCTATTTCATAATTAATTATGCGTTCATCCCTTTAATTTTAGCTGGTAAAGGTGGAGCCAATGTTAATTACTTTATCTTGGTTGCTTCAAATGCTAGGCTCCTAAAAAAATGCAACTTCCTTCATTGCAAGAATCAAGCAACTTGTTAAATGAGTAAATACTCAAAGGAATTAACTTTGAAATGGACTTTGGGAATCCTGTATAGCTGGATGGAAGATGGAAGTGTCCCTTTATCCACATTTCATTTGCTTCTAATATTACCAACTGATGAACACCCAACATTACATTTTTCTACATGAAGAAGACCAAAGTAAAGTTTTGTTTTTGTTTCAAACATCTACTCCAAAATGCTGGTATTGTGACTCCAAAGTCATGAAGATTTCTGTGATTGTCTTCATTTTTCTGGCTGTTGACCTGAACTCCCTCCGCTCCCTGGACTACCCACGCTGGAAGCCAGGATTCATTAAGGTGTCTAGATTTAACAATCCTTTTCTGTTAATAGATGCCTCAGGTCTTGGCAAAAGCGCTTTGATAATACTTATCCACCTCGTTCTGGTCGCCACTAGTTTTCCAGTCTGTTTTGCATCTCTGCCAAATCCTCTTTACAAGGCCTAACACCACCGCCTACACGCATCTCTCCCTCTCTAGCTCCTTATTTTCCTCTATTTTAATCCCTCTCTCCTCTCAATTAAAGGATTTCTTTCCTACTCTAAATCCAAATCAAAACAAGGTTGGGGGATAAAGTTCGAGATTGCAACAGGTAAAGGTAAAAACAGTCCCAAGACACCGACCATGTCATCACAATGTCCCAGGTTTGAGTCCGGATGGGGAACTATGTTGCCAGATTGGGTTTTGTTGTTTTGCTCACTTGGACTGGCTACTTTTAATCTGATTGTTTTGGATGATTGTTGTTTGGTTTGACTTATGAACTAGAGCAACTTTTTGTAAGACTAAGCAAAAAAATATCATAGAATGTGACCAGCAGATTAAAAAAGTGTCTCCTGGTATTTATTTATTTCATAAAACCTAGTTACATGCAGTCTATGATAAAACCAATGGAAAGTTCATCTGTGACATAAAGTCCACATCTAAATGCAGTCTGATGTTACACAGCAACAATGTCCAAAGAGTATAGTGAAATGAGCATTTGTGCCTTTTTTTGATATTTGATATTAATTATAACCAACTTGTACAATAAATATAATGTTTTCATCTTTATTTAGAAGCACATTGTCTCCCTTACAGGAGCTATTTTACTCTGAAGGTGACATTGGTTTTGCATGGCCCCTGGCAGAGCTTTTCAAAGCCCAGGCAAACAGATGGCAAAATCCAAATCACCTGTGGAGCTGGGGCCAACGGTGCTAAGAGAGGCAGGGTGCTGAGGTGCACGTCAGCAGAGGAATTAAGTTGTGTTATTTAATACAGAAGAGAGATCAGCAGTTTGCCAAAAGAGAGATTACTGAATTGAGTAAGAGGGCTGTATTTCTTCACGCAGGGTTCAATCTGAACTTGTCCAACCAGAAACTGCATTAATACAAGTGTTTCTGTTTAATATGTGTAAATAGTGTGCTGCTCTAAACTCGTCCTGATATAAAGAATCAATGAAGCATTGGGAGTGGAAGTCTGCAGGCAGTTATGTCATCTTAATCAGTGATCCTGCTTTGTGATATTATCTAATAGGAGTCAGTTACTTAGCTTACACCTCGATCCACTGCAGCCAACTAGAGTTTGGCTGTTACTTGGCTTCATGTTAGCTCATTGTAAGAAACAATGCTGAAACTGTGAAACAGTCAAAACGTGCGAGTATCTGAAACCTCCAGTCGTGGAAGAAGTGTTGAGATCCTTGAGTAAAAGTTGGGGTACCAACGTGTTACAAATAAAAGTCCTGCATTCAAAAGTGTGAATCAGGACCCCTGGCCCCTTGGGCAACCTGGGCCTGTTCCCAATAGGCCCATTCAGTAATCCATCCACAAACACATGTGAGTATTCACATGTCTGGGTAATCGATTACAAACAGAAGATACATTAAAGTAAGCTAGTAAAGAGATGAGGGAGGGGACAGGCTCAGAGGTTAAAAACAACTCCAGTCATGACCCCTGAGTCCTAAAGAGCTCAGACATTTAAACCCTGGCGGTGCCTCACATCTATCGAGGGACCACCCTATCGATGGATAGATATTGTTTCTGTTGATGCTAGTTGTAGAAGTTGATGTGTTTTCTGTGTAGACTGGTTTACAGCGGAGCAGATGGTGGATTTAGATCGCGGACTCACTTGCCACTCGCCACCACTCGCTGGATTTAACCAATTAAGTTGTTGCCTGTGTGAAGGAGGGTTAAGGTAGTTCAGGGTAGGACTCACTTTTACTTTGTCACTTCCCTTGATCAGGTTTATTTTTTACAGCAGATAAAGCCTGTGACATGCTTGGAATCAGGCAACATGTCAGTGCCAGGTTCAGTCAGCTGACTTGTTTATACCTGCAGGGCAATCCTTGCAGTCTGGAGAGTTTAGTCCAACCTTTAACCTGTGTCACATCTAAAACTTCCATCTTCCCTGTCACTCTCATTCCCCTCTTTGTTGTTTGTTTGTCCATCCTTAAATACTTTCCTCTCTTTCTCTACTGGCGTGTCCTAGTCCCCAAAAACATTATCTCTTCCTGCTCTGGTCCATTTTGACATTTTGCTATTTCGCTTCCGTACAGTAACATGTCCACTTACAGACTAATGGAAATAAAACCTCCAAAATACACATCTATTTGTTGAATTTTACTACACTTTGTGTTAGAAAGAGGTATATTCCTGTAAAAACCTTTGACTCTATTGATAATGTAGTTATACTTACTAAAATAGAATATGTTTATGCTAATGCTTTTGTACTTTTACTTAGGCTGAGTAAAATTTGAAAAGCAGGACTTTTAGACTATTTCTACAGTGTGGTATTGCTATTTTAACTTAAATAAACAATCTAAGTACTTCTTCTACCACTTGTAGTCCGTGATGTCCCTCTTGCTGTGCCTGTGTCTTGTGTACTCTACAATCAGTTTGTGAAAAGCACCTTCTAGATAGATCGGCCGCTTGACTACATTAAAGATAAAAAAAGAAGCTCAATAATAGTAATCTCTCAATAATCTTAGGGGTTCACATGAGTGCTTCTGTGGCTCCGCCTCAGGGTGATCCAGTTTAATTGACTTATTCCAACAGGTTGAGGCTGATTTCCTCTGCAGCTCACAGACAGATCATCACTGATATCCCTGGACTCCTCTGCCACTCACACAGGTAGGAAACAAATAGAGCTCCACTACGCAAACAATATGAAATATCACAAATTTCTTAAACCTCAAGAAACTAATCACTATAAATGGCAATTTGACCGTTTGACTTTCTATTTCTTTTTGTATTAGTATTTATCTCAAACTAGGTTTGACTGAGATTCTCATAAAAACACAAAATGACACATTTGTGATGATGTGAAGCATTCAAAGGCATGCCAAAGGAAGACTAGACTTACTGAATGAAAAGTAACAATATTTACATTCATATTTTTATTGCTGCATTTTCTTGATCCACAGCAATGTACCATATGGAAATTTTGATTACTTAGACAATGACATTATGCTAAAGGAACTACTAGAATCCCATGATAATCACCTTCTGCTAACCACAACCTGATATTTATTTTAAAGATGCAACCAAGCATCTACAAAGAACAACCCAAATTTGAAAGTGGCTGCAACTTGAGAGTAAGCTTCAAAGCCATGTCAAAAAATATGTTGATTCTGGGTGACAGATCAGTAGTAAAAGTGTTAACCTTGCTTGATTGGTGCATAGAAACTATGGTTGATTGTGGTTGAAAAAAGGTCTCGACTGGTATTCAAAAATATGGATGTTCCAGAAATCTCAGTTTCACTTTTTTATTAAATTTCACTCCACATTGATGACCAGGAAAAGTAAGGTTTTGGTTATCCTAGAGCGTTTCTAAAGTTAGGGTGGTTAGGGTTAGGGTTGTGATTCCACTTGTGGGTATTACTGATGGTTGATTGGCTTAATGAGCTTACCAAGCGGCTTCTGCTTTTTCACAGCATTTGCTTCTTTGACAAGGATCAAGAAGGATACTCCAGCCATACCTCAGACATAGTCGTCTGTTTACCACTTTGACAGAGTAGAGGAGGCCACTCCCTAGTAAAAGCCGTTTGTTAATTGCCCTTTGAAAGCTCAAGTGCCAGAAATTCCTATTTTGATTTGGCTTTAAAACATCACCAACACCATCAACAATGGGTAACTCCAAAAGTGGCGCTGTGTCCAAGGAGATCCTGGAAGACCTGAAACTCCATACCAAGTTCACAGAGACTGAGATTGCTCAGTGGTATGAAAACTTCAAGAAGCAGTGTCCAGAAGGGCGCATCACAAAAGAGGAATTCCAGTCCATCTACAGTCGGTTCTTCCCGGAAAGTGACGCCCAGACATATGCCCAACATGTCTTCCGCTCTTTTGACACAAACGATGATGGAACACTGGACTTCAAGGAGTACATCATTGCTCTCCACATGACATCAACAGGGAAAACCACCAGCAAACTGGAGTGGGCATTTTCGCTGTTCGACGTGGACAGGAACGGATACATCACAAAGTCAGAGGTCAAGGAAATCTGTACGGTAAGTTTTGAAATGGGAAGTATTGCAGTAGCCAACCAGTTGTTTTGGTTTGCCAACTGTTTGGCTTCCAGTTGTTGAGCAAATTGTCTGAAGGAATAACTGAGTACTGTGAATAGAAATTAAGTTTAGGCAACAGTCTCATCTGTATAGAAGTTGATATTAAACCATCCTGTACTGTATCTGTTTGCAGCTTCTAGACAAATGTTAGACATTAAAGGCAGGTTTTTCAGACCAAACGTCTAGTTCTTCTCTATACATTAGGGCACTTTCACACCTATAGTTTGTTGGACTTGGTACCACTCAGGGGTGAATTTGCAACATTTTTTCATTTGGATTGGTTTGCTTCCACACTGCACTTTGTCAAATGCATCACAGACTGTGTAGAAATGCCACGCGATCCAAACGGTTGCTTATTTATTGGACAGAATATCTCAAATTCCCAGACACTTCTAGTCACAGAAATAATGGAGTAACAGCAAATTCATGACATCTTGGGTTTTCTGGTTCTGCTCTAGTGCTTACAATGTTTTAGAAGAAGGCAAACCATTTGAGAGGCTAACAGATGGCAAGTGAAAGAGAGAGACAGTGACGTGTTATCACACAGATTACCAGCGTTGTATAGTCCAAACAGCTTATGGTTCTGAAAGTTATCATCGCTTAATTATATAAAACATAAGTCCATAACATGTGTGCAAGATTGAAATTGAAGGCTAGTAAATGCATTGTTTTTGGTCCACTTCATGTATTTGGGTCGGATTGCATTCTCACCTAAAGTCAACCAAACTTTAGTTCACTTGAAAGTAAACCCAGACCCCTGTTTTCAAGTGCACCAGAGTTCGTACAAGCTTTCACACAAGCCAAGACAAACCGGACTATCAGACCAAACGCCCCAGGGGTGGTTTTAAACTGACCAAACCAGGTACATATTAAAGCAACCATGGAAAGCAACATAATAAAAAATCTGGTAAAATGGACAGTTGACAATTGAGTGGTAGACATAAAGGTAAGAAAGATCAGTTATTGACATTTGCTGAGCAGTGAATTCTGAAGGAAGCTTCTTTGTATGTTTAACGTCTACAGACACATGGAGATAACAGGAGCATGTTTTGATCGAGCATGTGATTGCATGAAAAAGATGTTGCTCTATTTAGTTGTGCAACTCTTTTTAGATGCAGACTCCCACTACTCCCATTTCTAGTAGCACCCACTCAATAATAGTACCGATGTTACCAAATATATCTGCAGCACTGAAAGCTATTCAGCATCACATTGTGTCACTCTTGTTACATAACATTTTTGTTAAATACAAGATTACACTTGATTGATCGATGCTGATAAACAGTTTAGGATGAATTAAGGGCTAAGCCTACAGAGAGCTTTAGAGTAAAGATAGGAGGATATATACATATAGAATTAAGAGAATGAAGAGTGGCCAGTTGACATGTTCTCATTTAATTTTAACAATTTTGGATCAAGAGAAATAAAACATGGTAGTGTGGTTATAAAAACTCAAATTGGAATTGAAGCCAATGTAGACTCATTAATTCATATAACTTTGAGTAAACTATGACATGTATAAACAACAGTTTCATCTGCATACAGGATGATTTGGGACTGTCATGTACTGCATATTTTGGTGGCTTCTGGACAAAGGTTGCCAATTTCACAGAATTCAACAATACATTGAATTATATAAATTATAACCTCAAAAAACTACATGTTTCAATCTTGAAACTTTTCGATTGTCTCATGTAAATGTAGAAAACACACACACACACACACACACACACACACACACACATATATATATATATATATATATATATATATATATATATGTAGACACACATGCACATATATGTACATATGCAAACACATTTATTTCATATATACAGTATATAATGTATATATATTTGGCTACTTAAATATAACTG
This sequence comes from Etheostoma spectabile, assembly GCF_008692095.1. NCBI lineage: Eukaryota > Metazoa > Chordata > Actinopteri > Perciformes > Percidae > Etheostoma > Etheostoma spectabile. The sequence goes on from NW_022603060.1 coordinate 37,467, forward strand.
ACTTACATGTCCTTTGCTTTTTTGGAAATATAATAAATAAAAGACTTCCATTATCTCTTTATGTGCATTTCTTTATGTTTATACTGCAACAATAGCCAGAAAAGACTGTGTGAAGTTAACAGCAAAAAGCCAAATCGTTCTTTAGTCCGACTGCATTATGTCTGAATAAAACAACTTGCTCCTGTGTCTATGTTCTTATGTAATCCTTTCTTTAAGACCTGCATTTGCAGCAAAATGTGAGTTTTTACAACGCTGTCAATCCTCCATAGTTTTCCATGTGTAATGAGATTATTAAGTGTCTTTGTTGAAATGTAGAATACACTCTGGAAGTAAATGTGAAGATCATCACTATCAAAGTTTAATATTTCTGTGAAAGGTAAAATGTAATGCTTTTCTCTCTTTGATCAGTCTGTGTCTTCTATTTTTTGCTTCTAACAGGCAATCTTTAAGCTGATTCCCAAAGATGAGCTGGCTGATCTGGCTGAGGATGAAAACACAGCTGAGAAGAGGGCAAATAAACTCTGGGATATCTTTGAAAAGGGCGAGAATGGTGAGATACAACAGCGTCAATGGAGAAATGAATTCATACACAAGAACTGCTTCAGAATGAAGCAGATAGGCTACTGATCACATCACCCCAATCCTGGCTTCCCTCTTTGGCTCCCTGTTTGATTTGATTTAGATTTTACTGATCACTTAAACGTCTGGGTCTGTCCCAAGCCATGTAGCAGAAATACTGATCTCATATGAGCCAGTTTGCAGCCTCAGATCTTTAAGTGGGTTATTTCTGATTGTTCCATTAAAGTCAAGGCTTAAATCTAAGAGTAACCATGCATGCTCCTCAGAAATCTTTGACTTTGTTCAAACAAAAGACATTTCTATTATGACTTATTTTATGTGAACCCATTTCTCCTTTTTATTGCTCTTATCGGTTTTTTTGTATTGCTTTTATTGTTTTACAATTATTACCTTCAACAAAGGAGGATATGTTTGGTTTGTTTATCTCTTAGCAGGTTTTTGGAAAAACTAACTAATTTTCAAGCAGATTTGAATCCCAGGACGGATACACACAATATTTATTTTTTAACTTATGTTAACATTGTGAGATAGGGCAAGGCCTTGGAGGGTGTTAAGTTGCCCCAGGTAGGTGTGCAAAATCGCTTTTGAATCAATAAACCTGAACTTAACTTTTTTCTATTGCTTTTCTCCGTACAGACCGAGTTGCAGAAGGAGAGTTTATCCAGGGAGTGTTGGACAATGACGACGCCCTTCGTTTGATTCAGTATACGCCTGCAAAGTAACTCTTCTACAGATTCATTGTATCTCTCTCCAGTCTTGTCGTTTCCAATTCACCTTTACTCTGCTAATACATTGACACCTGACGGCATCTTCACAACACACAGCCGGTGTGACGTCAGATTTTAGTTTACATTTCTTGAGAAAATGTAATTACGGAGGTGTGCTTTAGCAACTCAAGCACACATTTTAATATGATAACATGTCAAGTGCTTTAGTTAAAGTATCATTATCATGAAATATGTTGTTTGTTTCTCGTCTGGGCAGCCAATGCTGGTGTCTGTAGTCTCTCGTTCTACCCTGCGTGTTATTTAAAACCCAGAACAAGATGTAATCGCAGCAAGGTCTACCCATTCTCACTCCCAGTGCGTCAAAAAGCTACGCTTTGTCAGTTGCCATTGGATTTATCACAGACACCAAAAGTCTCATTTGGCAACTCAGTCACATGCAGTGGTGGTTTCCTTTTGGTGGTATTTAAGACGCACTTGGTCGGGATTCTTGGCGTCACATTTTGACGCTCTGGGTCGGGACTGAATTGGCATGATTTAAAAAATGTATGTTTATCTGACATGCGGCAGTAAGGTTTAGGAAAAGATGTTTGGTGGTGTTACAAAATTAACGTTTTAGTGACATGTGACATGCACTAAAATAGAGCCCACACCCTGGTCTGTTGGAGGAAAGTCCTGTGTTGTTCCAGCACCCCAACTTACCTCTGTCTTTAATACCACTCGCTACCGTTGTCGCTCTTAATGTTACGTCATCTTAGAGCGCCACAGCTCTGCCCGGTGCGTTCCACACAGACGCTAAAGGGTGGTTTTTGCGTATTGGTATCTGACGCTGAGAGCCACTGACCAAGCATCCGTATTTTACGAGTTGGGAATGAGAACGGGTTGGCAAGGTGTAACTGTATCTGGACCCTTGTTATTGTCTAATGTTATGTCTTTCATAGTGGTCAATTCATCCAACAACAAAATTTAAACTATGAAGTTGTATCTGTATTCAAAGTAGGTTAAATTCAAGCGCAACTGGACTTGGTTAAGCTTCTTGAAGACAACTCGTTTCCATCCGAGAGATTTTAGTTTTGAAATTGTATGAATTGCATAAAATTTAAATAAAACGTATGATGTCAGAAGTCTTTTCATTCTTCTATGTTGTCTATAGTGTTAATGGTAATAAAAACTAGGATTGTGGGACTGTGTGTCAGTATTGTGTTAAGAAGTGTCGGGTTGTGGTAACGAATCATCAGAACTCTAAAAGAAGAAGGAAGAAGTTAAAGCCTTGTTAGTGGCTTTGTGCAGCTGAACTGGAGTTTGGGCTGAATGCTAACATCATGCTCATGATGACAATACTAACATCTCTTAAAAGTGAATTTCCCATACAATGAAACTGCATTCTCAATTATGTTTTGAGTATTTTCCAGCATCCAACATAGTTGGACATTTTAACATGTGGTTAATGTCATGAAATGAGGTTAGAAAATGATCATGGTTTGGATTTTTTAAAAAAAGCCCATTTATTACATTATTTGAGGTACGTACAGAAGTTAAGTATTTTACGTACACAAGCCAACGTTGACTTTTGCTTTGACACAGAACACGGACAGCAGTCTCCTCCTACCTTTGTAGACGTCCATGGACTTTGATTCAAAACATAATCGTGATACGCCAAACATAATATAGTTCCCTCGAAACATAATTAAATGCAATTTTGTTGCATTTGCGGGAAATTTTGGGAGCCAGGGTTGAACATGCTGATGTTTTCCTTCTTCAAATGAAAATCCCCATTAGCCGCACCTGAGAGTTTATCATTGTTACGACCCAAAGTAGTCCAGGGATGGAGGACGCAAACTTTAAAATAATAAACTCAGGACAGAAGACAAACGGTAAATAAGGCAATTTTATTGTGCCCGCACAACACAAGGTAACTTAAAACAATCTTCAAAAGGAAGACGAAAATAGGCACAGGTATCACAAGTTTGATTCAGAGGTCACACAGACGCTCCCAGCACCTCGCTGCCCAATCTACGCCGGCTTCCACAGAAGCTTCTTCTGCACACAGCCTTGCTGGCCTCTCTTAAGCCTCAGCTGCTGGCCTGTCATCAGCAGCACACACCTGCAGAGAATCCCACACACCTGCAGAGAATACACATAACACAACACAGCACGTGACAATCATATGACAGCATTACATAAAAGGCGGAGCAGTTGGTCCTGTATGTCCCTTACCGGCTAACATATTTCAAGATGGCACATGAATATGGAGTGTCTACCTCAGTTCATGTGAATGCAAATGTAAAATTTTAAGCCGAAAGGAATACTTGGAATTGATGATGGTTGTAAATATTTATGAAAAATGACAAGTTTGTGAACGGGCAACACCGATTTTGAAAAACATAATGGACCTTTAAAGTTATAGTGCGTAGTTTCTGTTTCCTCCATGAGGAATTCCAAGTTATGAGAACAACACTGTTGTTGCCTCCACATGACAAAAGCCTTTGCTGATAGTACAAGAGTACAAACAAAAGGTCTGGTAACACTGGGAACAAACACTTGGATAAACATTCGACAGTGAGACACACGAGGCGCTACAACAATATGGCCGGGAACAAGTGAAACAACGGGGGGGTGTTGGGTATTTATACACAGGGCATGGGAAGACAACTACACACAGATGAATCACATTAGGGCGGGGACAGGTAATCATAAAAGGTGGGAAACAAAGACAGGAAGACAAGTGACCAGAAATGTAGAGAAACAATGAATTTCAAAAGAAAACAGGAAGTCCATAAAAACAAACAGAAAACAAAATAAGAGTGGGAGCTGGATGTGACCGTTTTGGTGAAACGTACACATTCAAAGGGTTGTTTGGATGTTGTTTGAGTTGCACAACAGAAAACTCTGATTGGACAGATAGTCTAGCAAACTGTCTGGATTTACCCTGCAGAAGTCTGAGGACCAGGTAACCATAGTCCGCATAAAACGACCATAGTTTGAAATGCCAACACAAAGAAAGTGGAAGGTAACGGACATAACTAAACAATCCCAGAAATGAAACGAATTAAAAAATCAATAAAGACCAGCTTTGTATCAACTTATTTGGCAATGGCTAGAATGTAACGGAAGTCCTTTAATATCATATAGTTGTGCACACTATAGCATTAAAATACCGCCCAATAGTTGTCAAGAAATTTGACTCAAATCAAATGTAAACCTCATGGTGGCACTTCATCAGATCATCACCAAAATTATTGAGATTATTCTGGTAACCTCAAATGCCTGTACAAAATTTATGGCAATCTATCCAAGAGTTGAATATATTTCAGCCTGGACCAAAGTGGTGACCCAACATTGAGTTTCCTACTGCAAGCGTGTCCACGAACAGCACAAAAGAACTGTGCTTGGGTCCATAACTACGGTGCATCAACTCTGTCCACTGTATATAACCAATCCCCCTTTCCACAGTTGCAAATGCCATTGGTCTAAATGTGCTTCAGACAACCCGCTTCTTAATAACACTGATGTCACAGGTTAATCTCTAACCTGTGATTACATTAAAAAAACTGTTGTCCAAAGGATAATCCTCATTCCGCACAGCTCTGATTGTGAGCAATTTTCCCCGTGGGGTCTGTAGATTAATAAAGAAGAGATGGACTGACAATCTGTGCGTTCTGGAAAAGCCCAGAACAGACGGCCGTCGACACAAAATAAAGTCTAACAAAGCAATACAAGCAGCCAACAGCAGGGGCGCTAGCACGATCACAAACAAGAGAAGAAGAGTCGGCCTACTGGCCAGTTTGTGATTGGTCCCCGGCCGCAGACGCTGATCAGTGACGGGAGCAGGTCGGGACAGAAAAACGTACAGTTTTCCAGCCTGAGCTGCAGGGTGAAATCAAGTCGCCAGCAGAATGACTAGCAGAAAACTTAAGGAGAAAGATGGATCTGAAAAAGTAAAAGAAAAGAGGGCTAAGTCTCTCGAGAAATGCAAAAAGCTCACAGAGCTTTCCTGATGAACGACAGACAGCAGAGTTAACTTCACATCAGCAAGACGTACTGGTGCAGGACACTTTACAATAGGCTGCCTTTATCCCCATCTTAACGTATTGCATAGCCAGCTATCAACATGTTTACGTGCATCATGATTGTGAAATTCGATTGCACCATTTAGTGCTGTCACACGTAATGTGTTTAATAATTTCTGTTTGGTTAATTAGAAAAATGAAACTCGTTAGAAATTAATCGTGGGTATAAAACAAATTGTGTAACCAATATAAATATGCAAATAAACTTATAATTGAGAATCACAAACATTTTATGTCAAATGGAAGCTGCAACAGCCTTAGAATTTTCAAAATAAAAAATGTAAAACGGCAGAATGCACGCAGTTTAACTAACAAGGTGACCAATACTGAATGGATAAATGAACTAACCGCTGCATGTTCATGGGGTTGTTTTGAATCTTACATAAACTGTTGTATAATTCAACTTAGTTTATATTTTTAATTACTTTCAGCATACTGCTCGTTGACCTGACATCCCCGTTTATCTCTGCCTCGCTGCCTATATAATGTCAATCTCTTGCTCTCCATCTCAGTCTTTATCTCAGATTTCCCTGACTGGGGAGATTATTGACATAATCTTCTGTCCAGTACTTGAAAGCATCTGTCTTAATGTCCAAATCTCTCTGTTGCTGTAATCTTTAATTCTGGCTTTTCCTTTGTAGATAAACACAGAATTACTGGATATACAAATTTAGGTCACATGCACACAAGGATGCAGGTAAAACAAATCCGGATAATGTTTTGTTCTTGGTATTTGTCTGGGTTGTAAAGAGTCTTAAGTCTAAGTAATACAATTTTTGGAATGGTTGGGTCTTGATTTGATACTATAAATAAAATTGAATTAAATAGATGCAAACCACAGACCATCTTGCGATGGGATCACACTAGTCACAACGCCAAATCAGGCCAGGGGCGGGAAGTGAAGGGGCCTTTAATTCTTCCCCCCCTACTTGCGGCACCCTTTGTCGGATCAAACCCATCTTTGAACACTGCCTTTATTTTGATCTCAACTACACACATCTTGCTACAGATTGACATACCTGGCAAAGTACCAGACATATGATAACACATCAGTTGTTTCCACATTGCTCCTTCAGAGTATTCCCTACAATCTTGTGCACACGTCTTGCGCCTTTTCAATTTTGAACTAATCAAAGCAGTTTATCAATGTTCAAACTGATGATTTAACTGTGAGAGTTTCATGGGCATCTGAGTCTAGATATTTTCTATGAGAGAAATGAACAGGAGTTTTACTTGTAAAACCTTGGATTCCCAAAACAAGCTAACCCCATTTTAACGTTTTGAAAAAGCTAAAACTGGTTGACATGCTTTTCGAAATCACCTGAATATCATGTTCTATTACAATTTTATTTTGACACATTTTGATGTGATTCATCATTATTGTCTCAACATAAAGGTGATGATTACATGATTATGGAATCTGTGTATTGATAAGACATCATGAGACAATATGGTTTGTTTTTATTACATCACCTTATACTGGGGGTGAGGGGGATTTTCATCCATTCCTCCATTAATGCCATAGACTTATCAAACCTTTTGCGTTGACACTCAAACAATCTCACATCCTCTTACACATCTTGTAAGTCATAAAACGACATGCAATCCCTGAAGAAGTCACTCTAAGGCTGTATTTACACGAGTAGAGAAAACACAAGTTTTTCTGATCCGACTTTAGCAACATTTTCCTGGAGGATAATCGTCATTTCATAGCATCACAAAACAAATTTCCGTTGTTTTGTTCTCTGTGTTCTGTTTACATCCAGCCTGAAAAAGCAGATTTTTTTGATTTACTTTTAACATAAAGAACAACCACTCCTAGACATTATTAAAAATTCTGAGTCTAATTAAGCATCAACCGGATTTTTAAAAGATTATTAAATCACAGCAGACACAGATATAGACAAAGAACACATTATTGACTTTTGGTCCTTTTAACATGTTTTAAATATTTACATGAAACTATATTTTTTTGTTAAAAAAAAGTGGCAATATTTTAAACATATCATATACTTTTTGTCTTCTGGTCTAATTGTCATTCCACCGGCAAAAGTCTGTAATAAATACAAACTTAAAATGATAGGAAAGGAGTTTCAGAACATTTACAGGGGTGCACGGGTGCTACTGCATGTTGACCAGAAGTCCACATCAGCAGCAAAGTCATTGTCCAAAATAAGTTGCATAATTGTTTAAGTTAATGAGACTCAAGACTCAATGCAGCATTTGGCCTCTTTCAGCCAGTTGTTTTGGTTCTTCTGCTGCACATAGATGTCCGAGTCTCACCGCTCCAACCTTCCTCATAAAAGCAGAGGTTTGCAATGGGACGATAGTGTTGCCCCGAGTCTGCTGGACAATCTCTGCTAACTCGTTAGCTGTAACAATGTGATGAACCAACAGTCCATTGGAGCTGTGAGTCTGTGCGTATGTCTTTTTGTCCCCAATTTGAATCCCAGCTTGAAATGACCACTGTGTGTGACTAAAAAAATGCTATAATTATCATTTGAAACTGCACATATACAAAAAAAAAAAAGAATATTTCTGGAGGTATTTGTTCAAATCTCGTAATCTCGGAATGCAGTTTCATGTGCAATGTGGGGAGCCAATCCCGATCAGATATCGTCACAGTCCCTGGCCCCCTAAAGTCTCAGCAGAGCGAGTCCTCTCTCTCCTCCTGCAGAGCGTAATCTATCTCGTCCATCTCCCGCTCACAGTCTTCGCATCCTTCAGCGCCACATCCCTCCACCACCACCATACCATGAGGGTCCACCAGCCGCCCACCTCCCATTCCACATCCTCCCACTCCCCCCATCGTTTCCAAACCCATTCCCCTAACTCCTCCTACTGCTCCCATTCCAACTCCATTTCCCCCAACACCAACTACTCCTACCCCCATTCCCCCAACTCCTCCTACTGCTCCCATTCCAAGTCCTCCCATTCCCCCAGCTCCTCCTACTGCTCCTATTTCCAGTCCTCCATTCCCCCAACTCCAACTCCTCCTACTGCTCCCATTCCCAGTCCTCCCATTCCAACAACATTCCCTCCCACTCCAACTCCTCCCATTCCCATCCCAACGGCTCCCATTCCTCCCACTCCGATTCCCCCTCCACTAATAAGCAGCGCTCCCCCAGCGCCGCACGCCAGAGGGCCGACCGCTGGTCCCATTCCTCGGGGCCACAGCGGGTCCATGAACGCCCCCTGCTGGCCGAGCTGAATCAGCTGACTGACCGAGTAGACGCCTCCACTGCCGGCTCGAACGACCTCCTCGTAGGAGGGGGCGCAGGAAGCGGCGCGCACCTCCTCCAGCCTCAGCCGGGCGCGGTGCTTCATCTCGATGAGGGTCTTGGTGTAGGAGTTGAGCGTGGCCACGGCGGCCGCCATGCAGCAGCTGAACGATAGCCACGCCATGCTGGGGAGGGAGGAAAGAGTTGGGAGAACAGGTCAGGCCGGTCACGACCCCCGGAGTGGCACAGCAAAGTGCATCCACGAGTCATTGATGTATTAGGTGCTAGAAGTTTGGTGACGTAGTGAAATCCAGTCTTGTTGTTGTCTCAAAACTGTGCTTGAAGTTGGGATGCAGTTGATACTCAGGCAAATTAATTAAAACGATGGTGCAACACAGATAATGATTTTTGATAATGAAGTTTGGACTTTACGGCTCTCAAAACGGCTCAAATTAATGTGAACAATTTCACCCTGAGAGCAAAACCTTTTGAATGAATGAATTGCTTTTGCTGCTAAATTAAAAGTTTGTGACCAAGCCGTAAATCAGATTGTTAACCAGAATGGTTAACTTGAAACAAACTCACGCAAAAGACCATCCGTAGTCCCAGGTCTGTGGCCTCCAGTCTTTGGGCCCGATGCTCACGGTCATCTGAAACACTGTGGTGTACATCATGTGTGCTACCATCCCCATCAAACCTGGTAGAAGAAGAAAAGACAGAGAGAAAGTTAAAAAGAGAAAAAGAAGAGAGGATAAGTCTGATCATTTTGGAGAAAACAATAAGCGATGAAAGACAGGGGCAGGAATAAAGAACATTTGAAAGTATTTACATAAGAGGAAATTAAGGAACTATTTAGCATTTATCATCACTTTACTCAAAGACAAGAATGATGAATACCTGGGCGCAGTTAAGTGATCACTTTAGTACTCATAATTTAAACAACTACCATCAATGGTTTTTGGGGCTGTGTACAATCACAAGTTAAAGAGTGACATTTTGTAGAGAGAGGAAGTCCCTTCCCCTTCTGATAGACCTCATGAGACGTTAATTCTGAATAAATGTGTACAGTAGTGAATGGTGAGAGACACTTTATTTTTGGATCCCGTTTGAATTGAGCAATGAATCACACATGTTTGTCCATTTTAAAAGATAATTTTGCAAAAGAAAGAGGAAAATCTGTGGGTAATGTGAGTAACTCTAAATCCTGGTACAAAACACACAAACACCGTAGCTTCAGCAAGACATAACCGATGCAACTTTGAAGTGAGTCGTCTTTCTAATTACGTACTGTACTTTCACATTCTTATACTGTACTGTTTTAAGACAAACTGAAACTTTTCTGGACTTGGAAAATTGACTAACATCACATCATGGGATATCAACGGGATCAAAAATAACTAAGCTCCTCGTTCACTACAGTACATACTTTAATTAACTGTCCCATTGCGGTCCACCGGAAGGGGAGGGACTCCTCTCCTCCTCTTTATAACAACTCAGCACAAAGTGTCGTCATCCCCCCCCCCCTCCTCACCTGAGAGGACAGTGCACATGGCGGCGTAGGCATTGATCTTGAGGGCGTTCATCTCCCTCTTGGCACAGAGGCAAATCACTTCCACACACATGAGCAGGAAGCCTAAGGCCAGAAGACTGATGTACATAAACTCACTGATGACTGAAAGCCAGAGGACACCTGTAGGAAAAAAAAAAACCTTTTATGAGTTCTCAAAAACTTTGTTTAGGCCAATAAAAGCAAGGATTTGACCCTGAGTAATTAAAAAAAAAAAAAAAATTATAATTGCGGCTGATGAGATGTCTGGCTGTGAGGATGGAAACTGATTAAAAGGGACACCTATGGGAAAAGAAAACTTTAAATGAACCTACTTAGAAACTTAATTCAAGCCAAAAAAAAGCGAGGATTTGACACTGAGTAATTTAATCTTTGCTGTTGATTAGATGTCTGGCTGTCGGGATGGAAATGTTAAACAAGTTATACTTTTTTTATGTTTTCTGTCACCGACCTTGTGTTTCTCCTGGCGTCAGCTCAATGAAGCTGCGACACTTTTCCTCCTGATCCTTACCTGGAAGAACAATCACAACAGAGTTCATGTATCGACATCCCGTAGTTATTGTACTAAAATGCTAGATTTCGGTCTTTAAAGTGCTCATATTCTGCTCATTTTCAGGTTCATAAATGTATTTAGATGTTATATCAGAATAGGTTTACACAGTTTCATTTTCAATATTATAATATAATATATTAATGTTTTTGTTGTTCTGCACATTGCTGCAGCTCTTCTTTTCACCCTGTGTTTTGAGCTCTCTGTTTTTGCTACAGAGTGGCATCCCACTTCTGTTCCATCGTTGTTTGGAGTCACACATATGCAGCTAGGTAGGGACTGCTAGCCAGTCAGAAGCAGAGTATGAGCAGCTAGGCGAGCATTATAACGTGTGTTACCAAGTAACGTGCGTTCGTCACGGAAGTAAAGGCTGGACTACATGGAGCTGTTTGGAACAGGTTGTGAAGTGTTTTCTGTTTGAGACAAGTCCCTTTGGGGGGGGGGGGGGACTTAAGGCTTTTTCACTTTGAAATCCCATAATATGCACAAAAAAGATATATAACACAATAAAGGTAAGGGAAAAAGCCAAAAAGCATACAGTAATGTAAGCACTTTAAAGCTATAGTGCGTAGTTTCTGTCGCCCCCATGAGGAATTCTAAGTAATGACAACAAAACTGTTGGTGCGTCCACATGACACAAGCCTTCCGGGACCACGCACCACCCCCACCCTTCCTCCACATAGTCGCTAGTAGCCAAGGAGGACACGGAGGATTAAAAAAACACGAACTCTTCAGAAGAGTCACTATCTTCACTTGAGTTTCTGCGCGGGAAAGTCACCGGACAACACAATCTTCTGAACATAGTCATACTGAGAAATCCAGAGAGCGCTGTGAGGAGCTGATAGTCTTAATTAGCGTTGCAGCAACTCATTTGGCGACGGCTTGAATATAACGGACGCTAATTATTATCAAAAGGTTTTGTTGAATCTTATTAGAATTAAGTATCAACCATCATCAAGGCAAAGCATATGTCTGTCTTTAAAGCCTCGGCCATAATAAAAGCACAAGGATTAGAGTTGTGCAACTGCAGTTTGTTGGGGGCAGGGCGACATAAGTAATCTCTTGCAAATGCTGAAACTGTACTTCTATTGTATACTCATTATAAATCCTTAAAATCTAATAAATATAGTTGATTTAAGCTCAGTAGTTCACATTCCCAGGGGAGGAAGAATAAAAAGGTCAAACTGCTGAAATATCTAGCAATCACAGTGTCCTCTGGTGGAACAACACAGGCCAGTGATTGCATTTTATTTTCAAGGTACCTAAGCTTGCTCTGTGCATGCTTTCTCACATACTGTGTGCTAGTTTGGAGGAGGGTCTGAATCATGGATCACCTGCCCTTTAATACCCACGGTCATAAGATATTGTGATCCGAATTAAAGAACAGCTGTAAACCAACGAGCAGCATTGACTGAAGAAGGTTTGATGAGGTTTGATTCTTGGAGTTCTCTGGGTAGGAGATGATGTCGTAGCATCAAACAATAAAAACCTGATATTTGGAATAGCAGAAAGAGCATTTAAAATAAAGAAGGGAATGACAAAAAGCCTGTATTCCTATAAAGAGACATCCATGCAGTGCAAACCTGCAGTCTAGACCAGTACCACACAGTTACTGTATTTACTGTATTTCTGTAGATACAATAACCCAGGCATGTACAAATTATCCTCCTTAGTGATTACTGATGAGAGGCTTAACTGTAAATAATCTATTTTGACTAAAACACATTCTTATTGGCAGCCACAATAATTCTGCTGATTTCGGATCCTGTCTCTGTTGCCAAAGTAGACCGTTCATTCAATCCATATGACAGGTGAAAATAATAAAACACAAAGTGTTAATGTCACATTAAAATACCTGCTGTTTAGTCTTGGGATAACCGGTTTACTGTGCCCCTTTTGTGCAAAGTTAGTGTGGATGTTTTTGAATAAACAATAAGGACATAGCGGGGAAGGGTTCATCATAAAATTCAGTGGTGGAAATTAACTAATTACATTATCAAGCACTGGAGTTGAGTACAAATTCAAGATACTTGTACTTTATACTTAGAATTTTACTTTTTACTCCACCAAATGGTTACTGGTTACATAAATATATGAAAGGGTTAGGGTTAGATGTAATTCAAGTAAAGTAATTGTTATTGTAACACACTTGTAGAACTTTGCATTTTCCCGTTCTCTACTCCATCAACCATCCCATGACACCCAAAAATCTTGTGACCCCATGAGGGGACCGCTATGTTGGGAACCACTGGCCAACACTAGCAAACTGGATATCAAACTAGCTCTATCCAGAGCAACAGTAAAACGCTGCTTACAGATTGATGCCTGATAAGAATTAACAATCTAATTGTATAATATATATATTAACAAAACTAGTACTTTTACTTTGGATACTTCAAGTACATTTGCATATGCTTTGCCCATTTTGAATGCAGGACTTTTACTTGTAATGAAAGTATGCACCTTTGATCAGAAACTCAGTGGTTTAACCACAGGGCTCGTGTCCTGTTCATCACAAACCTTCATTGTGCTTCTCACAGGAGAGCCAGAAGCCGGTGTGGAAGTAGCGCAGCATGTACTTATCCTCGCCCGTCTCCCAGATGTAGTGGACGGCGTTGGCCAGCTGCTTTCTCTTTGTCCGGGCCAGCTCCTCCTTCTGCAGCGGAGAGAGCGTCACGTTGGTGGGAGGTTGCCTCGGGTCCGGGGTGGGCGCCTCTGGTTGGAGTAAAGAAAAAATGAAGGAATGGAAACAGGAGGGAAATGTATCCAAAGGTGCAGAAAGTAGAGTTCAAGTTCCAATTTATTTATATATATTACTTTTAAAAACAACCATGGTTGACCAAAGTGCTTAACAAGCTCAAAAAGCCAAAATTAATAAAATAAACAAACACTAGCCCCAGGCCTACATTTATATATAACCCTAACTCTAGGCCTACATACACACATCTATATATATACACCCTAACCCTTTGCCAACATATAGATATAACCCCAGCCCTTATTCTATTTAATATGCACTTATCATCTTTCAAATGTCATTTATTTTCATTATTTTTTTTTTTAAAGGAACATAACTCCTGCTGACTGCCCTGTCCAGTGGCTCCTTTAATCTCTTTTTTTTTTTATAAAACCTTTATGCCTTTTTTAATTGCTTTTCAAGTTTTTAAGTGTTATTTTAATCAATGGTCCATTTGTGCTATGTTTCAACCCAAACCTAGCCTACATCAACAATAGAAAAGGTCGAGGTGTCAAAACTGAACTGGAAGAGAAGTGGTTCTTAAGCAAGGACTGGACATTTCAAGCAGACGCTTCAGTTCTTATTTGAATAGGTAAACCATTCCAAATTTTCAGCAGCTATGGAAAAGGCTTGTCCACCTTTTAATTTTGAACCTGGATCCGGAAAACATTGAGGAGCATCTGATTGGCTGACCTCAGTGCTTCAACAGGAATGTGAACATGCAGAAGCTGTATTAAACAAGAAGGCGCTAACCCACTCAAAATCTTAAAAACAAGCATTAAAAAGTTAGAGAGAGCAAAAAGAGGAGAAAAAAAGATGTTTAAAAATGAAATATTTTCCTGTATGCAGTTTGGGATCGGTTGTAATGCCAACATGCCAAGAAACCCTGACATCAATCCTACAAGGGGTTTCTAGTGGATCACGGAGTGTAACACAATCCTGCCTTGAAACACTGTTCTTGAGGTAATCTGTCATTTTCTACAGAGGGAAAATTGAATACTACATGGAAACAAATAGGCTTAGTGCCGAGAGATAAGACAGCGGGTCAGGGAATCCAGATAACATGCAGTTGCAGATACAAAGTTCTGAGATTAGCAAACAAAGCTGGGATTAAGGGAATCTCTGCCAGTCAAGTCAAGTGTAAAATACTTAAATATGAGGTGCAAAAAAAAATATTGCATGGATGCCATAAAAACACTGCAGTAGATTAGTTTTTACTCTTTCTGGAAATATTTTCCTACATTATCAAAATGATGTATGTTCCCTGTGAGATGTTCTTAGAAGTGAAATATCAAATATAATTTTGTGTAAACAGGCAGACACATACAGGTCAGACAGTAACTATACATATACTGTATATACTCTACATGTCTAAAATACATGTTCCTTTGTGTAAAACATGATGTTTGTGGATTTTTCATTTTAGATTTTGGGCTTCATTTAAAAAATGGATAAACAATAATAATAATAATAATACTATTATTCATATAGCACTTTATATAATAAACTCAATAAAGACAGATACATAAGGGAAAAGTAAAAATGAATATGGTAATAATGTGGTTTTAATGTGCAACAGGTAATGTAAAGTGGCATTTGTTTGGATTGTTCTTGCTTATTTCCTGGGGAAAACATGATCAGACTTATTTGATATGGCTGTTGTAACTGTGACACAAATAATACAAATAAGCTGTTGTGAAAGTTGGGAATTCAGTGCACTAAAGTCATTAACTAAGTAGTCTATATATATATATCCTTGATGTTCCAAATCCGCCTGCATGTCTTTTTTTCCTGCATGTCTTTTTGCCTATTTCCCCTGTTTAGTTCATTTTATGTGCCAATTGAAAGTGGATGGAGAGGAGTTGTGTATGTCCTCCTAGTTAATTAGCAGTAGGTTTTTGAGTTGTTTTGTTATGAGTTTTGGTGAATACTCAGAAATCAACCAGCATCGGGATAAACACAAGTAGCCTATAGGATACATCTGCCAGTGCAGGAGTAAAAAGTTACTGGATCCACACGGGCGGCTGTGGCTCAGTGGTAGAGCGGTTGCCTGCCAATCGGAAGGTTGGTGGTTCGATCCCTGCCCCTGCAGTCATTGTCGAAGTGTCCTTGGGCAAGACACTGAACCCCGAGTTGCCCCCGGTGCTGTGCATCGGAGTGTGAATGTGTGTGAGTGTTTATCTGATGAGCAGGTGGCACCTTGTACGGCAGCCCTGGCCACAGTGTATGAATGTGTGTGAGTGGTGAATGTTTCCTGTAGATGTAAAAGCGCTTTGAGCAGTTGTTAAGACTGGAAAAGCGCTATATAAATACAGCACATTTACATTTACATTTACACTGTGCTTACACCCACGTCCAAACTTTCCACCAAATCTAATTGACGGTTGTTGACGTTTCCTGCAAATAATTTAGATAAACACATCAGTGTAGTCTACTTGATACGCAGGTATGCGCAGTACCCACTACGAAAGCACTTCAAAATGTCCCAGTGGGTTGTTTGTAACTGTTCGTGAACGTCATGTTTACATTTTTTTGTAATAAAATATAAAAATAAATATTTGATCACAAAAAAATGCCCACAAACGGCATACTTTCATTACATTTTTGATATATTTTGAATTGTCATCTGTGTTTTTCTTCTTCACATAGGCTAAAAAAAAAGGTATTTCCCCCGTAAATCAGTGCATAAAAATGTATCCGAATACAGGAAAATAAGTTTTTGATACTCAAAACTTCCCTGTGGGAGGACACCCTGGCCCCCTGTTATGACATGCCCCCCCCCCCCCCCCACACCAATGGATAAACAGCACTAAAAACATGATGGAAGTACAAATGAATACATGTGGTGTTGGACTTTTCTTGGCCAAAACCTTGTTTTGGTGATTTGCCAGCCAAAAATACATGTATATGTCTCACGTCCAACTTGTCTGCAGTTGGTTACTGGTGGTATGAATGACCATTTTTATGATCAATTTTGATGTGAAGCAATAGGTTGAAATATGAACATTGAGATGCTGTTGAAACAATTGTTGCGTGCAATCCAGATGTGTAAAAATACTTTACTTTTATATTAAATGTAACCCAGAATCAATGCCTATTGGGCATTTGTCAGTATCTGGTGCATCGACACTCAACACCAGAGGGCAGCCTTACCAAAATTTTACCGGAATTTATTTCCCGGCCTCACCTGTGGTGTACGGCTGGCTGTTGTTCTGCCCGCAGTTCTTCAACTTGACAGGTGACAGGCAGAGAGGCTTCACCACCTTGTGTGTTCCCTCGCACCAATAGGAGGTGCAGAAGGCCCAGACGGACAGGGTGAGGGCCAATGAGGTGAGGGTAAGTGACAGCAGGGAGCGGTTACGTCTGGACATGTTCTCCAGCATTGTTGCTTCTGGACTCGAAGGAGCACAGAGAAATGAGATGGGACCAGGGAGTGGGATTGTGCTTCACTTTGAGGGGGTCGGTCCCGGTTCAAAGATGGCCGGCAGGTCCTGTTGACCAATCAGGATGAGGATGAGAGGAGCGGGTGGCGACTGAGATTGATTCATGGAGGATGAAATGGAGAACAGAGAGAGGAAGCGAGGAGAGGGGATTAAAGTGGAACAACGGTCAGAGGTGGAGAGATGGAGGGAGGGCGGGGGCTCGAGGAAGGAGAACAGTCGATGAGCGGAGGTCAGAGGACAGTGGAGTGGAGAAAGATGAAGTGCTGGGACTTAATCCCCGCCAGCGAGTAAGAAAGAGACAGATGTGAAGGCAAGAGGTTGCAGGAGGAACTCCAACTCTCTTCCTCTTCCAGTTTCAGCAAAGTAGTTCATCAGATTTAAGTTCCTTTCTTCTTGAGGTTACGGCACGAGCCAGGCCACTCGTTTGACTCCACACATTTCTTCTCACTGAGCTGCGACTCTACCCCATGTTTCCACTGCCATCACGTCTCAGACATGTTCTTCAACCTGCTCCTCCACCTTTCCAGGAAGGATCTAGCTCCCAAGGAGATTAGTCTGGTTTCTGAGGCCTACCTTTGAGCCTGGTAATCTTGCAGGGTTAGGTGAATGAGATTGTTGCCAAGTGGCTCTTACGCTTTCTTTGTCTGCACGACCACCTAAAGGTAAAGAAGGGAGACAGAGACAGGTATCTGGATTAAGAGATCAAAGGTTTAGTCATCGGGCCCTTTCTTGCATCTGACGCAGCCCAAAACCCGACGCAAATGTCTTTGCTATTTTAAGATCAACGCAGTTGTTAATTTCCCGTCCAGCGCCCACATTGTTTTAATAGCAAATGCACCTGCACCCATGGGTGTGCTGGTCTTACAAGGAGGTGTGTTCAGGTGAATTATTGGCATGTTGCTGTCTTGAGGCAGCAGGAAGTGATCATGCCATTGACCAACAAAAACCTGGTTTAGAGTCAATAGCATTTAAAAAACAATCATTGTTGTTTTAACAGCAAATTAGTCAAATGCACCTAGACTTATGCATGGCGCGCACGCTGTGCTTGTTACACACACACAGGGAAGCACAGCAGTACACACACATGCAAAAAGATGCTAATCCTCCATCATAACAGCAATGTGCCAAAGTACAAACACACCTGGCTGTTAAAGAGAATGGTAGAAGACACTCTGATTGGTTACAACCCTTTTGAAGCATGCGCCTGGCGCATGGACCCTTTTTCCCACCGTCAAACTAGCAAAAGTGGATGTGGACACGCCCTAAACGCACCTTCCCCGTGCACGTTGATCATTACAACAGGGCCCAAGGTGTCTTTGATGGAAGTCTTTGTTCAAGTTATGGATGTTTCACATTACTTTGTCATTCTTGTATGCTGTTACTTCAAAATCGTGTTAACATGGTCGCTAGTCAAAAAACTTGAATCTGAATTCTTTGTTTTGTCAAGTCAAGTCAAATGTCTCTAAAAACAACCAGAGTTGACCAAAGTGCTGTACAAAGTCATCATATGGATGTGGTCACAAAGTAAAAACAGCAATATATCAAGAAAATACAGTACATGTAAGTATAAAAAAGATTCTGAAAATGATTAAAAAAAAATTATTAAAATGCTATAAAACCTCTAAGAGCAATCAAAGGGCATTGAATCCAAATATGTCTTGAGATCAATGGAGGGGGAACATCTGAGACAAAATCTCCCTTACTAACCTTGATCTTAAACAATTGATTTTGGGGTTTTCAAAGGATGTTTAAGACAGGTGTTTAGGAAGGAAGTGTTTTGATTTTTAAATACCAGTCTCAGTTATGTTTCATACTGTGGGCTTATTTTGGATTTAAGTAACAGGTTAAGGCTGAGTGAAAATATGTCAAAGAGTTTTAATACATGAGGAGTACTTTCACATCCATTAAACCCGAAAACGTTGTCTTTTTTGTTTTTCTGCATCAGTGCAAACTACGGCAGGTGTTCAAAGTTTAGAGACCCTGAACAGGTGTTTTCAATCAACGCGGCTGATTGGACCTCTTCACAGGACTGTGTGGGTGTGGTTAGACTGATTGAGTGGCATCCTGCTGAGTCCCCTGTTAGTGTTGTTGCACTTGTTAGGGCGGGACAAATTACAGCTTTATCATTCTTATTGGTAGAAAGAATTTTTGCCTAAACCCTTGTGTTGTTCTCCTGAGTCAAAAACCAACAAAAATGTTAATTTTTGTCCCTTTTTTAGACTTTTTCAGTTTTCACTAACTCCACCTCACTACCACTAGTTTTACACTACTTTTTGGAATTCATGGTCGATAACCCTCATTTATATAGAATTATACCTAATATTTGAGTTAAAAAGATCAGAGGAACGAACATATGAGTTTAGTCAGGAATGAAAGTGATCAATTGTATTTGCAAAGAGCGTTGTATGGAATCCCATATTTCAGATATAGACATTTTTTAAAGGGGTCAAATTTGACCCGAGGACAACAGGAGGGCTAATGAGGCCCTGTTTCCACACACATGGTTATTTTGAAAAACTAAGACATTTCCCTTTGTTTGTGCTCTTCATTTCCACGCAAACGGAGAATTCCCCTCAGGAAACAAGAGAGGAGATTTTAGAAATCAGCGTTTGCTTGTAAACTGAGACAAACGGAGGTTTAAGCAGCCGAGGAAGTGAGGAAGAGAACCGAGAGGAAGTGATTGGTTGCTGTATTTTCGGGATTCTGATTGGCTAACATGGGCTTGAGCTTCTCGTTACGCTGTCACCTACCGGTTTGGCATGCTATTGACGGCATGAATACACAGGTATGTGTAAATGAACACTTTTCTGAAAACTAACAGCTGTGCACAATGTTATTTTGGAAAACGGCGAGGTTGAAATACCCGTTTATGAAAATAGCCGCCCATGTGTAAACGTAGTCTGAGTTCCCATCAAACTCCAACCAACCTGAGCAGAGTCTAAACAGCCAGAATATCTAAAAAACATATAGTTATAGTTTATAATGTCAGAAGGATGTCATTCCCCTTTCATCTTCTGCTATTTGCCCCCCATACAGCCCTCATCTGATTTATGGAACTATAATCCGTACAGTACACTAAAGCAGTTTTAACTACTGTACATTTAAAGACGTAATGTCTCCTCACACCGGTCCATGTTAACAACAGTTGACGGATTAACTAATGCAGGCCAACAGTTTAGAGACACAAACTCCGTGTACTATCCCAGCTAACTGAACAATCATTTTTTTTCGATTTTAGTTTGATGTTTTGTTGGGTACATGCGTGTTTTGAATGATCTAAATTTGACAGCAGAGACACTAAAGCCATAAATATATATCCACACTTAAACAAGGGGAGATTCACAGTTGTTACAAGTAGAATACACACCCTATTGCTTTCCATGTTTCGGTATTCCTCGCAGCATGACAAGGCTGAAATCTTTGCCTTCATTGGAAATCTCCAGCTGTTGTTCACGCTCAACTTTTGATCAGCTTACACTCGTGCAACAAAATAGAAATAAAAAAAAAATAAAAAAAAATCTTGACTCACCTTGTTTGAGACGCTTTGTGTTTCCTTCACCTTTCCTCGAACAGGAATTCGGTTTTCCTTCACCTTTCCCTCTGCGCACACTCATCACTCCCTCCTCCGTCTTGGGTGAGTTTCCATCGGAAACACACCCAGATTTCTCTAATCCTCCCGTCCATCTGTTACTTTCCCTCCCCTTTGCTCTACATAGTGTCAGTTCAACCACAGCTTTCTCTTTCTCTTCCTAGTTTTCTTCATCTTTCCCCCCTCTCACTCATAACCCTCGTGACCTTCGCTCCTATGGTGATTAATCTGGTACGGCGGTGGAACAGCTTGGATTGAGATAAGTGTGATGGTGTCATGGTCCGGGCTGCTCTCTACACTTCAACCCTTCTTAATAACACAAACCAGTATACAGCTGTACAGTATACAGCAGCAGCTGGCTTTAGGCAATCCCATTACTTGAAAGTGGTTGGTTTGAATCTCTGACTGGAAAACACAGCATGTTTGGAACAGTTTATTCAAACTTTGTAGGTTTTCTTGCTTGAGTTAACCCTTGTGTTGTCCTCCTGGGTCAAAATACACAGTTACTTTTGGCGCTTATTTCAAAATGGTTTCCCATTACTACCAGCAGGATACATACTTATTAACACTACTTTTTCACTTGTTTTTTGGAATTCCTGGTCAATAAATCTCATTTATATGACATTACCTAATTTTTGGCGTAAAAAAACATAAATTATGAATGATTTTGACTAAAAGTTAAGATCAGCGGAATGAACAGATATGTCAAACGTTTAGTCAGGATAATGATATAAAACAAAACGCCCACACTTCAACGGTAGTAATCCTCGGCCTTGACCAACTGCCACTTTTCTCATTTGAAAGCCATGATGTCTCTCTCTCATGGGTGGGTCAAATTCTCTGGGCGGTCAAAGCAGAGAAAAGGGAGGTAACCTTTCCCCTTATGACCTCATTAGGAGCAAGATTCCAGATCGGCCTATCTGAGCTTTCATTTTCAAGGCAGAGCAGGATACCCAGAGCTCGGTTTACACCTATCACCCTTTCTAGCCACTGGGGGATCGCAGGCAGAATGGGAGAAAGCATATTAATGTAAAAAAAAAATCATAAAGTGACATTTTCATGCCATGGGACCTTTAACTTCCAGCATGTTACAGAGAATGTGACGTAGTTCTTTGTTCCATAAAGTTAAATAAATCTCGCTGTTTACTTTTATTTTCAAACTGGACACAAAACCCTGGTCTTGTGGGTGAAAATCTTGTCTTTGTTTTACTCATCCACTCCTACATGGAGTTTAGCTGCTCTTATTCTTCATCATCATCATACTGATGGTTTTCAACCCCCCCCCCCCCCCCATACAGTAAAGCTGCACCTGTTAGAGTGGCCTTTATTGTGGCCAGCCTAAGGCACACCTGTGCAATAATATCAAGCTGTCTAATCAGCATCTTCATATGCCACACCTGTGAGGTGGATGGATTGTCTCGGCAAAGGAGAAGTGCTCATTAACACAGATTTAGACAGATTTGTGAACAATATTTGAGAGAAATAAGCCTTTTGTGTAGAAAGAAAAAAAGTCTTAGATCTTTGAGTTCATCTCATGAAAAAATTGTCGCTTATATAATTTTGTTCAGTGTAAGTACAATCTTTTAGGTGTAAATATACAAAATGTCTCCATAACTCCATTCTCAGTGTGTGTGCTGAAGGTAGTGAATTAATCACTTTAGTCATTTATTTTTAAAGCACTTAAAGCAAAAGAAATTTCTTCAGCAGGATCTTCTTTAGAACTGCTGCATTGTTTATTTATACTGTATATTAAGGAAGTGATATGCAAATGACATTTGGCAAATGGCATCAACTGGCTGTATATGAAATGTTTCATTGTCTAGAACAATGTTTCCCAAACTTAGGGTCGGGACCCAAAATGGGTCGCAGACCCGTTTTTATTGGGTCGCCAATTGGCAGAGTAAAATGCATATCAATCTCTGGCTTTTCGACTCTAGCATACCTGAAAAACAAATACAGAAGCAGACTAAATGCTCAGCATGACCTCAGAATGGGGCATTTTCAAACACCGAACCAAGAATTGATCAGCTGGTTGATATCTCCAACCAGCCACACACATCTCATTAAATTCAAGTCAGCATTATTTAAAAAGAATGTTGGTGTCGGTACTGAGGGATGATGGGAGGGGATAAGAAAATGAGTTGAGAAAGGGGTGAGACACAGAAAGGAGAAAAGAGACCTTTTCTGTTTTTGTTTACTTTTATAATGGAATAAATATACTTCATATGCATATAAATTCATGGTTTGTTCCGTCTTTTGTCCACAGTTTAAAAATGTAGATGTTACAATGATTCATGGTGTATTTTTGTAAATTTGAGTCCTGGGGAGTCCCCCCAAATTTCTCTTTTGGGTCTTGAGCTGAAAAAGTTTGGGAACCACTGGTCTAGAATGTTAAGTCTGTATATAAGTATTTACTGCCCTCTTGTGGTGAGAGTAGGCCAGTTTTTATGGGTGTAAAGACAAAGTTGAGCTCAAAGAAATCCCCCCCAAAAAATAAGAAATTCAGTTTAAAATGGAGATTTGAGAAAGTATGCTACAGAAAATACAATATGTAGACATAAATGCCTCAATAAATAAATAAAGAACACTAATTGCGTCACTTATTGTGTCATTTTATTTCTCAAATGTACTGTATACCGTCACAGTTTACAAGACAGTTTTAAATTTGAATACACAGCAAAATAAATAAATTTGATACAAAATTAAATTTGAGAAATAATAATAATAGTGTTATGGACTTGTTGCCCATCCTCATCTTTCTCTACTAACTTTAACTCCTCGACGCTAAACTGTCTTTCAGTCAAGTTTTCCACCAAATTTTACATTTAAAGAAGTCCAAAAATACATGAAAGACACATACAGGCTCAGGAAACGCAAAGACCGCTAACATTTCAAAACTGAGTGACCTCTTAGAAGTCATTTCTGCCTTCACATCTCATAAACTATGATTATTCCTGCTACTTTTTCAGTCAAAACATGTCAAAAATGTATTTCCAGACACAAGGAAGCAGCTGTTTGTAGAACTACATACAGCAATTAAGGTGTGTGTTGAAATATGTCCACACACACAAACACACACACACACTCACTCACTCACTCACTCACTCACGTATAATGCCTAGACATACAGAGAAGACATGTTCAATAACACAACAAATCCTGAACGACTACAAATCTAAAACCGGGAAGAGAAAGCCACCATTGGTTACAGAGTTGATTGATAGTGCAGTTCTTGAACAGCCGTATCAGATTGAAGCCGATCATGCTTGAAATCCCTTGTAATAAATACTGTCAGGTCAACCCGCGTGATAGTGACACTGTAATGAAAGTTAACCTGAACTTTGTTGGATTGCTGCATCAATAAATAATCAAGCAATAAATCAATAAATAGATCCATAAATAGTTACTCATGATTGTAACACTCTAATATACAGCATATTTCAAGGTTTATCTGTGATTACTTCTAGTATTTACATCAGCACAATATACAGTATAGAACAAACACACACACGCATGCACACACACTCTGCCTTGTGCAAACACACACACAATTACTGATAACCCACAGTGACGTCTTTCCTGGATCAGTTCTGTCAATGTTTTACAGCTCAACACTCACATCTACACTAATTCTTCAGAGTCATTCAGATCGTTTCTCAGACTTGTGCATGAAAAAGAATACGACTGCTGGCCTTGCCAATAGATTTGTGTGCATTGTGTTGTATTGCATACATTTAAACCATGGCTATTATATTGATTGGACATGTGTAGATCAGAAGGGGAGGAGTTCAATTAAAGGATCTTTCAAGTTGTTTTGCATGTTTTAGCCTGACAAGTTATATACATGTAACTACTGCTCATTTTCCAAAAGATTACCATAAAAGGGTTTATACTGTTTCCTACCTTCCAGGAGGTCATTGATTTCAGCCCACCACATTTGTCAATTTAATGTTATTATTATAAGCTGAATCAGTTAGGAGCAGGCACTCTTACGACTGAACTGTTGTCTCCTTATTTGGTCTTCTTTCTTGATGCATTCAGGACATCTGAGCTTTGAGAGACGGCTGCTGAAAAGCAACCTTTTTAACCCGAGAAATGGCCAAATTCCCACCATCTTTTTCACGTGCCTTTCAATACGAGATCTTTTAAAAGTCCCTGCCTACAAAACTGAAATCAATTTTAATTATCTATTGCAAGGTTGACGGAAAATTAAGATGAGGGTAACTGAGAACCAATGGCTGCCTGGAGGTACGTAATAAAGCAATTTCAACCCATGCTATGTTTGCGATGGAAAATGTTTACAACATATACATTTAAAAGGCTAAAACATGTCAAACTACCCAGTGTGATCCCTTTATATAATGCATGCATCTAACAGGAAGGAATACAGGGCAAGGTATCAGAACAGGAATGGATTGTTATTTTTGTTCAAGTTCTCACCCGACCCGCTGCCTGAGAGAAACTGTGGCTGGAAGGGGACTCCCCCGCCGCCCAGTGGAGTGGATCCTCCCAATTGAGCCACTCCTGCTTGGCGATATCCTCCATAGAAACTGGACTGACCCATTCCTGTTCCCAATGACAGGGGGTCTGCCAAAGGATTCCCCACCGGGAGTCCAGAATGCACCATTTCCACTCCTCCAAAGGGGGGGTTCACGTTAAGGCCCATTTGTGGACTCCCTCCCACAGAAACGGATTGTACCATTCCTGTTCCTGTGAACGGAGGAGCCACCTGAGCCATATTTGAGCTCATGGTGTGAGACGGTAGCTGAAATAGGGGAGTTTCACTGGAAGGATTAGCAGCTCCAGAAGAGGGAGAAGGTGCACCGAAGGAGGGAGCAAGGGTGGAACCAAAATGACTGCTGTATGATGTTTCAGGAAGGAACCCCCCTGCAACAGTCCCTGATCTGACCACAGGGCCAGATGCCATGCCCCTGGCTTTGAAAGCGCCTGGGAAATTAGGAGGAATAGGAAGATGGAGGGATGAGGGGAAGGAGGGAGGGATGTACAAGTATTCCAGCAAAGAGAAAATTCACCAAAGTAGAGAAGGGTGGAAAGAGTTAAAATGTCTGCTGGCTAACATACACTAGTCTCTATACTGAACTTCAATAGGTCACTAATACTCACACACACACACACAACAACATCTATACACTTTACAGCCATGGGGCAAAACACATAATCACAATACACTTTTCCATACAAACCTATTGATAAATATTAATTTGTCACTCATACTTTCTCTGTCATTCTCACAGTCTTTCTCTCTGGACTACAGCTGAAACGTAGTGGCAAACATTTCACCAAGGAACTGCTGATTTATAATATTTCAGTGATTTTCCAGTCATTGAAGTTGACCATGCATCCGTTTGAATCAAGCGCACC
The DNA here is from genome assembly GCF_008692095.1 of Etheostoma spectabile. NCBI lineage: Eukaryota > Metazoa > Chordata > Actinopteri > Perciformes > Percidae > Etheostoma > Etheostoma spectabile. The sequence goes on from NW_022603060.1 coordinate 63,330, forward strand.
ACAAATAAATCCACATGAAGCTTCTCACTTTTTCATAAATGGTATTGGTCACGCAGAGTAGAGCATTTTTTCTGTCCTTACCGATGGCTTGAGTCTGGGCAACGAGCTTGTTGGCGAGGGGGCGCTGTTTGGGTTTGGGGTTAGAAGAAAATAGATCATCCAGGTCAACAAGCGACGCCCCCGCAGAGCCCAGAAACGACGCAGTCTTTTTATGAAACTTCTCTTCCTGCGCCGTTTGCTTTCCTGCAATACAATAAAAAGGTCCAATTCTACTCTAAAAGGTGTTTTCTTTTGGGGACAGGTCAGGGAGGAAGAGAGAGCAAAACGGAAGAGAAGTTTAATTGATTAGGATTGTTAGCCAACTGCTGACTGATGGGAAGATGGGGGTGAAATGGAGAAAATGGAAGAAAACGGTCACACATGCAAATGACCATTAACCCTTGTGTGGTCGTTGGTTCAAATTTGACCCATTCAACATTCTTTGTGGGTAAAATATACTTAATTTAAAGATTACTTCAATTGAATTGTGGGTGTTTTATTCAATTTGATATCATTTGGTTTCAAAACAGTATCCTGACTAAACTCTGACCAGTCTGTAATTCACTCAACATCCTAAGATCTTAACTATTAATCAAAATAATTCTAATTCTTTTTTAAATTAAAAAAAAAAAGTTATTATATATAAATTAGGTTTAAGGACCATGACTAAAAAAACAACAACACATTGATAAACGTGACAAATGTCAACGGAAAACATTCATGGTCGACGAGAAGACAACACAAGGGTTAAGTGTATGAAAGAAAAGCATTTATATTTCACACATAAACCAGCACAGATGCAGGCACACAAACAGTTAAGTTTTAGAGTCATTGTTCTCAGCCGTTCACCAAGCAAGCTGGCAGAGACTTCTATTGATTCAGAACAAGCGTACATTTTGGCAGACTAAGCAGAAGATTTAGATGATTTAATCAGAGCGGAGCATTTTATTGCTGAATATAAAAAAGAGGCAATGAGGTTTTACTCTCGTCAATAATGGATGGATCACAGAAATAAGCATTCAGACAGAGTGTAAAGTGAAATGTACCTGTGTCATTGCTAGATGCGTTACTTGGAGCACCCCAAGGATCACTCTTTTTAGAGGCACCATCTCCAAAGGGGTCACTGGATGGGGAGGAGTCTAAGGGTGGAGCAGGTGAACCCCACGCATCACCTGTGCTAACTAGAGCTGCAGCTAAACAGGGAAATAAAGCAAAAAAACTCAAACAGGACAGACCAATACTATACAGATGAGACATATTCTTCAGTATAAGGGCTTTATTATATAGTGTAGTGATAAAACACTAAACATTACGTTCACTTATTAGATTTTCAAAAGAGTTTTAAACCATTTCACACAGCCTTCACCATGTAATATAAGTACTAGTATACGGGGGGAGATCATAACCTTCTTGCGATAACATGCCAAGTGGCGTGTATGTTAACATCTGCTGTATTCAGCGTAGACATACAAGCGGACAGCTCAAAATGCAGGTAACAGGTAACATGCCACTTGGCTTAAGAAAGTCGGAGTGTATGTTTAAACAAATTTATGATGTCATGTTGAACATTTACAGATAGCAGATGTCTGCTTCTGGTGCTCTTTAAAGGCTTACTCAGGGTCCTTGCTATTTCACCAATAAAGTGTTAAACACAGCTGTTTTGAATAATACTTAACGGGAGGGCTACTACCTGAAAATAAATATTTGAGTCATACGTCGTATTCTCTCAGTCGTTTCAGATTCTTTATGTTGAGCTGTCGTTTTTGTGTCAGTGAGAGTGAGTGCTCCTTGCTTTGACGCTGCTCTCTGGCATTCAATCATTACACTTTGTAAAGCCAGTCAATCCGCTCAGTAAAGAGTTCAGTGATAGATGATTCTGGTGACAGAGTGGTTGCTTTGTACACAATATATGACCATTTTGTTATCAATTGATCAAGTTGTGATGATACCTGATAAAGCTAAAGAAGGCAATGGGATATGGAGGGAAAAACTGGGAGAAAATGCAAAGTGTTAGTTTCTTACCTGGGGATCCCCATGGGTCATTGTCCAGGTTGGATGAATCTCCAAATGCATCAGAATGATCAATGGGTGAGGAGAGGTTCGTTCCATCCCCCCAGGGATCTCCGCTCTTTGTTTCCTTTGGAGCAGATGGTGGCCCCCAGGGATCTGACCCGATGGCGGGTGGAGAACTAGCAGGGGCTCCCCACAAATCTGCACTGCCTTGGGGCGAGGTCACCGGAGGGGCATTGAAGGGATCCGAGGCATCACCTTCTGGTGGACTGGATGGCACTGTGAATGGGTCCTCTTTGGGTGGTGTTGTTGCTGCAGTAAAAGGGTCGTCTTTGGGTGGTGTTGTTGCTGCAGTAAAATGGTCGTCTTTTGTAGGTTTGGATGGTGCAGCAAAAGGATCCTCTTTGGGGGGTGTTGTTGCATCAGTAAAAGGGTCGTCTTGGGAAGGTTTAATGGGTGTAGAGAAAGGTTCAGGTTTAGGTGGTGTTGTGGAAGCAATAAAGGGGTCATCTTTAGACGAGGCTGGGGCTGAAAATGGGTCTTCCTTAGTGGGTGTTGAAGCTGGTGCAGTGAATGGATCATCTCTTGGGGTACTGAATGGGTCATCATTTGGGGCATTAAAAGGATCGCGCTTTGGAGCATTAAAAGGATCATCATTTAGGGTGTTAAAAGGATCCTCTTTTGGAGCATTACATTTGTCACTCTTTGGCGCATTAAATGGATCATCCTTTGGGGCGTTGAAGGGATCATCCTTTGGGGCGTTGAAGGGATCTTCCTTTGGGGCGTTGAAGGGATCTTCCTTTGGGGCGTTGAAGGGATCTTCCTTTGGGGCTTTAAAGGGATCTTCCTTTGGGGCGTTAAAGGGATCTTCCTTTGGGGCCTTGAAGGGATCTTCCTTTGGGGCCTTGAAGGGATCATCCTTTGCGGCATTGAAGGGATCATCCTTTGCGGCGTTGAAGGGATCATCCTTTGCGGCGTTGAAGGGATCATCCTTTGCGGCGTTGAAGGGATCATCCTTTGGGGCGTTGAACGGATCATCCTTTGGGGCGTTGAACGGATCATCCTTTGGGGCGTTGAACGGATCATCCTTTGGGGCGTTGAAGGGATCATTGTTAGACGAATTGAAGGGATCTGGTTTATCTTGTGGTGCAGCAAATGGATCCTCCTTGTCTTTGGGTGCATTAAAGGGGTCTGAACTATCTTTTGGGGTGTTGAACGGGTCATCTTTTGGGGCTGCAAAAGGATCTTCTTCATTCTTTGGAGCAGCAAATGAATTTTCAACCGTTTTTGCTGCTGAAAATGGATCTTCCTCAGTTTTAGCTGGAGCACCCCAAGGATCAGTGCTAGCCTTTGTGTCAGGTTTTGCTGATGTGCCCCATGGATCTGTGGCCTCTTTAGGTTCTTTCACCTCCTCCTCCTCCTTCTTCTCTGCTTTTTCACCTCCCCAGGCACCCCCTTTTGCGTCATTGCCTTTCCCGGCATCCTCCCATTTCAGCTCCTCTTCACTCATTTTAGCCTAGGATATTACAATTGCAATATAAGAGAGGTTAACATAAAGACTTATTAAGGGCATCATTAGCGGTGTAACTAAACATGTACTGTTGTACTGATCAAACTGATTTGTGACATTTAGAATTAGTTTGCCAACAACTCCGTAATCTCATTTCGAATGCTCCATATTTTGACTGAAACTTTTTCCTTCAACTTTGTGTAGAGTGTTGAGTTTGTAGGTACTTTGTCAAAGGGCTGTTAATATAACTGTTGAGGCTATGGTTTGTGGTGTTGTTCTCGAATGCATTATATTACACTGTGTTCAGACTGTTGTGTTCCCTTGCTAAAAGCTGACCACTGTACTGTATTTGCTATTTTACTTACCCTCCTCTCTGCGTCTTTCTTCTCCGCTTCCTGTTTAAGACGCTCCTCTTTGCGGGCAGCGAAGGAAGCAGCCAAGTCAGCCACTGAGGGTATGTTGTCTAAGGATGGAAGCCCTGAGGTCCCGGGAACGTAGACTGGCTTGTAGTTAGGATCCGTGACGGCATCCGTGGATGAGGCTGGTTAGAAGGGGTGGAAAACAGACTGAATGAGATTTGTGTGAGAGACAGACAAGTAAAGAGAATTATACTAAAACAGTTCAAACAATGGGCATTTAGCAGAAGGGCTCACCAGCAGAACCTTTGGAAGTCTTCTCTCTGGTCTTGAGGGCAAAGTCTCTCTCCTCCTTTAGTTTCTCATCATCCTCCATAAGAACAAGGACAACTTTGGCCTTCTCTCTCACATTTCCACCCTGGAACAGATATGCTTAGATTAGACTTTGATTTGACTATGGGACTTTGTGCAGAATTATATCTAAGGCTTAAAAAAACCCCAAATGGTACAAGTCTAAGCTTAAAAGTGACAAACATGGTTATTCTGGAAAGCTTTTGAAACAAAGGGAGTCTTACATTTGTTTGAGACACCAAACTTGAATCTCAATCTGTTTTCATTCTTTAAGTGTAAACTTAGTCTAGGGGTTAAAAGGTGTATGATGATATGAATATTACAGTACCAATAATGGATAACCTTAATGCATTGCATGCAACCTTTAAATAGATACTTAAAGAGTCACCTGATCTTTGCCATCTTTTTCTACAAAGCGATACTCTGTGAGGGCTTTGACGATGTAGATGTTGTCTTTCATTTTCAGGAGCACACGATCGTCCCCGGTCTTTAACAGGTACTCCAGCAGTGTCAGGGACTGGGATTTACAAAAAAAAGCATGACAATAAACAAACATGTAACAAAAATGAATATCACTGAATGTAAATAAGCTGATTGCAACAGCTTCCATATAGGTGTGGAAGGATAACAAAGGATAAAACAACACACAAACTAAAATCTGTGTAAAATCACAGATTTGGTAGGAAATGATAAACAATATGCAAAAGCTTTAAAAAAAATGCAATGCTAGTTGTCGACACTAGTGTAGCTGATGTGAAAATACAAAGGCACATATGTGCTGCAGTTTATGTTCTTATTACAGATCAGATAAATAAATCATATCATTGAATGTAATGGAATAGAGAGTGCTTTCACTTAATGGCAATGCATTTTAGTTGAGGTAGAACTGTTAAAACAACAACAATGCAAGGTTAAGATTTGAATCTTTTAAACTATGGGTATCCCTGTCCATGTAGTAGGGCTATGAAGTTAATCTAATTTTAATTGTGATTATGATTTTGGCTCCTAAAGATCATAAAAACATAGTGATCGAGAAGACTGATTATTTTGCACATTATGTTTTGCGAGTAAATTCTTATTTTGTCTTGTAGTTCAAAGGGAAATGTTGATCATGTTGGTCATGGCTATTGTTTTTAAAAAAGAAAGCTAATGATGATTCTTTGTGTGACCTTATCTGCCTGAATTAAATATATGTGATAAAACATCCATCTGAGAGACCACACAGGGGCCTGGTGCTACAGACCCATCAGCATTTACAAATAATGGCTGTATTTTAAAATGTCCTGTTTCTATAAATACAGTGAAATTAAGGTTGACCTAACAGCTTTAATATTGACTGCATAAATGGCTTTTTAACTTCAGTCTTGGTACATAATACATTTATTGTGCCTTGTTATTACCTTGTGAATGTGTCTCCAGTTCTTGTCGTCTTTAAGGCGCTTCCAGAGCATTGTCATGATCTCGTTGCAGGCCACCACATTGTAGGTCAGATCAGACAGGTCTGCCATCTGAGTGCTGGATGGGCCCCACGGGTCATTAGACGTCGCCTCTCTCACCTACAAAAGAAGCAAAGCAATAACACAGTGTAAATTGTAATTTCCCCAAAGGGGCTCAATAAGGAGCACAAATAAGTATAAATTAAAAATTAAATAAAGCAAGAAATTTCAAAAGTGTAAGGTTGCGACCATCCCAAAGGTCAGATACAAGCTTGTAACAATAAAGGCTCAAAATTACAAATTGTGGGACCGCTTACGGTGTAGCAACCCATCCTTGCAGTCATCTCATTTTAACAAAATGATAAATAATCTGTTCGGCCAGGCTATTACAGATAATGTTTCATCAGATCAGCATATTCGCCAGAAACATATTCCCATATGTTCCTGATTATAAAAATCGTTTAGGTTATTTAAGACGGTCAGGATTCAAGATAATGGCTCACTGTGACTGAAAGAGAACTGTATGGGTTTACTGCTGTACATACTTTAAATTAATGGCTTGCTCTATTGACTTTGGACCTCTTTAACTCAACTGTCCCTTGGGTAGGTACATCCTTTCAAACTCATATTGTAAAGACAACAAATGGTTTAAAACCCCAGAGCTGTATTAAATATCACATATAATGTTGAATAAGAGCATAAAATGATGCACAATACATCTAAAATGGATATTAACAACTGCCCTCTGGTGCTAGGAGCTTAAGTTTAAAACATGTCATCCCTATCTCTCTCGGCTCTTTAACTTTCTCTTATCAAATAAAGCAAAAACGTTCTAAAATTGCATCTTGGACTAGAACTAAAGAACAAAATGAGAAAAATGTTTTTCCTGCTGTAGGGAAAATGTAGCTCATTTATAACCGAAAATAAGGCAGTTCACTTAGTTTTTCCATGCCCTTGAATCCAGTTTATTTTACCTTGACCTCAGCCTCGGAGTAGTTCTGGACCAGGTTCTTCAGCTGTCTGCGGAGCATAGAGGACGTCATGGTGTCTGGGGGGGGGAGGTGGGGAATCAAACCACCGGGATCTGGTTCAGAAATAAACTTGTGAACAACATTGCGTGCATACAGAGTCAGCAGCACAGAGAACAGCACACAAACATAGAGATATTCTGACACACAATCAAATAAAAAAAAAAACACACACACAAACACACATACACTTTAAAGTCTGTGTGTCAAAGATGTATTTTATGTTGCTTGAGTGCTGGTCTAGTGAGCGTACATCCTGCTGCTCTGTCTTCCCCCTGACTGCATTGACTGTCTCAGGCTGTCCGAAACCAGATCCTACAGCTGCAGGGAGGAACCAGTCAACATAAATACAAGCTGACGAATGGGTTGGCACTGAGTGACAACGGCAAGCTTTCCTTTATGAATGTGTGACTGCGAAGCTACACTAAAGGAGTGGTTACACCCGCTGTATGTGACAGCTCGTGACAGTTCATCATAATCACTGCCACAAACACAGATCCTCATCGAAGTTAGCTAGCAATGTGGCTAAGCTACAAGCTAGTTAGCTTCCAGCATCCTGGTGTGAGAAAATATGAGCTAAAACCTCCTTTATAGTGCACATGGGTGAGCAGTCTAAGCCCTATTAACTGTGAGTCGACGTGCTTGCAAGTGAGGATTCACACTTCGTGTTTTCAGGACCTCGGAGAGCGACTGAGGACGGACAGCTGCCGTCAATATGGCTAACGGTCATACGATGTTGTCAAGCCAGCTGAATTGAGCTTAAATATTAGACTGCAGCGATAAAAATGAAGGGTCTTATTTCGAGAAACTGCCACTGCTTTGAGTTCAATACCTCACCAACTGGCCGCGCGTCCTTTTGTACATTAATTATAAATATTTGCAGCAAAAATAAAAAGACTAACCCTGAGTAGTTCTTCAGGAATCTTCGAGGATACGACGCTACGACGGCTTCCGCTTCCGCAGTTTTCAGCACCTGCAAGTCCACGCCCCCTCACGATATTTGTTATTATTTTTTCTCAGTAAAATACACAATTTTGTTAACCTGCTCTGCATCTTTTGACCTGAATTTTTTTTTTTAAAATTGCGGAAATTCGAATTTTACTATAAAATAAAAATGTTCAGCAGTTTCACGAGCGTAAAGTGCTATTTGTGAGGCATTTCAACCATAGACTGGCTTTCACATAGGCCTATTTAACGTTCTATTAAATATTTAATTAAAATTTAAAAACATACAAACACACACATACACACACACACACACACACACACACACAGACACACACACACACACACGCACACACACTCACACACACATACGACCCCCCCAGAACCGAATAAATGAGTCACAACCACAACTCCCACATCAATAACAGTTGAGTCAAGATGGCGGCCGAGGGCGAGTACGAGTCGATCCTGTGCATGAAACCCGATGTCAACGTTTATCGCATCCCACCGCGAGCTTCTAACCGCGCATACAGGTAAAGAAATAACCTCCGGGCGTCTACGGCGCTGTAAATCTATGGTTTAACGGTGTTTTGGTGTCGCTCGCTGCGGACATTTCACTTTCACCGCTCGCTGCCACAACATGCTTCCACATCATGAATAGGGGCTTTATGCTGTAATTTATGAAGAGCGGAGATGAAATGAAATGTGTTTCTAGTTGTAAATATGGTCACGGTTTGAATCGTGGCTGGTTCTTTGCCGCTTTGTTGTTCAGACCGGTAGAGCTGTCACAGATGTGACGGGGCTATTTCTCATTTCGCCGGGTCGATGCTGGCGATGTGCCAGGACAATCCCACTCTTTGATGACAACTTGGATGTCCCCCTTTACACAGGGACACTATTGATTTGTGGAAAAACCGCTGTTCAAGTTTTTTCTGCGAATTTGGCTCGAGTTCGTTAATATAGATTTGAACTTTATGCTCGATATGCAAGCACATTTGAGACAGTAACACTTTCTGGGTGGGCGTGCAGGGAGATAATACCAAACAGTCACATTACATACAGCCAAATGACCACCAGCAACCTCACATATTCTTGTAATATTTATATTATGTGTCCTTGTTTGTGACAGTACTTTGCTTTACTGTTTATTGCCTTTGTAATATGTTTATGTATGTTCTGATAAAGTTCCCTTGACCTTTTGGAATTAAAATAGCCTCACATCATTACGTACTCTTCACCATACTGAGATTTGCATGGTTTTATTTCAGTTAGACTAATAGCTGGTTTGATTCACACTGAGAGATGATTTTTATGGAAAGTACCCCATGCCAATCTCTTTTCGATCCTTTTAAAGGTTGGATTTTTCCTAATTCTTTTGAATTAAGGCATTAAGATCAATTTCCAAAAGATGTCTCATGTATTCCTCATTTAAATCAACTTTAGCATGGGTTCCTAAACTTATTAGCAGCAGCACTGTATACATTTAATGAGGACAATTGTATGCTGATACCCTGTTTGTGTACAGGGCAGCGGACTGGAAGCTGGATACTCCAGACTGGTCTGGTCGAATGAGGGTCACCGCCAAGGGCCAAGTGGCATACATCAAACTGGAGGACAAGACCTCAGGTAAGACCTCATTGTGTACTGTACTCAGCTCATTCACATTTAAGCATTAGTAACTGTACATGACTTACACGGTACAAATCATCAGAAGTCCTGTGGTATGCTGGCTACCTGTCCAGCCCTCAGGGACTGCTGGTGCATTCATGGGAAATCCATGTCGGATGGTCTCATTTCAATCAGGAGAGACTTCGTTGACGGGAGCAAATGGGTTTATTCATCACATGATGCACAAGATTTAAATGAGTCTTTGGCAATTAGACTCCATCTAAATAATTTTATAAGTAATAGAGAAGCCACGAGTAGGCAGATTTTTGTAACTAGTCTAGGTCACTCTACGTGGTAAGCAACTAATGTTTACAACCTAATTCCAAACTATAAAAATGACATGTGAGCAAAAGATGAATATGGAATACGTGAGTTGTTTCTAAATCTCAAATCCAACATTTACTTTCGTCTGCCATGGTTCTGCGTGATATGACATCAACCCGGCAAGTCGCGTACCAAAATGTTCGCCAACTTCCCGCGTTGTTGTTGTTGTTTTCCAACTTAAGGAATTCCCACTCAGTAATTTATCTTTCCGATTATTCCGACACCACATGAATGCAGCATCTAACCAGGATAAACAGTATAGAAAATGGATAGATGGATAAATGAATAGATGGTTCACTATTTAGCATGTGTCTCTTGTCGTTTCCCCTCATGTCCTGCAGGGGAGCTGTTTGCCCAGGCACCACTGAGGGAGTATCCCGGTGCTGCACTGGAAACGGTCAGCGACTCCAGCCGGTACTTTGTCCTGCGGATACAGGATGACAACGGTGAGGATGTGCATGTTGTGAAAATGACTATGGATCTAGCCTGTTTGATGGTGATAAATTTCCCTCTAAGGATTTGGTTTAGAAGAACTTTATGTTTGCGTTTTTGCATGTCAGTTACTGTAACATCGCGTCTTGTCCGCAGGTCGCAGTGCTTTCATAGGAGTTGGCTTCGGGGACCGAGGGGACGCGTTTGATTTCAACGTGGCTTTGCAGGACCATTTCAAGTAAGCAGTGACCCAGTGGTATCAGTGTAAAATGATGGTTACTGTCTTCTTGAAATCAATGTAACGTCACTTTTAAGAACTTGGCGCTTGGTTACAAGCTTGAACATTCACAGTCAATGAACAGTTGTGTTCAAATACTTTGTTACCTTACTTAAGTAGACATTTTGGGTATCTACACTTTACTGGAGTAATTATTTTACAGCGGACTACTCCTTACATTTTCACACAATTATCCGTACGTTCTACTCCTTCCATTTTAGAAATAGCCTCGTTACTCCTATTTCAGTTCGGCTTGTTTTTATTCCGGCTTGTCATCGTTAAAAAAACAACAACTAAAAAAACGTATCCAGATAAATCGCACCATCCGGATAGAGTGAATTTGGTTGTGGTTGGATGAGAAGTATTAACAAGACCAGCCAACCCTTGTACTGCACATCCCTGGCCGTACCTGGAAGAAGTTCTCGAAACGATTGGATGTAAAAACAACTCCTCTTCAAATGCACTGAAAGCTCTGCGCACCCAAGTACCAAGAGATTATTTCTAAAACTTGCCGTCTAATTTGAAAAAGCATATATGACAAGCTTTAGTTGATACTTCAACTTCTAAAGAAGTCTTTTTAAACCCTAGTATTTATATTTCTACTTGAGTAATGAATGAATGATATGAAACTTTTGACACCTGCCAATGAATGCAGGGCTGAAAATGTCACATTTCACATACAGGCTATTATTGGTTGTCCATCCAAAGTACTGACCGTGTTAATGTCTCCCTCTGTCCCACAACGATCTGCAGCATAAGCAGTCCATGCCAGAACAGGAGGCTGTCTTTGAGATATGCAGTACTGTAATTGTGGAAAGCTGCGTGCTGTAGTTTTCCTGGAAACTGCTGAGATGTGTTGTTTATATGGGTATATGTGCTGAGATGTTTTGTTTGTCTCTCTGCCTCCCCGCAGATGGGTGAAACAGGACACTGAATTCAGTAAAAGCGCCCAGCTCGGGGATTCAGGACCAAAACTGGACTTGGGCTTTAAAGAGGGACAAACCATCACACTCAACATAGGGGTAAGAACCTCAAAACGTCCAGCTTTTACTACATTTTTAAAACATTTTAAATAAAATTTAAACCATTGAGTGGAGAAAGTAATGGTCTTCTGGTCCGTGGTTCAATAAGGAATTAGACTGCAAGTAATCAAATGAATCCAAAATGACACATTCATTTAATAGGCTTTTTATAAATACGTTCATGCTGCCTATAAAACAGAAAATAGAGCTCAAGTGTGAATGGCAATGCATTTAGGTCTGTAATTCACACATCTATCAAGTCATAATGTCGTACCTCAGGGCTCTTAAAAATTGACGTTTTCTTGCTGTTCTACAGTCAACGCTCCATCAATCACTTAATTAATTTGTCCTCAAAAGGCAATTTGGTTTTGCAGTAGGGAAACAAAAACTCATGATTAAACCCAAGGAAATAAAAAGTTTGTGTTTTAAAAAAAACAACCAAAAAAACAATTAATCTAAATGTTGTAACAAAACTGCTGGTTTAAACTCATACTTCTGAATGTGAGTCATTTTTCTTTTCTCTGTCTCTAGCAAGGTAAAAAGAGGGATAAGCCCCGCCCACAAGGCTCAGGTGGGTTTGGACTGCTCCCACCACCACCTGGAGGAAAGATAGCCCCTCCTCCTTCTTCAGTCTCGTCCAATCACAACATAGAAACAGGTAGATGACCCCCTTAGTCGTACTAAAGATGCACTTGTGCTGTGCGTCAGTAGTAGCGTTTGTCAGTAAACGTGCACTTTTAATTTGGGTGATTGAGCAACTTAACCTCTTGGCAGTGTGTGGGGTACAGCTGTATTTTCACATTGCGTCTTTGTGCAGCTTTAACCACCAGGAGTGACCTATTTTCTTAATCGCTGTGGAAATTGGTCGCTTGTTAAATGAGTCTTACTTTTTAGAGCTTCAGGCTGCAGAAAATGAAGTGAAATGTGTGTCAGTTTTTAATCTGCGTTTTAATGAGCTCTGTGTTTCTCCCTGTATCTCCGTCAGACTGCCTGTTGGAGCTGGACAGTAGTAACTCTAACACCGTGGTTCAGTCAAACGCTAGTTCAGATCTTTGGGGAGACTTCTCCGCTCCGGCAAGGTAGACAACTTCTTTTTTTGTAAAATACCCTGTGTGCCAAAAGTATGTGGACATAACATTACATACAGTATAAATGACTCAAAGACTTTACTGAGGGATTTCTTCCCATTCAGCCACAAGAGCATTAGTGAGGTCCAACCTTAGACTGTATATAAAGATGGACAACACATCCCCCCTTCCTCCCACTTTACAAAAGTGAAGCCAAGACATCCCAGAAATGTCATCTTGTCATTTTGAAACCAGAGTCTGCCCAGTAGTCAAATGAACACTTGAACGAACCTATACTGCAGCCAGCCACCAGGAGGTGATCCAGATGTTTTGGCTTTACATATGGCGCTTACCCACTGCTAGTACCAGCTCGGTTTGGCTACGATGCTCCGCCATTCATTTTCCACTGCAGATTTAGTACCGGGGTGTATATACACACACACACACACACACACACAGACCGTCAGATGTGTGTTGTTTTTGATTCTTGGCATGTGTCTGTTTGCCACAGCCAGAACACAATTTTTGTTTCAAAAGAAACTGGAGAGAGCAAAAAAAACCACAGCTGGCTAAACTATTCAAATGATTTTTAATTTTTATTTAAAAATGACTGGGTTGGGCAGGACACCTAGCAATGATGTCGCTAGCAATGATGAGGCAGTGATAAGTGACGATTCTCTCCGACCAATCAGCAGTCTGCAGGTTTTCACGTCACCTTTGGTATCGCCTCAGCTGGTTTGGAACCTCGACGGAGGTGATACTAAAAAAAAAAAAAAAAAAAAAAAAAAAAGTACCTGTTGGTAGGTACCAGGGACTTTTTCATAATGGAAAATCAAAGGCGAGTAGAGGCGAGTCGACCAGGTACCATGCAATGGAAAAACGCCATTAATCTATGAATCAACCACTGGGTCCAACACTGAGGTTGGGTGGTAAGCTCTGGTGTTCAGTATATCAGTGCAGGCCACTTAAATTTTTTTTCCACACCAAAAAAAAGTTCTTTCAAAATAGTTAAATAAAAATAAAATGGGTAAATAACTAACGGGCAAAACTAATCTGTCAATAGTTACATTAGTAATACTCATTATTGTAAAAAGATGTGACAGTGAGCGGTAAACTGTTCCCTAGTCTGGGAGCAGCAACATGTCAAACAAATGAGTGTACATATACTTTTGGAAAGGAATGTAAACGTGTTTGCTGGGTGATGTGTACATTTTGTGCATATTATACACATTTGAGTTTGATATGACATATTTTTAGTTCATTTAGTTTAGTATGTTTTTTTTTATTTGTAAAAAAAAAAAAAAAAAAAGCGGTCATAGCATACAAAACGTTGGTATTGTCCTTTTTAATAAGTGATACGTTATCAGAATACAAAGATAAAACCCAACATCAGTTTGTGTGTTTCCAGCTCCGTTCCACAACAATCCCAACCACAGGACTCCGGAAACTGGATCCAGTTTTGAGTCGTCGCCGGCTGTCCCGTCACTTGTGATTCCCCCATCTCACCTGCATCTGTGTCTGTAGCTTCCTGTGCATCCCACTGAGAGTAACTCCCGCACACTGATCCCAAAGCAGAGACGTGAAACTTCACAGAGCTGTAAAAGCAACTCGCGACATCCTTTCATTCAGGAAGAATCAGAGTCTTTTCAAATTTTCTTGACAGGGAATGAAGCACTAATCTGTTTAAAGCCATTCAATGATATGAGCCATTTCCAAAAATATTTAAGGGCTATGTGTGACGTCCTGTCTTGTCTGTGTCACCTCCCAGGCCGATGGCTGTCTGAGCAGTGCTTTATCTTGTGATCAGGAATGTTTTTCCCAGTGCAGCGGCTCCCTCTGCAGGCTCTGCAGAGTGCTGCACCTCAGCAACCGGCTGTGAGTACTGAGCTGCAGAGCTCCGCTTAAAGGTGCTCTGGGCGATGTTGGCTGACGTTACTCGTTGACGTTCAAAGTATTTTCAAACAAAGCAAGGCTTGCTTGCTCGCCCCTCCCGCCTCCTCATCTCGCCCCTCTTCCTCACTCCCGTGCTTCCACGAACTAACCCCCCCCCCCCCCCCCCCCCCCAAACCACCACCCCCAATCCTTCTTGTCTGTTATTGGCTGGAATGCTGGGAGACTTTGTTCGGTGGAGCAGGTTGACACAGTTTGTTTTTGTTGGTGTTTGTGGAGCCTGGGCTGTCTATGGAGAACATGTGTTTTTTTTTTTTGTTTTTTTTTTACAGTGTGTTCTGGGGACAGGCAGCTCGCCGATAGTGAGATATTTTCTGTATGTGACAAAAAATGTTGTAGCCTAAAACACGTGACATCGCTTAGAGCACCTTTTTTTTAAGCGAAGGCTACTTTTAACTGTAAGACAGTTTTCTTTTCTAATGAAACTGTGATTTCATCCTTTTTTTTTTTTCTTGAAATTATTTAGAAATGACAGGATCAGTCTGTCTAACTTATTTAAAATAAGTGTTAAGTCCTGAAAGAACAGTTGAAGACACATAATACTTGGATGTTTAGACCAATCAGGGGATTAAAGGACTCGTCCCCATCCCCCCACTGATTCAGGGAGCGGTGCTGCCTCGCCCACGCGTCCGAAAATGTATGTATTTAATACGACTGTCTATCTAAAGCGTGGTTTCATTCTATAGTAATGCAAGTGGATTTAAGGGTGCAACTTTGAAATGTTCAGATTAGTTTTGCTTTATGGGATATGAAAGGGAAATTGGTCCAAGCAGAGGGTTGCCTCTGCATTCATTTGAAATCGTGACAGAGTTCCTCAGTTGTTTTTCAGCCAAGGACCCACGATTCAGGATAGATAACATAGCAGGGACCCCCTCATGTATGTCCCTTTTGAAATAATTTGACGTAGCCTATTTTTTTATACTTCTATATCCTTTGTTATGTGAAATAACAACACAAGAGGCATGTATTAGAAAGCTATTTGACATGTGTTAAAGATTATTTGCGCCATTTCAACACAGAATACCCACCGATGGACATTAATTCAATTAGCTGCAAGTAACACTGTACCTCAACAAAATATCAAAGGCAAAGAGAAAAGGGCAAACTTAAGAACACAAAGACACACACACACACACACACATCAAAAAAGAAGTATTTCACACTTCATGCACACATAGATTTAAATGAAACTTTGGATTATGGTTATAAAATAATATACAGTTTGTTAGATTAGAACATGATCTGTGAACTATTTCAGATTTAAAAATTAAAATAGTATTTGTTTAACTGGGAAGCCTTTTGTAAAACAAAAACAAAACAAAAAAAGATTAAATTTTCCAATCCGGTAACACTTTACTTGAAGGTATCTACATAAGTGTCATGACACTGTCATAACACATGAACCCTAACCAGAACTTGCCATGACAAAACCAAATGACACTTCCTAAAACAAGTGTTTTGTAAAATGTTTATGACTTGTTAATAATTTTTTAAGACTCGTTCATTACAGTGTCATGTCACTCTCATGTAGATACCTTCAAGTAAAGTGTAAGCCATGATTATTTCCATGAATGAATCTGAAAACCTTTCCCTTTGACCGGTATTCATGGCCGCAGACTCCAGGAATTATCCATTGCACAGTATTTAGTGTGTTCATAGAATCACAGAGCTCACTTACAGTGAGATGACATACTGTAGGTGTAGAAAAACCATTCCTGTCTGCCGTATTAAATCTATAAATTTATGTTTACAATGTGAAATAACATCTGTGTTTACTACTGGGTGGCTTATTTTATTTGTAACACTGAAATCAGTAGCCAGATCCAGACATATATTCATTTGTGTCAATTATTTACAGTTTACATACTTTTGCTGCATTTATTTTAATAAATACATAAGCCAAGAATGGAACATATCTGGCGATGGGTGTTCGTCTACTGGCAGCAAATGAAAACTACTTAAATACTTAGAGGCTTTCTTGCTTTTTTTTTTCTCACCTCATCCCAATTAACATGGCTATTTACAAAATCCAGATGAATTGAATAAACGAGGTAAAACGGGAGTGGGAATGTCAGACTAGTTATCAGAAAGTTATTTGGCCTCGAACTATGTTCATTTCCTTAAGGCCCAATACTACCAATAGAACATGCATATCGTAACATATAGTAAACTGTTAATGTCCACCAGATTTACATTTAACTGCCCCTCCCAGATGAAATGCTCCTTTTCTCTAACAACCGCTCCTCTGTTTAAATGAAAACCTGTTTTGAGCGTTACAGTGGAAGTGGAGTGTGATCGCTACAGAAATGCACATGCAGTCTGTGTATTTGCTTTTCATGTTTGTGAAATGACAGTGAGGCTTTTGTAATGGCAACTAGTTATAGGGAGCTGTAGTTGAAACAGAAGAAACTGCCATGTTCATTCCTTCAGTGCTGAATGTGAAATAGAAGTAAGAATATATCTTTATAAACAGAACAGGAAGTAAAAATATTGTAAGTAATTTGACATTAGGGTTGGGCATCGTTTGGATTTTAACAATTCTGATTCTTCCTTTTGATTCTGATTATTTGAGGTTGGAGTTGATACGAGTCACATGCTTATTTGGCAAATAAGAGTAAAAGTTTTTTTTGTACAGGGCTTCTTCAATATGAAATAAAGCCACACTGGAGCGCTGCTTACTGTGCTCCATTGGCTGCAACACAAGCCCCTGGCTGCTACGGCAACCATAACTTAACACATGTTAAAGATGGAACCAATGATCGGATTTGAAATTAAATCATCCAAACGATTCCAATAAAGAATCATGTTTTTTTTTGTTTTTTTAAACAATCCCAAGCATGAATCGGTTCTCGATGCCCAATCCTATTTAACATTTTGGGAAATGCTCTTAATCGCTTTCTTGCTGAAAGTTCAATGAAATGATCGATATCACTCTCATGTCTGTGCATTTAATATGAAGCTGAAGCCAGCTGGGTAACGTAGCTGATAGCTTAGCATGAAGACTGGAAATGGGGAGGGGTGGAGGGGGGAGAGTTAGCATGGCTCTGTTCAAAAGGAACAAAAAAAGTCTCACTAATTAAAATGTATCTGGTTTGTTTATGTTTTCCAACTATTCCTTTTATTTTATTTTCTATTTAATACTGAGTGACTTCACCTGAAGGACCTGATGCAGTTATGCCCCATTTCACACTGTAAAGTCAAATTAACAACGTTCTTTTTCTGAACACACGTCCACTGTTGGAGGTTTGAACACACCAGTCTCAGGACTGGTGGCGGGGAAAACAAAATGAATGTCTTGCTTCATGTGATGAATGTCTTAATGGCAGCAAATGATATGTTAATTTGTGCTGAACAGGCTTATGGTTGAATGTGAATTCAGACAGTGTTTACAGGACTTTGACATATGAATTGTCAAACACTTCTCGACTATGAAATTATTTTGTTATATTAATATAAATGTTAGTTTGTTGTGATTAAATCGCATGAACTGAAATTAAATTAGCATTAAGATACGGGGCTGATTGAGATGGTATGTTGTGTTTGCATTGCTTGTATTGCTGGCTGAAATATAACAAAAAAACGTCTCCCATTTCTCACTCATTCCCCTCTGGCTGTAAAATCACTGGACTAACATGTTTCATTCATGACCAATTTATTGAAAGAGGCAATAAATCCTTTCAAAGGACATGTGATGTCTTGTTTTTATTGTGAATCCTTAGAGCTGTTACGCAGGGATGACCTCAAATTCAGATTCCTTCAGATTGCACTCCTATGAGAGAAAATGTATTTCTTTTCATGTATAATTATATTATTTCTCTCCTGCTAGATTTGAGATAGCATTGGCAACAATCCTGAGGGTGGTGCCAAAACTCTGGCGTAGTAAACCATTTATAAAACCAATTACAAATTATTTAAACAGGATGTGACCCCACATCACCTACAGGGAGTGTACAAATCAAGACCTAAGAACTTAGAGACGGTAAAAATGCCCAGGGCTATTTAATGATAGTATACAGCAGGTTGGTGTGTCAGGGCCTTTAGTGGAAGTGAGATATATTGCAATGACCTCATTGAGCAGTAGCTTTTAGCTTTGCTGACAGACTGAAAAAGAGAGCGGCAGACAGCTGGACGGACAGACTGAGGGTGACAAGAAGAAACCAGTGGCCTCTGCTGAGTGTCATCAGGAACTCAATTCATCTTCCTCTCGATCTCCTTTCACCTTCCTTCAACTCCGAGGCCTTTTTAGCATTCTGGTGTAAAGTGACAGCACTCACAGCACTGAACATGTCTGATCCATGGTGTGTAGGCTTACACGCGTGTGTGTGTGTGTGTGAGTCCCACTCCTGTTTTTATCTGGGTCACCTCCTCTGAAACCGAGTAGCCCATCTCTCTGAAACGTCATCCCACGCGACCGTTTGATGGATTCATTTGGATCCTTGTCTCAGCCAAACATACATTACATAGAATTTTAGGACACAATACACTTGATATCCCTGCATACTCGCTGAAGATTAAGTTTCCCCTTCCAGAGGACTTATCATCATCAGTGTGATGAGGGATCAGATTAAAAGGTTAAACCTGTAACTCACATGCAAACTGTACAATACTCAAGTGTAACATGGGATTATTCATTACACACCAACATGGGGTCAGTCTGTCTGGTAGGGGTCAAACAGAAGGACAGACAGATGGCCAACACACTCCTGTAGGACTTATAAATCGCTAACGTCTCATTTTAGTTTAGCATCACTTTTAAAGCTACCTACTTCAGCAATTAATTTAGAAAAAAACGACACACTTACATGTTTTTATTTGGCTTAAGGTTTTAAAGTTAGGAATTTAGAGCAGGTGCCCAGAGAAGGTGTCGCAGTCAGAAAACAACATTACAAGAGCTCTGCTCGCCTTCAAGTCCAAATTAGGGGCCAGTCTGCAAAACTAATTGGCGTGATGATGTGCTTTTTAGCCACAGTAGTAGTAGAAAACAGTAGTCGCAACAGAAAATCAGCAAACTTTTCCTGCTATTTCCGCGAACGCTAGCGCTAGCTATCTAGTTTTGTGGAATTTTTCAAAATAGCCCGGTTGTAATCTTGCAAATTGTGACTTTGCAAGATCCCCAGTCTTTGCAAAACCTTAATGTCTGTGACTAGAAAAATCAATGCCATTATGACAGGTTGTCTTTAGATCTGAGATTGTGTCAGACTTTAGTCTTTTCTAAAACTTTTCAGTCTTTTGAGCATGGTAGGCATAAGACATTTCGTCAGAGATATGCTGCTAGTAAATAGGCATTAGTTTAAAACAAACCTGGCAACAGGACCTGTAAAAAGTCATTAAAATATTATTAATAGTACTAACGTGCTTGGGATTTTGTCCC
Source organism: Etheostoma spectabile (assembly GCF_008692095.1). Classification (NCBI taxonomy): domain Eukaryota; kingdom Metazoa; phylum Chordata; class Actinopteri; order Perciformes; family Percidae; genus Etheostoma; species Etheostoma spectabile. The sequence continues at coordinate 83,116 of NW_022603060.1, forward strand.
TGTCTCCAATAAAACTAGACTCTGACTCCTTAGACCTTCAGGTATGTGATAACAGTATACATACTTTTAATAGCAGAAACTTGTAAATTCCACTGTGGCAACACAATATCACCATATGTCATATTAGTCTGCAAGTCTATGCATTTATTCATTGCAGTGTTAAAATTATATATTCATGATCTGTCCTCTTGTCAGCTTCTAGCCTTTCATTTATCTCTTTCTCATACTTTGGCAGGACAAACACACACTCACAGCACACAGCCATACTGGCCGATACACAACCCTGGCATACTTGGCTACACATAGCGTTAATGCAACATATCAGGTGAAATGTCAGGAGGGGAATAGTTTACGGGCCACCGGCCAGCGCGCCCCCCCCTTTGGGCCCCGACCTGCCCCTTTAAGTGCGATACAGTGATCAAACTGTCTCCTTTCAACAAGCTCGCTAATTCATGAGTTTTGGCTCAGGACGATCTGGGAAGTAACTTGGTGTTTTTTCCTCTACATGGGGGATCTCTTTCTTTCAACTCCACTTTAATGTCATAAAGAATTAGTTATTAGCTCACACCAGCAGTGCTGCATTATTTGGCACTGGATGCTGCAAGGAGCGGAGTGGGTACAGAGGGTTCAAATGTCAGAAGCTAAAGTCACTTTTTGCTTTTGTGTTCAGGGAAACCTGAACCAACATGTCGACAGGTTGATTTAGGTGGAGTGTGTCGGGGGGTGGGGTGTGGTGCTCATGGACAGTAGGTACTCATAGACAGTGGGTCTGTGTGTTTGAATACTTATTCGCAATATGTGTCTCTGAGAGGAGAGGTTCCTTCCCTCCAGTGAATCCTTTCAGAACTTATTTTGGAAAGAAAATGACGGTGGTGAACAGGGACAGACAAATATTGTTTTGATGCCATACTTTTCTAAAAAACTATGCTATGCACAATGTCATTTTTGAAAGCGGTAAGGTTGAATTGTCCGTTTATGAAAATAGCGTGTAAACGTAGTCTAAGATATGATGGTATGCTCACAAATGGAGTTAGAAGGTTGCATTTTGTAAAACATGATGTGGGGTTGTCACTGCCTACTCGCACACTTCAAACTCTTAGTTTTAAGTATATATTGTAGATAACGCAAAATGTCAGTGCACTGAAAGTACCCAGATGACTAAAAAAAAGGTCAAAACGTTCAGTGTGGAATGATGGACCCTACTCACATTTAACGGGCGCCATCTTGACCACAAAGTGGAAAGGGGAGAGACCAGGCTCGTTCAGAATACAATCTCAAATTTTGCGAAATTAGCTCAACAAAACGTGTTTCTGAAAACCTTTTAAGCAAGAAATAGGCCATGCAGTTGCTGAATCTGTCTGTTTTTTTGATCGACAAAGTTCAGTTTAATAGATTTGTCAGATTTTGAGAGAGCTGAGCCGACCACTCTTCATTTCCAGTAGGTGTTTTAACATAAGTCTTCCTTTTGGGACTTTGGGACCCTAACCATTGAAAGCGGGCACTACGGCAGCCAGTAGTCAGTGCACATTAGCAGTGCACTGACAGAAGTATGCGGAATGAGACACAGCCAAAGTCTCATCTTCCCTGATCACTCCTGAGTCTCAGATCACAGCTTTCCTTTCTTAGTGCTGCCAAGATAATTAAAATCATCAAAACTAACAAAGCTTAAAACAAAGTTCAGAGGATTTGAAGAAAATTACTGGAAATAAAACTAGGGTTCTGCCCTTAATTTTGAAAGTGATATGGGGAATGAGTGCAGTATTGACATCCTTATAGGCTGAATATATTCTGCATCAGTTTTTTTTTTTTTTTGTCACCTTGGCTTATTTACATCTCCTCCGGCTTTTATTAGACTGGGCAGCGGTTCAGCATTCTGCTGCTCTGTCGCTGCTCCTTCTCTCCCTCTGACCTCAGTCGTCCATTTTTTAAATGTTGTCGACGCTCTCTATTCCACGAAGGAGTAAAAGATCAAATGTTTTCTGGAAAAATACTTGCACAGTAGCCAGCTCCTGCCACTGCCGCAGCCTGGGAAGCTGCAGCGTATGGATGTAAAAACCAACAACAAGCCAGCGATGGTGTCATTTACTGATCAAAGTGGAGCGAGAGGACCTCAGATTTTCAAAGAAACTATAAAAGAAATTAACAGAATTGAGTTTTCCGTTCATTAGGACCCTGAAATGTACAATATGCAGAGTTTAGCCAGGTGGATTATTTTCCACATCAACAGCTTAAATCTGCAGATATGTTTTTTTAATTTCATTTAGCTGACTCTTTAATCATGAGTGACTTCCATCAGATAAACATTGGCCCGCAGCATCGGGAGAAATTCGTGGTGCAGGGTCTTGCCCAAAGACACTTTGACATCTTACTGCAGGGCCAAGGACTTGAACCAGCGACCTTCTGATTAAGAGAAGACAACTCAGAGCCACAGCAGCCCCTTAAAGTTGTTGTTGTGTGTTTTGCATTGATAAACCGTGACCTATTGCTCAAACTGGATTCCCCGTGTGACAGTGTGTGACTTGGCTAACCAACAGGCTGAGGGCTCGGAGCTGTATGTGCACATACTGTACGTGCTGCTGAAAGGTTGTAGAGTTAGATTTACGACAGTGGATCTATTTTTGAAAACATCTGGGGAAGCTCTCTAGATGGTCTTCAATGTATGTTTGTATGCGTGTACATATGTATGTATGTGTGCGTGTGTATGTGTGCGTGTGTGTGATGCTTTGCATTGGTGTATGATCTTACGAGCATGCCAGTCATGATTTTTAAGGTCAACCTACTTAAAATCATGGTAAATAATCAATTTGTTTGCAGAAGACAGCTATGAGTCTTTAAAGTGTACAGTAAAATCATGGGATGATTCATTGTGTTATCCAACTGTTCACAAAAGAGCCTTTTACCAAAACAATCACTTTAATGCATTTCAATTATAGTTTAGAAAATGCAAATCTGTAGTAAATAAACAAGTATTTTGAATTGTACATTTACATTGAGTTGGCAACACTTTGTATTGCTGCATTTTTGTTGTGCAATATATATCAAGTCATTAAATTCTGACTTAAAACCTTTGATTTAATACATTTACTGGCTATCTTGCACCCGGCGCAGCACAGCCCAAAGCCCAACACAAGTGTATTTGCTAGTTTAAGACCAACGCAGTTGTTAATTTCCCGTCCTGCGCCCACGTCGTTTAAATAACAAATGCACCAGAGCCCATCGGTGCGCCCATGGGCGTGCTGGTCTTACAGGGAGGTGTGTTCAGGTGCATTCTTAGTGTGTTGCTATCTTGAGGCAACAGAAAATGATCACGCCATTGACCAACAAAAACCTGGTCTAAAATCAATAACGCAGCATTTCATTGTTGTTTTAACAGCAAATTAGTAAAATGTGCTTAGACTTATGCACACTATGCTTATACACACACAGGGAAGCACAGCAGCACACACACATGCAAAACATTAAAAAGATTACGAATAAAAATATTACGGTTCAAGTCCGCCATCATAAAAGCAATGCGCCAAGGTACAAACACTCCTGGCTTTTAAAGGGAATGGGAGATGACCCTGGTTGGTTCATGGCATGTTACGCCCAAAACACATCTATGAATTAATTAAGTCACTAAGTACAACCCTTTTGAACCATGCGCCCGGCGCACGGACCCCTATTCCACCCTCAAACTGGCAAAATTGGATTTGGACATGCCCTAAACACACCTGCGCCAGGCGCTTCACGCCGTGTGCTTAGATAGTTAAAATAGGGCCCTTACCGTACAGAATAAAAGAAGACAGTTCTGCAGTTATGTACAAAGGGCTAGAACAGAGCAGGACAAGTGCTACCATGTTAAAATACAAAACAGTTTGACTAGTGCTACACAAGTGCTACTTAAATACATGTAGTAGATGAATATTTACTTACAGAAAGTGCCTTTGGTGGATATTTACTTAATACGTTGGCCCTTTGAAACTCTTACTGCTGCTATGAAGCCAGGTCAAAGTATTGTGGTTTTTGCACTGCACCTCTCAGACGTGTTTATGGCTGTCTATATGCAGAACATGATGAATCCTCTCAATAGTCTAAACACAAATATAGATGCAGTGAGCTAAAGCTACAAGGACACGGTAGCATTACTCCACAAATAAAAACTAGTGATTCCCAGAGCTGCAGCTGCTACAGTTTTCCTAGTTATTTGAATGTGATTGTTTAGCTACAGTTAGTGTTTTAATTTTAAATAAGTTCATTAACTGCCAAAAACTAGTTCCATCACCAGTAGCTCTCAAACCTTCAGATGCATTTTAACAACAGCATCTCGTTTGTATTAACGCTAAAATATTATAATATTAGACATTTATTTTTGTATTTTTTACTTTTCGTCTGAGCTTGTCCTCCCTACAAAAGAACTCCATAAGTTGCTTGCACAAGCTGCAAATACGAGGCATATTTACATTTTATTGTTTGGCGGCTTCACTTTCTAGCCGCCGTAGTAATCACGACAGGAGCAAAGCAGGAAGTATAAGAGCGCCAACTTCTGCATAAGGAGGCAGGTTGGATTGGAGGTTGGGGGTGTGGCTTTGTCCAACTGCCATGCTTTGCTTGTTTGGAAGCCATAATAGGCTCGTTCGAGATGAACTGCGCCTCGCCTGTAAAGTGGACGAGAGCAGGCGGCAGCAGCGGGGGGCGGTGACAAAAAGCTGCGGTAAAGACGGACAGTGTCCAGCCGATTCCAGCCACCTTCAGGCTGGACAGGAAGTGACAAAAACACTGTGGTGCGATTCTGATTTAATAAAATATAATCAGACCCACATATCAGCTGGTACACAGTCTCCAGTTGTTTTAATTATGACAGAGTAGCTGGCAAAGTGCTCTACATGCAATCTGTTGCTGATTTTAATTAACAACACACTGTAGATGATCAGTGATCTGATCAGATTAGTCTCTCTGACTTCTAAACGTCTCTATCAGCCACACAACATGTGTTCTGGACAGAATAAGTCTTTAAATCAGACAAATAGTAATTAAAATCCCTCCGATTCAAAAACGATAAAAAAAAGTTTATATAAAACGTCATCATGTTGTAAACCAATCAGCTGTTAAATCAGCTGAGAAGCCGGCGTTTCCCAGCATGCTCTGGGTCCGCCTGGCTCTTGCAGTCGGTGAAAAGCAACTGCGCCACCTGCGTCTCAGAACTGCGGCCGCCTTGCTCTCGTGAGATTTCCGTTGCCCACGTGTGCATGACGTCAGAGCAAGTCGGGATCAAGTCGGACACAAATCTAACCGGCATGCAACGGGCGCCGATTGCCGGTGATCGATTCTGCGCAGACCTGGCTCATCTCAAACGAGCCTAATGTCTCCCCCTTTGTCATGGGCGGACCAAATTGTGGCAAAAGCAGAAAAAGGGGAGGTAACCTTTATCTTATGATGTCATAAGGGGCAGATTCCAGATCGGGACATCTGAGCTTTAATTTTCTCAAAGGCAGAGCAGAATACTCTAAGCTCGGTTTATACCTGGCACCATTTCTTGTTATGGTTTGGTATTTTATTACATATTTCATCCTTGTGATTGTGTGTTTTGGTCTTGTATATGTTTTAGTCCTTGGTTGCTCCCTTGTCTTGTCTACTTGTGGTTTCTGTCTTTTGGTCCCCCGTGAGTGTCTGCATGTTCTTTTTCCTGTTTTATTTTGATAGTCTGGTTCTCTATGCTGTCTTGTCTTTAGTTTTACTTCCTGTGTTTTCCCGCTCTTGTGATTACCTGATGTCTTCCACCTGTTTCCCAGCCCTTGTCACCTGTCTCTTGTTATCTCGTTACCTTTAGTCTCGGTGTTCCTGTGATTCCTATTTGCCTCTTGCCTCATTTTGGATTTCTTTGCCTGCTGTTTTGCTGGACACATTTTGTTCATAGGAGTCTTTTCATTATTAAATATTAAAATTCTATTTTGCTTGAGGTCTCTGCACTTGGGTTTTACATTCCCTGAAGCTCCCTTGACATTTCTAGCCACTCGGAGACCATAGGCAGACTGGGGCAAGTCATATTGGCCGTGGGACCTTTTAATAAATTGAACCTAAACATCAGATATCCTTCATAAAAGTTATAAAAAAAGTTGCTACATTATTCAGTGTTCTCAGTGATTTTGACTCCTCATCTTTCTCCTCTCCCCTCCATCTCTTTCATCTTCTTGATTGCTACTTTCCCTCTGCTCTTCTTCCTCTCCTCCTCCAGCCTCACCCTCTCCTTCTCCATCACCCAGTCCCCTCCGAGGTAATTCAGCGCAACCTCGGGTTGCCCACGGAGCCGCGGCCTCGGGTCGAGGAGCGACTTGAAGAAGCAGCGGGCGAGCGAGGTGAAACATGCAAACTGCGGTGCTACCGGAGGGAAAAGTTCTGCCCCAGTTAAATGGATGACATCCTGTGTGCTCTGGCCCTGCCTCCCTGCCCACAAGTCCAGTTCACCATCAGGGTCCTCTGCTCTGTCAAACCACTCCAGATACTTCTGGTATGAGCGGCAGTCGCCGGCTGTTTCAGCCCAGGGATGACTGCCGGTGAGCATGGCGTAGGTCAGGATCCCCAGCGCCCAGCTGTCTGTGCTGGGCTCCACAGACACCCAAACTCTCTTTTTCTTCTCTTCATCCTGCTTATTAACACCAACATTCCCGTCACCAATGCTCCTCCAGCTGTCCTCGTTGTCGCGAGCGATCTCAGACTCAGGGGTGCAGTACGGAGAGCTGTACCAGACCTCCGGGACCCTGGTGCCCCTTGCCTTCACCTGTTGGATGATATTCAGTTATCTGTCATGTCCTCATTTGACAGATGAGTGTATAGTATGAGCGCTATTTGTTTTATACCGACCATGCCAAAGTCTCCAAGTTTGACCCAGCGGCAGGCAGAGTCGGACAGGAAGACATTCTCTGGTTTGAGGTCTCTGTGGACAAAACCCAGAGAGTGCAGATGGGACAGAGCGCCACACAGCTGGGACACCACCCGCTGACAACAGTCTTCCTCCATACCGACCTGGGGAGGAAGAAGGGTGGGGTGGTGATGCGAAGAAAAGATGATGTGAGTTATACTGAAATCTGATTTAACCATTTCAACAAATCGTGGCAATCTAAACACGAAAACCATGATAAATAAAAATGTGTTGTACTTTTTACACAACTCCTAATAGCTCTGTTGAAATAACCGTGTACCTCCGGCAGGATGACATCGTAGAGATCGCCAAAGAGGCTTGCTTGCTGAGCAAAGATGTAGTGGGAAGGTGTTGAGTAGGCGATTCCCAGGGCTCTGGTCAGGGACGGGTGGGTGCAGAACGACAGCGAGAGGTTGTACTCCCTCAGAAAAGAGAAAAGAGACGTGGACTCCCGAGGGAAGAACTTCAGAGCCATCGGAGTACCTGGAGGACACACAGGATAGATATCGACGTCGTCGTCTTTTTGGTGTGACAAGGCTTTGATGAACGTTAGTTCCCCCCTCCCCCTCACCTCTCATCCTGTGTACAGCCAGCATGACCTTGCCATACGAGCCTTCACCCAGGAGCTTTAGGACCTTGAAGTGCTCCGAAGTGTCCATGGCGGTCAGAGACTGAGCCGTCAGATGGCACATCTCATCCAGAAGCTTCGTGGCAGCCTGGACAGACATATACAAAAACAAGGGACAAAAAAAGCAACCTTAGATTTGTTTGTTTGGAGCAGAAGTCAGATTTCCCTCAAACCTGAAATGTGAGGAAGACACTAAAGATCGTTGCCTATTTGACATGAGGGTGTACACTCATAGTCAACTCTCACAGAGTTGCAATAGTAAGCATCTTCACTGGAAACATTACAAATTGGCACGATTTGATCACGGCCCAAGACAGGAGAGCTCTGCAGCGCGTGATTTAAAGCGCCCAGAACATTTCTTTTTAATTTTTTTTACACTTCAGACCTGTAATTAAGGTTTCCTTGTTTTTGCCCATTGGACAAGGGACACAGTATTGGCTGTCGTTCCACCAGACCATAGAGCAGCTTCTTTCCTCAGGCTGGGAGATTCTTCACCGTATCTGTCATACTGCATAATAAAGTGTAGGTTTTTTATTTTTTGGGTGTAGCATAAAGGGACTACAACTTGTATTTTACCGTGCAACCCTGTCTTATAGAAGGGTATTGGCCAAAAATGAACATTGAACCTTGAAAAAGCACAAATGATCTAAAAAAAAATACTTTTCTATTGCTGTATCACTGAATATTAACTGCAAGTGTCTCAAAGCGTAGCTAGTGTTTTGGGAGGTTGAGAAGTCTTGGAATTTTGAGCATCAAACACTTCATTTTCTGCAACAATTTGTGCCTTTTCTAAATAAATGTTTGGTGCAAATGTCTTTATGTAAATAAAAACATAAAAGGTTTTTGGATTGGTCGAACTAGACAGTCTATCTTTCACAACTCTGCAGACTGCTGTTGGTAACTTGTTGTCTTTTATCCCTTGAGTAAATTTCACCAGGCATATTTCAGTCTGGACGGCATCAAAAGGCACGTTGTGGAACCAGCATTCCCAAAACCAGGACCCTGAGAACAAAGTCCGGCTCAACAGATGTACATTTCTGGGATAAAGCTTGACACTACGCACCGGATGTTCCTCTTCTTTTGCTGTCTCCGCTATAGGGACTTAGCACCGGATAGGATGGTTGTGATTGGTTTAAAGAAATAACAACAAGCTGGAGAGATTTTTTTTCCCTTTATCCCAGAATAGATAGGTGGTGGACCAGACCATACTGCAGCACTGACACCGCACTGTGGGCATAGGTCTGGCAATGCAAGACTACCGACACCATAACTGCTAAAATCTTTGTTATTATCCACACCTGGTATGACATGTCAAAATAAATGTGATGGTTTGATAAAATAACGTAGACCAATCAGTAAACCCCTAGTCTGCATAAAACAACATTTAAGAGGTTAAAAATGCTTCTTTTTTTTTCAAGAGTGCTAAGGCTCTTGCAGCTCTTCGGATTGTTACACAACCATTGCAGTGATGATGGTCGTCATGGCAATGCGGGCAGCAACACTGATCCACTGGTATAAACATGTCTGTTAATAGCCTCATGAAATCCTGTCACACACAGACACACAGATCTTTGTTTTGTCTGGTGGAACGTTGATGTTTCCACCACAGCTGGCACCCTTGGGCCCTGGCTAGGTTTTGGTGTCAGCGTACATCGCGACAGCTCATTACAGCTCACTGGAGAACAACTGAGCCGTGAATATGCCGTACACACATACTGCGAATCCTGGCCCAGGCGTCGTCTACACTTATTAATGTGGCCTCATTTTGGGATCAAATGTGCAGATTTTTACAGCAAAACATGTAACACTTGTACATTTTAAGATGTAAAATATAGACTACAAGTAGGGAGTGTTTTTAGTGCTAGGCACGATTCAAACATGTCAGCAATAACTGCTTTGGACCAAAAAGGAGCATAATTTAGCAGTTACGTAACGGTCCTCTACATGGAAATTGCCCACAAACACCAGAGTGATGAACGACAAGATCACAGCATGATTAATGACATGCATTTTCTTCTTGTGTTTAAACAAGTACTTCCTTTCACTCCTCCTGCACTCTAATACTTTACTATCCATTGTCCACAGGTTTCGGTATTATTAAACATCATCTCTGTAAATCATGTAAATGCAAGTGATTACTGCCTTTCATAATCCAACATATAAATTAGTGTTTGTGCAAAAGAACAAGCTTATAGTTGAGAAGGGTGCGTTAACTTAGACATCAAAGAAGCAACATGTCACTGATTTACTGTAGCATCTTACTGCAACACTTAATGAATATTTTTTGAAGGAATTACTGTATCTTTTTCAAATTAGGCATTTAACGTACACTGAGTTAGAGCTGCTTGCAACCATTTTCCAGTTTCCAGATGAACGACTTTATGAACCACCGATAGTATTAGAGCTAGAAACTGATTGCAACCTGAAATAATTCTTGTTAGTCTTAAGATTTTCTTTAAAAGTGTTAAAATGTATATTTTGACAACTTTAACTTCTATAAGATTATGACATTACAGGGCAACAAAAGCCCATTATGGACTGCAATGACGATAATCATGACAAAGATAATAGTTAATAGTTGTAATGAAATAAACACAAAAATATATAATTCACAATGCACTTTAAGTAAAATATTACTGCATCAGACATAATTACATTACCAAAGATTCCTCTGAGATGTTAATTAGCAAATGAAATATATTAAATTTGCACTCATCTTTGTGTATTGTACCTGTAAATTATGAAAATTATAATCCAGATACAAAAAATGTTACGTCTAATAACGATTTAAAGGGTCAATTCACCCAAATTACAACATGTTTTTCTTTTTTATGTACCTCATAGTAGTATCTCTCCATGCAGATAGTTGATTTTTTATTTGTCCAGATCATGGCATCTCTCTCTCGCTTTCTCTCTTCTGCTTTGCAAGCAGTATTTTTATGAAAAAGTATGAATGAAACTGTGAAAACTATGAAATTACAGGGCTCAATGCGTGAGTACCACAAATTCGGATCACAAATCCAAATCACATGAACTACCAGCATGGTTATACAACTAAAAGGTAAATGAGAAAATGTCTTTCTAAAAATGGAGTGAACTGACCCTTTAATCTATGAACACGTTCCTCATGTTGGTTTCGGAAGAGTGAGCGCATCACCAGTTTCTGACTTACTGTCATTTTTGCCGGTGTAGGCGCTGTGGATCTTCAGTAAGAAATCTGTCCAACATAAATCTTCTTCATTGAGCAGGTGCGCCTGTCAGGAAATCCTCCTCAGAACCTCCTCTGCTGCGCTTCTTTCCAGCTTTGGCTCAAAACCGCGGGAGTCTGAGAGCGTCTGGTTGTTGTCTGCAGTCAGCGGAGGAACTCTGAAAGCTGCCTGATGAGCGTGTTGGAGGATTTCGTGTCTGCTACCGCTGCAACTTTTATCTCAAAGTGAGCTGTCCTCACCTCTTCTCCTCCCCCCCTGTCCTCCCTGTGGATTCTGGCTGGTGGCATGCATGTGTACGTGCGTGTGTGTGTGCTCTTGTACTTCTATCTTTGTGAGCACCAGTATAAGTTTGAGGACATTTTTGTGACGTAAAATAAAAAGTGTGTTTGTGTGTGTTTGTATGGACTGCACAGTCTCACCATGTGTCAAAACACAGACAAAGTATTTAGGACTGATGTGTGGTGGTGATAACAGGCAATTCGTGCAGTATTCAGGCCAGGCATGTGCTGATATCCACATTTTTCAATATGATTATGTTTCAGACATAATCTTGGTAAGTGCAGTATGATAAAAATCCTTCTGCATTAAATCTCATTTTAACTTGTGAAACCCTCTAGACACAAATGTAGTTAAATGAATACAAAACACACTATGAATAGAACCAGTCTTCAGCCACAATAATAGTGTTTTAAGAAGCTTAATTGCAGGGACAAGTCCTCCAAATTAAACAACAAAATACGTGATTTTTCTGTGCCCTGTGGGACGACAAATCTAAAAATGTCTTCCAAAACCATAAATCCACACTGTGGTTAAGGTGTGGTCAAGTTTAGACACCAAAACAACTCAGTTTGGATTTGGGAAATATGGTGGTGTGGGTTCTTTGTTAAGGAAACATTGTTTAGGATTAGCCTACAATGTTGGAGTTAGGTGAATGGTTGTGGTTAAAAGAAACCACAGTTGACTGTCGGTTAGAAACAGGAAAAGAAGAGCGTTGTTCCGTGCTAAAGTCTAATATTTTGTTTACCACCTCATCAAACCTAACCCTTCCCCTACATGGACCTGGTTGCTCTCCAACATCCCCTGACTTCCTTCTCTGCTCCCAACATAATTACTCCTTTGGACCAAAAAAAAAAACTGAAGGAAGTGAAAAACGTTTTACAAGGTTAATTAGTAAAAGTAGTTTCATTGCACGTAACAGACAGTCATGCGGCACAAATTGAGGTGAAAAAAAATCTGTGTGCAAGTTGGATAGTTATTTGGAGGAACTCTAGTCAGAACCAATAAAGTTAAATTTATAGAGTTATTTTTATTTGTTATCTTCACCCACTGAGCTGCTTTTTGACTGTATACTGCAGTGAACAGCGTCCTCTCGCAGCAGAAAGAACAAAATGTTTTATCAAAAGCACGAGGAAAATGTGTGCGGTGTTTCATCTACGTCCTGTTGTGACAGAGAAAATATGCAACTGTTGATCTGTCAGTCAACAAATTATCAACTGAATTCTCTCACTGCATGCAAAACATTTCTTTCTTTCTGTCCCCCCCCGTCCTCTCTCTCTCTATTTCCAGTCAAAGAATTTTTTTTCTCACACCCTGTGGGTTGTAGAGCTCTCAGCTGCTACCAGTGACCGCAGTCCGTACAACTGCGGGATCACTCAGACTTTCCCTTGAGGCCGGTGTTAGTTACAGCGAAAGTCTGTCCATGTGTGAGATCATCTGTCTGTGGCCACTCGTCAACACGCTGACATTATGCAAGTCACTGTTTGTAACTTCAGGTCTCATGTGCAGTGCACAGCTGAACAGCAGTGAACATTACATTCAAGCCATTGCCAAATGACTTCATACAAAGTTAATTAATCTCCATGAAACTCTCTGTGTGACAGAAACTATGCACTATAGCAAATAGTTCTAGTTGTCTGAATCTTAACAAATCGTTGTGGCAGAATAAACCTTCAGTGTTTGTATTAAATGTTTTTGGAAGGCCTTGAAAAACAATATTGTCCTACCAACAGGCCTTTTTCACAGAAGACATTTGTTTTTCAGTTGGAAAACTACAGATGTAAAAAATCAAGTTAATGATGACTGAATTTGTTGCTTTGGTTTGAGGGTCCTTGGATTGTGCATGCACTCACTTTCAGCTTACAGGGACACTTCAGTGGAACAGCGTCATTGTTAACGTGATTACCAACACCTGTGCTTTTCCTACCATGAGAAGGCAGGCAGTCTGTGGTAAAAAAAAAGGCCTTTAGAAAACAACATTTTGGTAGCATTTATAAACAATTTGTGTCGATTGAAGGACTTCAAGAGGAAGGAAAAATCAAGAAAACCCTCTCACCATCCAAAATTATAATGTAAAGCTCAGTTCAACCAAAGTGGTGTAAAGTGTGATTATGTTAAGCAGTACAGAAGATCTCCATGGAGCAGTTTCAAGTGTAAGGCTTTATTAATGACTTCATGTAAAACATACAAAAACAAAACATTCAAAAGGTATAAATAATACTGTAAAAGGCACTACAGTGTGACAATACATTATGATATTTATTATTATTAAATATTACACAATAGATAACCCATAGAAAAACACGAGATGCCTGCATCCCACACTATATAATATAAAAAGTTCATAAATAGCATCCTAAACAGGGTAAAAAAAAAAACAACAGTAGAAAAATATTAATTGTACCACAACGTTTTCTTGTCACATAGCTCACTGAGTAGATCAACACTCAGGCGCTGTGAATGTAAACAAAGGGAGTGACAGGTGGGAGTGCCTCTGCACAGGGCATTAGTACTGCACATGTAAAGGCCTCATGTAAGACAACACTTACAAAACAAAACATATTTTCTTTAGAACATGCAATAATCTTACATTCTCTTTTGCTGCTGAATTGATGTTTCTAGAACTCAACATCTTGCAGTTTGTTGTGCGTCAATAAACCAAATCACAGAACACAAAAATCCCTTTTTGTGATAGACAACTGAAGTGCGGAGATACGTGAAATAGGCAAACGTGTTTTCCGTTGTCGTTTTCAGCCGTAACTAATGTTTAAAGCTTCAGTGCGTAGCTTTTTTTCATGAACGTCCGTTACACTCAAGCCGTTGCCAAATGCTACAAAGCTAATTAGGACTATCATCTCCACACAACTCTCTCTGCATTTCTTAGTGTGACCATGTTCAGAAGATTGTGTCGTTCGGAGCGCAGAAACTCAATTGAAGATAATTAGCTCTTCAGAAGAGTCCATAATGTTTTTTAGTCCTCCTTGTGTCATCCTTGGCTACTAGCAACTGCATGTCTGAAGGGGTGGGGGTGGTGCGCAATCATGAAACGCTTTTATCATGTGGACGTACCGACAGTTTTGATGTCATTACTATGCACCATAGCTTTAAAGATATAGTTAAACAAAGAGGTATACTGTATATCTTTTGTCTCTGCTGTACTCATTTTCTCATGTGTTGCTTTGCTAGCGTCTTTGATTATCCAAATCTAGTGTAACGAACAGCAACATCTCACCGCTGGTCAGTCTGATTGCAAAGTTGGGTGGTTCCATTTTTTTTTTGTCCGTGGCTCAATAGGTAAATTAGGTCTCCAACCTTATTTTGGCAATAGTGATGACATATGAAAGTATCAAACATGCATTTAAGATGAATGAGATGAGAGTACGTCCAGTTTTTCCTTGTCCCTGTTTGCTCAGCGCTGTTAAATTGCATGTAAATACTTTTTATGTACAGTTTTTTACCAGGAAGTTTTTGTAAACAAACCTCACAATTGGGTCTATGATGACATCAGCTTGCTTGCGGTGACAATGTTAACATGCAGACGCTGAGCGTGTTTGTAACACATTTTAGGCCAATCCATTCAGTAGACGTTGGAATATTTCACCTGATAAATGGACACTTTCACTTGTGGGTCGCGTTACAAAAAAGAAATCACCAAAGTCATTGAAATGCATCCTCCTGGCACCATGAATATATGTACCAATCTTCATGGCAACATATCCAAAATTTGTTGATATATTTGAGTCTGGACCCCGTCTAAGATTCCTCCCTGGATAAAGATCTTGTAAGTTACCGATAGTTTTGTGGGACGACATCAGGAGTTGCTTAAATGCTGAAGACAGAGGCTCACTAATGTCGAGGGCAGTGGGATAGTCTCTGGAGATGCACCAAAACTCTTTTGGACCAGTTACAGAAGACTTCCAAACGTTCAGAGATCTCAATGGAGAACCGGAGCACATCGAAGGCTGTGGAGACGACCGGGAGGGAGGCAGACGGGGACTGAGGAACCTCTTCACTGATCTGAAGACAGAAACAATGATTAAAGTTTAGACAGCAGCTTGGAAATCAAATCTGAATAATTTCTTTTTAACTGCACAATTTACCCCTCAAGAGTCCAATGGGAACTCCACACCAGGGCAACATAAAATCAGTTAGAACACTTCAAAGATACTGGAGTTTAACCCCATACTTTAAGCGTTTAAACATATTATATCATTTTCAGCAATATTTGTTTGTGTTGTTATGTTTATGTCAATGTTTATTGACTGACAAGTGAGAGGCAAAAGCCTAAGTAGTGTGATGCTTTACCCCACAAAACCGAAAAAGGTTGGGTTGGATGGTTGGACATCTGACTTTGCACACTGTTCCCGATCAAACTTAAAAGTTGGTTTTATCTTTTCCTAACCTTAAAGGTATAGTGTGTGACTAAGTTATATTAATGAATGTCTGTTCCGTTCAATCCATTGCCAAATGACTTGATAAAAATGCTCATTAAGCTCCACAAAACTCAATGTTGTTGTAGTTACTTAGAATTCCTCATGGGGGCAACAGAAACTATGCACTACAGCAAGTACTCCTGGTTGTCCAAATCTTAACAAATCTCAACAATTGTTAAAACCATCGGCAGATCAAACCTTCAATGTTTGTATTAAGTATTTTGAACAGTTTTTGGAAGGCCCTGAGAAACAATGTTGTCCTACCAACAGGCCTTTTTCACGGAAGACATTTTTTTTCAGTTGGAAAACTACAGGTGTAAATAATCGAGTTAATGCTGGCTGAATTTGTTGCTTTGGTTTGAGGCCCCGTTTGTAACTGTAATGAATTTTCACTTTGCATTTAATTTTCATCTTAACCCTTGTGCTGTCCTCCCGTCAACGCACTTTTTACACATTTTTCTTACTTTTTCAACATTGTGATTGCTTTTTTTAATGTCTTTGGTGTTTTTTTCAAAGTTTTGGGATATTTTTAATGTTGACATTTCCAGCGCTTATTTTGACGGCTTTTTTTACACATGAAAACGGGTCAATTTGACCCTAAGACAACAATAGTGTTAAACTTGGCTACGAGCAGTTCTTTAGTTATTCCACCTGTCATTTCTTGTGTTTTTCTTATCTCTCTGATGAAGAAATGTATTTTTTTTCTGTATGTTTTTTTCTGTACACCCATTACCAAGGCAAATTCCACCTAAGGTAACTACTGTGGCAATAAACTCCTTTTTGATTCTGAAGAAAGCACTTTCTAATGCAACTTTCCATTTAAAAAAGACTGTTATCACTGAATATAACTTGAACTCTTATTAGTGACTTATTACCATTTTTCTTGCCATTTTTATTTAGGTCTAAATTATCTATGTTAACGAACTGAACCGTAATGGTCTTCTCACCAGGAGAAGAGATTTGTGAATGAGGTTGGAGAGCTGCAGGAGGTGCGAGCTGACGTCCTCTGCTGACTCGGAGGATAAACTGACGTTTTCTTTGGCTGTTTTCAACCAGTCAACATGCAGCCTGAAGGACTGAATGAACACAAACAGCTGGGGGAGGGACTTGTTCACCTGTGGAGACACAAAATAGACAGAGAGAGTAAATATAAATACAGCTACTACACGCAGCCATTCTGCAGGAAAGTGTTGCAGAAAAATTAATTCCTTAATTCCAGAATCTTTACCTTCAATGAATTAAAATGGGCCGCAGTGTGTTGCATATGAGGAAGACCGTCCAGTCTATTTTCCACACCCTCAAAGTTTATGAGCTCCTCGTCTGTCTGTTGAAAAAAAGTTTACTTTAAATATGGGAACATTTCTGAGAGAGCAGCCTGTCCCCTAGCTGCCTTGTGTTACATGGAGGAACAATCATTTCTAATAAAATGGCTGTTCAGACAATCACATATTAAATGACTATATACTATACAACCCATAGTAATGATTTTTTTGTTTGCTGCTTTGTTTCATTATCAGAGTTTAAGTAGTGTACTCCACATCATGATACATCTATTATAATATGTTCTGACATGATGACAGAAACAAAATTTAGTTCTTGAACCCCCACAGATTGATGCAATAGCTATATACAGCACAGATTCATAACTATAGAAGGGAACAGAAAGAGAAAATATAAATACAGCTACATTCTACTATTATATTGTTATATGCTCATTTTCAGGTCATGTCATACCTGTATTTTGGGTTTCTACTACTGCTTCTAAATCAAAAGCCACAAAATTGAACATGCTCCAGCGGGAATGTGATCCAAGATTGGGGAGAAATTAAAAAAAACTTCTGCAGCCAAGATTAAAGCTTTTCCTATCGTTAGCATTTAGCTGCACGTAGCAAGTCATGTAATGTTAACACTGCAGGGACGTTCTGGAGCAGATGACCAAAGAAATTTGCTACACATTAACGTCAGCTGAGAGTAGAGGAAACAGTTGGAAGCGTAGCGTTCAGGACCGTCCGAATTCTGAGGTATTTGCGCAAGGGGGATTACTTTTACATATATGGGTAACTCATTGTTTGGAACTTGGCCAAATTTAAGGTGCTCTAAGCGATGTCGGGTGACGTTACTTCTTGTTGACGTTCAAAGTATTTTCATACAAAACAAGACCAACTTGCCCCTCCCTCCTCCTCATTCCCCCCCCCCCCCCCCCCCTTTCTGTGCATCCGCGTATCAAATCCTTCTTGCAGTTCATTTTTGTGGCCATTAGTAGACCCTGGGCTGTCTACTGAGACCGTGTTCTGGGGACAGGCAGCTTGCGGATGGTGAGGAGATGGTTGCTGTATGTGACAACAAATGTTGTACCCTAAAACATGCATGACATCCAACACTGTCACATTATAGATATGACAGAAAACAAGGACAAGCAATCCTATGAAATCTTACCAAGTCATGCAGTTTTTTGGATGAGACTGTCAACCTGTCCACTTGATGGATCATTGATCTTAACATGCCACAGAGAGGAGAACTGTGGGTGGGACGAGATGATGAATGGACAAACAGCTCAGCCAATAGCATCAGGTGGAGGAGACAGGGCGTTGAGTCATAAATTACTAAAAAGACAAAAACAGAATTAAAAGAGATGATTAGTGACATGCCTCTGTAATTGGACCGTTTCTTGTGGTGAAAACATTGACTGAAGTTTTCTTAAGCTGCAGTGTCTTGGCTGGTCTGTAAAGTGATGCCGGCCCCTCAACATGTAGCAACACATCGTTTCATAGAATGACACAGCAGAATATCATTCAGCAGTGGGTGCTCACTGTACTTACAGCTGCACATGAACAGTCACAACAGGTGGCCACTGGGCAGCAGCGCAGAGTTTAGAAACATAAAACCACAAATATGCATCGAAACATTTTTGTTTAATTTTGAAAAACATGACTAATCCGAAGGTATAGTATTAGTATTCTGCTTTTGTGAATGCTTCAGTCTGTATCTGTCACAACAGTAGGGAAATGATTTGAAGAACAAGCAAAACAATGAGGTCAAACCAAAACAACAAACCTAATTTGCATAAAGAGACAGGCCCTATAAACCCTAAATAAAATGTGTTTTATTTCAGCATCAGTGCCAGTTAATTTTGCTTATAAGATTGCATCAGATATTCAGATAAGTTACATTTTGTGTTCCCAGACATTTACAGAGCAGTTCAGATTTGAGATGAAAGTTCTGCGGTGGGAATAAAGGTTTTCGAGACCGATGTAGGTCAGACGCTGACTTACGGTTACTGCCTATTTAGTGGCTGATTGTGTGTCAGCGTGAGAGGAGGAAACAGACAGATTTCTGCAGACTGATAATTTATATTTCTGGGAAACATGAGAACATCGCGCAATCCTGCAAATAATCATCTTAGCAAGATAAACGTCAGCATTAGTTGCTTGTTTAAATGATCTGCGGAAGTAGAGTAATATTCTTACATCTCAGAATTGATGGATGGGAATATAGTTGTGTTTCTTACCACGTGATGCATATAAGTCCAATATGTAATCTTTTATTTAAGTTTTTAGCTCTGTTTATGGTCTCCACCAACTCCTGGGAAAATATCTGTCTCCACCATGTTCAGCAGTTAGTAGTTATATCGTCATTAGACCCAGTGATGATCTAAACATTTTGACAAGTGCAGCTTTAATCACATAGTTTTAGTTTTCTGCCTTGACCAGTCAACCAACCGAGGCGTGAAACCAATCAAACACGTCTGTGTGGCTCATTTCTAGGTCACTGACACCATTAGGTATGAGGATTTGTGATCATTTTTGGCTCATGTTTTCTGTGTAATCCCTCATGAAGGACTGGGCCTAATAATAAATAAATAAATAAATTAATAAAATGCATGAATAAGAATAATCAAGCTTCCATCTCTTTCAATCACTGTTTCAGTCACCTTATCATCCCAGATGGGAAACTGATTTGCAGTGCAAGTAGACAAAAAGACAGCAATATAAATACATAAAGTAAAAAATGTACACAATACAATATGTACTGAACACAATTTTACAAAAAAATACAGCGGCGATTTCTAAAAATGTCTAAATTGCAGCCGAGTTGCACATGGAACAAAAGAGTTTTTGCTCCTATTGCTTTTGAACCAGGGACACTAAATCTGAGAATAAACAAATCCCACAAATTACAAAGCTGTTTGTTTAGTCTTTGTCTCTTAAACTGTCTTAATCATCAATGATCTCTATTCAAGGAAAACTTGAACACTTTAACCAAGGTAGCTCATGTCTGTAAATCTATCCGCTGGTTAATGCAACTTCAGAAATCCCATAACCCGGGGCAACAAAGAAATTAACTGTGCATTAGTGTTAGATGAGGGTGAAGGAACGAGAGGTATGCCGTGGGTTCTTCCCCCCCCACCCGTGTGCTCTGGGCCTCCTGTTGAAAAAGGAGAGGGGAGCTGGTGCCGCGGTCTGACTCAGATTAATCTATGCGGTGACGTCACCATAGTGACGCCTCAGGCTACACTCTTTTCTTTGTAATGAGTGTCTGACACTGTGCACTTTTAACACTTTTACTGTCATTTAAACACTAACGGCAGTAGTTAAGACCAAAGGTCAATGGGAGCACAAGATCCAGTCCACTTTTGTTCCACATACACAGTTTCTGAAACAAAAGATAAAGTCAACTTTCAAAGTTTTCGTGTAGTTTGATTTGTTTAGTAAAAGAAAAAGTTCCTGGTTATGCTTCTAACTATACAAAAAAAATCCTTTTATATCCTTTGCCTGCCTTGCATGTTTAGGTATCGCCTTACCCTAACACATCTGATTCGAATCCTTCACGTTATCAAGCCCTTGACAGGCTTCAGCTTCTTGATTCGAATCAGCTGTGGTCCAGTAGGAAGCTTCTCTCTGGAAGCAGGATTGGTGTGTTTGACCGCATTTCCACGGCAGACAGTTGCAGTGGTTAACCAAATTTGACCCGTTTTATAAGTTCCTATATCAGAGACATAGGTTTAAAACCAAATCTCCTCAAAAACAACATGGGTGGTTCCATACACGTTTTGCAAGTAAAGTACAGGATTGGCTCATTACTCTCAGTGAGATGTGGGGGTTTTATTCAACTTAATAGTATTTGAGAACAAATTGAAATGGTTTCAATGTAAAAAGATGAAACACATACAATCCCATTACAGTCCTGAATAACAACACAGAGATGTTTACTTACAGCTCAAGCATGCAAAAGTGGCCTATCAATCAATGCCTGTAAAGCAATCCTGCCAAAAATACCCCATTAAATGTCAGCTATTGTACAATTTCTCGACATCCAATAACGGGTCAGGTCAATGTCAGCCAGCACGAACAAGAAATTTGGAACAGCTTCAGAGGGCAATTGGGAAATTACTAAAGAAGACATCAGCAAAAAGCCTCTTTCCTACGAAGAAAACATCCCCAGGCAGTGTAGTGTACAGTCATGTATTTGGCACAGTAAGCAGCTGTGACAGCATTACAGCTCACAGCAGAACTGCTTAAAGAAGCAGAATGAGTGGGTCATATTTTAATGTATTTTGCAGGTCATTTCGTCAGCACCCGCTCACTCACACACGAAACATCAACACACGCATACAGTCTCACACGCTTCCTCAGTTTCCGTTATACACTGTGTCAGTCAGATGCTGTAACACTGGAGTTTACTATGTTTTCTCTCTGAATAACCTCTGATGAACTTCTGAACGGATGTTAACGGCGTCTGGCAGGAAGTGTGCCCCACATACCCAATCAACTTCCTCCAACACAAACCAACATACCAACAAACTGTTCACTTTCAAGGAACTGGCAAAACACTAGTTAAAGTTTTTTTTAAATGATTTTTTCCATGCTTCTTCTATGTGTTAAGAAAGCTCTACAAACCTTAAAAAATACGGGAATCATTACAATATATTTCTATTTTATCCAAACAGTGGACGAAATGATTATGCATAGTGTGAATAATCACCAAACTCTGTTATCTTTTGGTTTTACGGCTTGCGACTTTATGGTTTTGGTTCACTCTTGCTGCTCTCATCCACATTTTTTTCAGCATCCGCAGGTAACAAAAAACAAAAACAAACACTGTACACAACAGCAGATTGACACATTTAGAAACTATCCGGTAGACTTAGTGGATCATTTGGCAGCTAAACAACCCGATATCTCAAAAGTAGTTGGTGGTGACCAAAAACAGAGTTAAAAGAAGAGTGAACAATGGAGTTAAAATTGCCAATTGTACAGAAACATGACTCTTAATCTCTCTCTTTCAGGTTGTTCTTACTAGCCATTCGTACATAAAGCTATAACAAGTAAATCACTGTAATTCATATGTATTCCACGTAGTTATTACTGCATGCAACACAATGTATAAAAGCACCTTGGTCCGCACAGGGAGGAGATTGTGGCGGGAGCTGGACACGTTTTTTTTTCAAGCTGATTTTGTTTCCTCGGGAAAACACAAGACTTTCCCCCCTGGAAATGTGTTTGTGTCCCGGGAGTGCTTCTTAGCCAGTGTTATAATCAAAAACCACAATTTTTTTTCTTCCAATGTTAACAAGTTGTTTGGATGTCTAAACTTATTGTTCTAAACTTAATGCTTCAGCACAGACATCTTTCGTCATGCGACCAGTCACAACACCAGCCAAATTTCATATTTTGAATGTCCGCCTAAATTCGTACGATACCATACAAACCTGTTCATGAGAACGTACTCTCTGTACCATCAGAACTTTATAAGATCTGAAAATCTGAAGTTCGCCAGGTGGGTTGTTTTTTTCCAACTGGCAACAGCAAGACATTAGACGTCTGTGCATCGTCATATTAGATGATTGGGGTCATGTTTTGACATGTGGGCAAATACAGTGATTATACATAATTTGATATGACACTAAGTTTTAAATTCCATAACCATCACATAGAAACGCAGTAGGCTGCATGCACTGTCTTGACAACTCGCTGTTGATGTGTTCAGTGATGCTTTAAATCCAAATGTTCACCAACTATCACGGCTAATTGTTAAGTTTCATACAGTAGTGCTAACTCTTGCAACTTTGTTCAAATTTAACTAATACATTAAAATATACATAATACATACTAAATTAAGCCGGCTCATTTTTCAAGCTATGAGTATGCACACTGCTGTGTGCAATTTCACATGTTGCAGTTTTCTTATACATCATCAGGCTTGACACAAACAGTGTGACATCATTCAACCCGGAAGTGGGGCCAACTGTCATAAACCTAGACTCCATCTCTTGATATGATTTATCCTCGAACAGTGAGTGTGCAAATTACATTACAGTAAATGCCCTGATGATGTGCAATGTTGACATCACCGTCTGCCTACCTGATTCATAGGTTTTTCTCTCAGACACAGGCACATGCACCTAATTGCTTATGTTGGTGTTACGAGTCTGCAGGTTCTTGTAATCATTTGGTAATCGACTATTGTTATGTAATGTCAAAGGCTAACCCAAAATGACAGAAGAACACCTTTACTGCCCACATGTGATTCCAGCTTCACTTTCATTTCTAAAAACTGTGTTTACATACACATCCATTCCTTACTGGTGCGATCAGCTGGAAGAAGGAAGTCGCTCTGTGGGACCGACCAATCACCTTGTACTGCATATCTCACCAAATAGTAAAAGCACTCATTGGTCGGGGACTCGACCTGGTCACTGCAAGAACATCTGACTCTATGAGCTCCTAATCTGACACAACGAGCATCACAAATAATGTGTGTGTGATACCGGCATGACACACCTCGCATGTTCACATACTTATAAAGTTTAAATATAAGAAGATTGCAACAATTAGGCTGAATGTTTTAAGTTTTAAGAGTACAATAAAAGTCTGATGCTGCTGGACACAATCAAGTTGTTTGCAAGTTCAAACTACTCAGGGAAAGCCCCAACACACACACACACACACACCCCACACACACACACGCACACACACACACACACCTGACACCAAACAGTTAGTGAAGTTGAAACAAAACTCAATCACATTTGAACACTTTAAATTGCAATTAACATTGTGTTTTCATTCATTCATTCATTCATTCACTCATTGATTCTCTAACTCTCAAACTCTGAGGCTTACAATGAGAATAAAGACCACGTGCAGTAAAGCCCCCCCCTTCTCCACACACACACACAAACACACACATTTCTAAACACACACACCCACTATCACTCACTCTCTAAAAAGTATCATAAACAAACTTACATTTCATTTTTCTGCTCCCGCTGTAGTAAACAAACCTCCTTCTGAGTCCAGTGTGTGTACTGTACGTGTGTGTTTGTGTGTGTGTGGACAAAATGTAAAAGTTCCCTTTTATAGCATAGCAGCATGACACATCACCTGAGTCATCAGCCATCGTCGCCATTCAAGCTTTAACGCCCACGCTGGACGGCCAAGCCCCCCCCCCCCCCCCCCTCACACACACACACACACACACACACACACCCTGCCCACCCCACCCCCCCCCCACCCAATTCCACTAACCCTCTCCATCTCAAAAAAAGCTTCAAATGTCTTTGTTTGATGAGTTGTGAATCTGAAAGAAATCAATCAGACATAAAATACAATTTAATAATAAGAAAATACCAAATTGAGCAATTTCCTCTCCTCCTCCCTCTGTAGTCTGATGTCATCACCTTACTTTGTTCTTTTGTTTCACTTCCTGTGTCTCTTATTCACACATTGGGAATAACATTGGAATAGATGCCAGAAAGTGAATAAAAATGAAAGCTTAACATGGCAGAAAGAAGAATAAAAGATAATTTATTAATATGATGAGTATGAATATGAGTTTTGGAAACTTAAAATCGCACTTTAGTCAATTCTGAACTATCTTGTCAAGTATGTATTACTCTGCTAAAAGGAAATAGAAAAGCATGCAATGGAAAAGTCCAGTCTGCAGAGGAAGTGATGATATCACAGCAGCATATTTCATTAATATGAAATGAAGGATAGATGATGAAATAAAGTAAACAAAGACCCCCTTGCCTCCTCCACAGGCATGAGAAAAACGTATGAATGTGCTCTTGAACCCCAGCTGCTCCAGTGTGGCTTACTGCTACGTTATAACATTAATAAAAATGATGACAGGAAATAAAACTCAATATGACTAAGAATTTTGTGTCTTAATAACATCACTCATGTACTTTTTTGGCACCTTTAGTGCATATTTGCTCATGTGGAATTTTTGGAGTTTCGAAGAACAAGGATTTTTGAAAAATGTTTTTCCATTTTATAACTTCATAGCTTCACAATATCCTTTCCAAATAGAGAGAAAACATACAAGAAACAGCATAAATTATGAATCATTTTTTTCCGGAAATTCAGGTTAAACTTGTGAAATTCTGCAGTTGACATTTCACTCATTAAAAGTGTTTTTGCGTCATGCATCTTCTTTAGGATGGCGTCAGTTCCCCCAGTGAAAGTCATCTCTGTAGATGAGGGAAATTTTCTGTTCCAGTCATGTATCTGGTTCTTGTGGATGAAGCCTGATTAAAGTGGCTATAATCAATATTATTAACACAGAAATGACAATGTAAAAACATCACAATGTGAAAGATATCAGTCTTATGAATCCATCAGAGAGTTATCCGATCACCTTGGCATTACAGACCGCAATAGTGAGTTTCAGCTTCTTAAGCTGTCCTTCCATAACTTTAAGCCTTATTTATAAGACACCGTGCTGCGGGCCTCCACAAAGGTGTTCCTGCTCAACACGATTTTCCCCTGCACTATTCTCCAAAAGCCCACGGACGGGCGGGAGTTAGTGTCAGTCTCACTTTGTCAGACCTACTTCCACAGCGCTGCGGAGGAAGGTCTGGCTATTCCACAAAGCTTTCTGGGATAGGCAGTACAGGGCGCAATAACGATGCCTCTGCAAATTAGCCTCGGGAAGGAACTTGTTTTGGTGTGTACGTTCAAAAGTTGTTTAAGTCGTCCAGCAGAAAACTCAGATTGGACAGATAGTCTAGCTAGCTGTCTCAAATTACCCTGCAGAGATCCAAGGAGCAGTTAACCATAGTCCTCATGAATCCACCGGAGTTTAGAATACCAACACAAAGAAAGAGGAAGGAAGGTGGACATCCAGCTAAAAATGTGGGACATCCGGCAGATCTTCTGGCAGCATTGAAGCAATCCCCTAAATAAATCATTGATATTTAGTAGGGATGCACCAAATCCAAGATTTGGGTTCGGATTTGGCTGAATATTGGGCTTTGATGGGGTTAAACTTATGCCAAACCTTAGAACGTTTTTTCCACTGAACCAAACCCTACGCTTGCTCTATGCACGCTACGCTGATCAAACAATGACGCCGCTGTTGATTACAGGAAGGTGTTTACTTAGGTGGACCGTTCACTGCAGTAGGATGTGAGAAAGTGAAAACGGAACACGCAACCAGAAAAGAAGACGCCTGGCAACACACCCAGCCAAAAGAAGGCGACCCAAACCGAGCCACTCGCCAAACCCGCAATGCTGATCTGTCCCGCTGCGGCAAGGACCCCAAAGAACATTCAACATGGCCGCTGCCAAAACAGCTGGGCATGAAACATCAAAAAGAATACGAGCCAAGCATAAAGGAATCTACAGCAGCCAAAACGTAGCAACCTCAGGTAAGGCAAAAGGACAGTCACCGCTAAAAACTTGTGTTAACCACCCAGCCTCTCCGAGCTTTCAGCTGTTTACTCGGCAAACACAGTGGGAGCGGAGTGAGCAAACAGCTGACTGCTGCTTGCTAGCTAACGTTACCTTTCTAATTTCACCCACCCAACATGCCTTCATCGTATACTGGTTAGCAAAAATCATCTGCAATAGCGATGTGCTTTCCTACAGTGTGAGGTGCACATACACCCCCTCCCCTCTCTTGAGGTCCCAATGGAGCTGAGCCGATACAAGAAGGTGGAGTTAATAAAACACTGCAGACCACTGATTGGTTGGAGAGAACTGGAACCAGCGTGACACAGGCAATCCAGCAAAATCCTGCAATTTTTAAATAGCCAAGCTACTGTCAATAACTTTATTAATCCAGATTTGAACAAAAATAGCTGACGGTAAAACTATGGCGCACTATGCCGTACACTACGTACACTGTGGTGCACAAGTGCAGACTTCCTTTGTTTGGTTGCCAATGAAGGGATCCAATGAGTGTTGTGTTGAAGATGATGCAATGGCAAAACAAAGCGACACGTAGCAGGGTTCAGTTCACAATGTTCTAAAGGTTTACAAAAATACATACGGGTTCTTACAATCGCTACATTCACTTTGATGACATGAGAGTAGATTGATAAGAAAGAGGCTCCATAGAAAAGGAGCCTCTTTCACACAGATAAATATCCAGAAAGGGTAACAGTGTTATAATTATTAATACAAATTCAAACACCAATTAAAACAGATGAGAGAGACATTGTTCAAAGTTTTGAGGAAAATGCAGAGTCACATCAAGCGTGCACTACCTATGCATTACCCAATTAACATGATTGATTCACACAACGCTCTTTGGCAAGTGCGCATCTCTATTTTCATTCATTTTGGGGTGTCTCGTTCAATTTTATAGCATTTGAGAAAGAAAATTGAAGTGGTTTCGAAACAGAATTGAGAAAAAGTTGACATATTCCAGTTTGTGATTATCCATCAACATACATTCCTTTAATTTAAGTCAAAATCATTCCTAATATCTGCTTTTCTAACTCAAACATTAGGTATAATTTCCTATAAATGAGGTTTATTGACCATAAATTCCAAAGTTAATAAGTTAGTGTTAAGTAGTGTTGAAAACGTCAAAAAAAGTGACAAACATTGGGAAAAAAGCGTCTAAAGTGTTGAGAAAAGGGACAAAAACGTAAGAAAAAGTTACAAAAAATTGATAAAAAGCATCAACAAAAGTGTTGATTTTCAATTTTGACGGGAAGAAAACACAAGGGTTAAGCAGTTTAGCCGGCTTTGCTGCCTCCTGCTTCTTTTGAAACAAACACACCTTCGCCGTTCTGTGTGTGTGTGTGTCGCGTTAGGTTACGGCAGTTTCCTGCTAGGATGACCAGCCACGCTCGCCTGAGGCCGTACTAACCTGCAATGGAAAAAGGAGGACGAGGCACCGCGGTCGAGCCGAGCCGAGCAGGTACCGTGTAACGGAAAAACGCTATTATTGGGAGGAGATTGGGGTGGATGGTTGGATGCAGCACAAGTTTTAGGCTATTTACACAAAGGAAAATTTTGGTTAAATATTTTACAAGTCTTATTGTCTCATGCTTCAAGTCAGCGTAGACTTTTTCAATAATTAACCAAGATTACTGTTATGGTTCCATTTTTTTTATCCTGTTTTTCCTTCCCTCTTCGAGTTCCCTCCCTGGTCTTGTGTGTCTTGTTCCCCTCTGGTCTGGTGTTCCCCTGAGTGTCTGTCTGTTCTGTTTCCTGTTTTATTTTGAAGTTGGGTTTTTGTTTTGTCCGGCCTTTAGTTTTACTTCCTGTGTCTTCCCGCTCTTGTGATTACTTGATGTTTGCACCTGTTTCCCAGCCCTCTTGTCACCTGCCTCTCGTTACCCCCTGTATTTAGTCTTTGTGCTGTCTTTGTCTTGTGTCAGATCCTTGTTGGCGTGTCATGTGGTCGTGCCCAGTTCCCCACCGCGCGGCTTTGCCGGCCCCAGTGCACCGTTTTTTGGTTTTCCTGGTTCCTTCATTTTGGTTTTTTTGCTTAAAATCTTTTTTTTAAACCTCTGCTACCCACCTGCTGTCCTCTGCTTTTGGGTCCTCCTTCATCTCCCGTCACAATCTTTCCTTAACCGTTGTGTTGTCCTCACGGGTCAAAAACTGACTAAAATTTGACATTTTCGTCCCTTTTTCAGATGTTTTTTTTTAGTTTTTACTAACACCACCTTACCACCACTAGTTTTACACTACTTTTTGGAATTCATGGTCAAGAACCCTCTTTTTTATATAGAATTACACCTAATATTAGAGTTAAAAAAAAAACATTATGAATTTTTTTGAATAGTTAAGATCAGAGGAATGAAAGTAAACAAATTGTATTTGCAAAGACTTTTGAAAGGAATCCAATCCATTTTATTTGTGGTAATTTGGTTAAAAAGAAACCCATATTTCAGATATAGACATTTTCTAAAGGGGTCAAATTTAACCAGAGGACAACAGGAGGGTTAACTCTAACTCAAGTGCTTGTACTAGGTGTATTTATTGCAGGAAAACTACAAAAAAATGTGTTGACTGTGGTATTTTGCAGATTTATTCCACATGTAGGCTACATTTTGCAGTGGCAGTCATTTGTGTCCTATGTTGAACAAAATCCATAATCCAGGTGGTGTTTTCCTACTGTTATGTTTACTACTGCAAATTAGTTGTAGGAATGGTCATTTTTTTTGGAGACAGGGTAGAATATAAGCAGAAGCATCTGTTGAATAAGTCCCATTTACTCACCCAGTTTAAGTATCTCTGGGTGAAAGTGTCAGCTGAAAATCTAAATTGTAGCGTCATTATGTTACTCACTTAATTTGGCTTGTGCCAAATTGTGTGTGGCTTCTGCACTGTCAGTGAGTTCAAATTGCATCTGAGGAATGACGTTGCAGAGTTTCCAAGAAGCTACTGGTTTCCTGCTTCTAATGAAATGTTTGTGATAATTCATTCACCACCCACCAGGATGCAGAAACTTGAGAGCTGCATTTTGAATTCCTCAAGCGTCCCCAAAACCCATCTCCCATCCTTTTTTTTTATATGTATATGTTACTTATATCAGCTCACAGATGGTGTTTAGCATCAAATGCTGAACTGCTGAACTCCGGGCCAGTGAAAGTGATGCACGGAAACATACGTCATAACGGTTGCAGAGATGACTCGCTCGCCCTTCTTTTGTCATCAAAGATAATGCCATATGGGGTAGTGGAGCAGCTGTGTGTGTGTGTGTGTGTGTGTGTATGTTGGGGGGGCTTGTCTTCAATAGAGGTTTTCACAGGCCCACTAACCATTTCCCTAACCGCCCACGTTCCGGATATCATCCCCTTTTTATCTGTATTTTTTTCTCTCTCTCTTTCCTGACCTCTGTTGAATGGAGGAATGCGAGGAATGCAGCAGTGAATGGGCGAGTGGGGGAGGCTGCATGCAAATAACTGGCAGATGCAAGTTTTCCTTTATTCTTTTTGCTCTGTGAATATGTTATGAGCACACAGAAAGTTACAAGAAATGTACCTGATGCTGTTTCTTATTACATTTATTACTGGCAATAACGGAGCAAAAAAAACGTCTTCCAAACATTAAATGATGGAAATTGGCACTTGCAGTACAACCTTTAGAGAAGGCAGGAAAAGACACGCTTTGGCATTTGGCCCACAGACGCTTAGACACAGATTGTCTATTTTTAGGACTCAAACACACACAGACACACAGACAGACTAAACTGCCACCAATTTAATCACATTAGGCAGGCATTCAGCATCACAGCCAGACAACAGTCAGATCGGCACCATAGAAAATAAACAAAGCGTGAATTCAAAGCAAAGATTGAAGTAACCCCCATTGCAGTGCTTCCTGTCACATTTTTGGAGGATGGGGGAGTTTGGTATGCTGTCGGAGACCCGGACATGACTCTGATCTCATTCTGGGTTCTGCGCGAGGAGGATTTGATCATCATACTGTATATGGACAGTTATGTTATGCAGTTGTTACATTTTCCAACCAAGACAGAAGTTTATGTTGTCACCGTGAGCTGCTTGTTACCAAGGTGGCTGAAAAAGCAACAGCTTGGCATCAAACAGCTTCAAAGAATGCTAAAACTTTAAAAATGAAGCTTTAACATACTTAGTTAGACTTCTTCAAGGACAATTTCAACCAAATTGCTCAGGTCAATTTAGGTGGCGGTTGATGTTTGAAATTTGCTTCCACGGCGATGGAGTTCTCCTAGTCGGAAACGTCAGGAGAGGGCCTCGTTTTTGGCTTTCGAGGCTAGTTGGTAAAAAAAAAAAAAAAAAGTGTTTTCCAGTTTATTTGATGACACTCATTAATAATGCCATAATTGCCATAATTAATACATTGATCTGTATGTCAGAGAAGTCAATAAAACTGAACAAAAAAAAAAATGTTTAAGATCTAGTACAAGTATTGTGATCAAACAGTAGGTGTGATGCATCTCTCATTGACTTCACCAGGATATGCCCAAGTCTTAAGTCTGCAGCCTCGCAAACTGTTGGCTGGTTGATTTGTGTACAGAAACCATAGCACACACAGAGCTGACCATAAACCTGCGGTGAAAACCCCGAATGAGATGCATATTCCCAATGTGTACATGTCCAAACAAGTCCTCTAAAATCTGAAAAATACCGGAATAGCCCACGTCTTAATCTGAAAATGATATATTCTGAAAAAGGCCTTATTTGGAATATGCTGTTTACATGATCTGTATCAAATATGGAATATTGTCATATTTGGAATAATAGTGAACTATTGGTGTTCATGTAAACGTAGTGACTGTAAACTTCCCTACCTGCTTTTGACTTTTGTGCATTTTTGACCTTGGGTAAACTTGAACTTCTTATTTTACCAGCCTGGTCACAGAGTCGTGCTTTTGGCTTCAAACCTGTTTTTACTGAGCCTTTAGTGTCTCTTTTCAAAGTCAAAGTCTGCTTTATTGTCAATTTCTTCACATGTTAAAACATACAAAGAGATCGAAATTACGTTTCCCTCTATCCCAAGGTGACAACAAGACATTTTTAACCAATTATATCCACTTCAAGAGATTTTGGTAAATGGAGCATGCTCAAACATGTCAGAACATGTTCCAACATGTCTGGAGATAGACATATAAATGCTACTTTGCCCTTTTCTTCCTACTTCCTCTCAATTTATTATTAATATTAATCCTACTTTTCACAACTGACACATGTGCACATGTCCAACAGTTAGTGAGATATCCTGTGTCGAAACATAGTGTGTCTGACAGAAAATAAGATGATTTATCACCATGAATGTATGTAGGAGTTGGTCCTAGTCAGTGGTGACACTGCAGGTCCTCAGGTTACAGTAGGGTTGTTCTCCCTTACGCTCAATATGCTGAGAAAATAAAAGAAATCCTATTAATCCAATAAACATCTTCCTTCATATTCATACACACATTTCAACTTGCATGGAAGCCAAAGCTGATTTGACATCAACCACACCCAGATACAGTGAAATGTATTTAGAGTTACATAAATGTTGACCTTGACTTTGTGAAAGTTAAAAAAGGTGCTTTGAACAACTCTAACCGCAGCCTTGGGTGCTTACATTGAGCATGTTTTTTAGTATTTCAGGATGAGAGAGCAATACTACGACTGCATTTCACTACTCTGTGATACGTCGTTAGAGGGGCTATAAAAAGAGGAAGTAAAAGGAATGTAAACTGGGATCATGTTGTGTCATTACTTTGGCAGTGGAGCAAATAGTAAAAGTGACCTCCGGGTTAAGTAAACAGTTCTCAGAGGTCACGTATAAACGTTCACGCTCAAAATAGCATTTACTTTTTGCACGTGTTAGGCACTGAAAATGTTCCCAGTAATTGTTTTATTTGTCATGTATTTATATACAGTATATGTAGTGCCGGAGCACATAGAACCCTTAAACTTGTCAACACCACCTCCTGTTGAGGGTCAGGAGGAACCCTTTTAACCCTTAATAGGTTACTCTGCCTCTCCCAAGACAGGAAGAAATAACAGGAGGCAAATATTGAACAAAAAACAGGTTTGGTTTTATTACAAAGTTTAAAAGAATCCCAATAAAATAGCAAAGATAGATTAGTTAAAATAATAAATTAGATGGCAGAGAACTTGGTCTTACTCTCCTCAAGACAGCAGGCCCAACACCAACAAGGACACGCACTACACACCTGTTTACACAATTCACTATGGCATGTCATGCAAAAGGAACTACAAAATATCATGAAAATCACTATAAAATATCATGCAAGTCACAACAAAATACAATGTTAAGGCTACGTACATGCAAGTGTCACCCGGTGCAGTCTCACCACTAGGAGGCAGTGTGTCTCCACAAGCATGTGGCCATCACCCTGCACGACAGGGGAATCCACACAAGGCTCAGCAAGAGGTAAGGAACTACTGATTGAAACTGGTAAACTAGCCACTTTCTAATTGGCAACAGGTCACATGACCACATGATGCAACTACATGCCAAACCAGCCGATTTCCCCTTATATATATATATATATATATATATATATATATATATATATATATATATATATATATATGGATTCCCAAGGGGAAATTCATGTCCCAGTAGCTTAACGACATTACAAACAACATACGCATATATCATAAACAAGATGATAAAATTACAAATCCACATGAATAATATGCACAATGAAAGAAAAGATACTAAATTAAATAAAACAACTCCCGACTGAAGGAAGCTAAGTGCAATGACCGCAACGGCTTGTGAAGTATGATCCCGCGATACTTCACAACGCCACCAAATTGCGTCTTGTGTTATTGTTTTGCTTGAGAGACCCCTAAAAGCATAAATTGTAGGCTATGTATGTTGTAAAGATTGTATGTTTAAGACGATGTACTCATGTACTTGTATATTTTGAAAATGAATTAGATTTGTTTATTTTGTGAATGCTGCAGGGAAGAGACTCACTTTTTCAAAGGACAGAATGAAACGTGTTACATATTTGAAGATTAGTCACCCCGACTTCCTGCTTCAGTCAAACAGAGGGCGAAGGATGTCAGATAGACGAGACAGTGACTAGACCCTGTTTTGCAGACAATGTCAAAACTAGCGCTGTGCGGGGGATCATTTCTCACTGTCTCTTGTCTGGCTGCCGGCCACTTTCTCTGACTGAGGTGGGTGCTTACCTTCAGCCTCCTTCAGCCTCCTGGAAATACTTGGGATGAGAAGAAAAACAAACGGAGAAGGAATGTTGCAAAAATTCCTAAGACAGATGTTTTTTTTCGGAGAGCACCAAGATGAACATAAATTATTACACCAGCATGTCTGGGAGTGTCTTATAATTCAATTACAACATCTTGATATAATATTACACTAAGAAACCTCTAACCCTCTAAAACAATGTTTCTCAAGTGGGTTTCTCAGGTAGGTTTTTTTTGGAGTACTGTAGTGAGATGTTTTTAGAAAAAATGACTCATGCATACTTCCCTGAAATAATAATAATAATAATAATACATTAAGTTATGGTTTCTAAACTTTTGAAGTAGCGTTTAAGTGTTTTTCAGTCACAAGGTCTTTTGTTACGTGCATTATTGAAAAGGTTTGAGAACCACTGCTCTAAAACAATGGGAAATGTGTAGGAAGGAAATGAGAAGGTAGAAATTGCAATCACTCCATTCTTATTGATACTTGTACACATCCACAGCAACAGTTATGACGTAGGACCAGCGACACTCCACATATGTTGTGGGGAACAAAACTCTCGCCGCGGCCTGAACAACAGAATTGAAACACAACTGAAGAACAAGAAAACAGGTTATTAAGAGTCGGGGGGAAAAAAGAAGCAGCTTTTATCAGTGGAAATGAGGTGGAAGGGTGTAGCATGGGCCAAGGAAGAGCCCATTTAATTATGGAGCAGATCCAAATCATGGGGCAGATGCACGGATTATGTTTCACAACAAATACTACAAAAAAAACAAGCTCTGTGTCCAGTTTGTGTGTATTTTACTGTAGATCGTTAGGTAGATCATCTCTCGTGAATGTGAATCACGTCCACATCAGTAGGGGGTGAATCCTTAACTAGTGAAGTGGATTACTCTCACTCATGAATCATTAATCACAAGATATTCCCTAACTGAAGATTCCAAGGCAGCGCATGTGCCGATGACCAGAGTGAGAGCACTGGCATGATGAAGCAGTTATAGTGTTGCTTCATGTTGTGACTCCCACCTGTCGTGGCGCCTCCAGAGACACCCTTCACACCCTCTTAGAGCCCCTCGTGCTTTGAGCGTCACACAGACACCCCCCCCCCCGCAGGACCTGCATTTCTTCTTCCCCCTTCTTAGTCAGCTGAGATGAGGAGAGGTGATACATGTTCCAGTTAATGTGAACCCAATAACCCTCTGTGCTGTTTTAGTTCATTTAATTTCAATTCAATTTTTTTTACAGTACATAGCGCCAATCACAACAGTTATCTCACTGCGCTTTTCATCAAAGAGCCGGTCTAGACCGTACTCTGTGATCTTATTTACAGAACCCAACAGTTCCCATCAAGAGCAAGCACTAGGCAACAGAGGCAGGGAAAAACTTCCTTTAAGAGGCAGAAACCTCGAGCAGAACCATGGCTCAGGGTGGGCGCTCATCTGCCTCTATGTTCATACATGAACAAAGCATGAAAAAGGACTTATCTACTTAAGAAATCTTAGTTGACTAAGACCAAAACAACCAATTATTTGACTAATCAACTATAAGCGGAGGCAGCTCTAAACATCTTCTTCAAAAACACTAATCTGCTGCTATAGAAGCTTCCATTCTTCTGAGTCCTGGCGTTGCACCGGACTTTTGAACGTGCCTGCAGGAATTTCTTCCCATTTAGTAACAAGAACATTGGAAACGGTCTATTAATGAGGTCTGGCTTGCAGTTTGTGTTCCAGTTCATCCCGAAGGTGTTGAATGGGTTTGCGGTCAGGGCTCTGTGCAAGTCAAGTTCTTCCACACAAAAGTGTGAAAATCATCTCTTTATGGAGCTGGCTCTGTGCACTTTGTGTTAAATATCATTGTATGCTGCAGCATTAAGACCCCCTTGCTGTTGGAGCTAAAGAGTTTAGCTCAAACCAACAATCAGCTGCAGAGTAAAAATCCATGAAAACATCACAAGAGCAGTGTCCACATACTTTTGTCCACATAGAGCAGGTGTAAAAAAGGAAACCGAAAGATTGTCTCTTACCTTTCCACTGACGGCTCTGTACCAGGTGTAAAAGCTCACGGGAGGGTTAGCATCACTCCAACATGTAAATGTCACAGTACCGCCCTCAGAAACAGGACCAGGCGTAACCAGCGTTGCCACGGGGACTCTAAGAGTATCTGTGGGAAAACCAGAAAACGTTCAGAACATTAATAACATTGCAGCAAAAAAAAAATTGCAATGTAAAGATATAATGGAGTAAAGGTGTCCTGAGCAGATAACTAAGTCACATTTCCTCTTTTGTGTCTGTTGTGTGTCTTCTCGGTTCTTTGTTTTGGTAGCCGGGCCGGCCCTGAGTGCATGTGAGTCTCTCTCTTTTAAACTGTTGATTAATAATACAAAACACCATAAATAAAATAACAAACACAAATAAATGATGACCTATTGTTACATCAAGATAAGACTTTATTGATCACAAACTACCCAGCTGTGTTTAAAGTAAGTGCAATTTTGCATCCATCTTAAGTGAGTGATGTAAACATTAATACATTGACAATTATAATTATAACTATTATAAGTGCAATTATTGAATTGTTTTCAAATAGTCCATTTTGCATGATAAGTACTTTTACTTTTGCTGTTAACACATTTGTAAATTTTGAATGCATGACTTTTACTTGTCAACGAGTATTTCTTAAGTAAAAGTAAAAGAGTTTTTCTTCCACCACTATCACACAGTACACAGTACCACTGTCTGCCATGCAGTAACAAAGGCCCCTTGTGTCATGCAGCCATATACCTGAGTGGTTAATTGCTTTCGTCAACACCAAGTTAAGACAAGTTCAGCTCTTCAAACACTGACTGGTTTAAGAAAAACTTCCGTCTGTTCAAAAAAAAGAAGAAAAATCCCCTTTAGGTCAAGTGTGACGCAGTCATGATGAAACAAGCCAACGTTGTTCTGTATCTAACACACTTGTCAACCTAATGGGCAATACATCTGCATCATTGTCATCTTCACAATGAGGACAGGTGAAGTAAGGGATGAAGAACTTGTCAAATTACACAAAAAATGAATAAATTAATCAGTATCTGGGTATTACTCTGAAGTTCAAAGAGAAAACAACCATGTGTTGCTAAATGAGGGACATTTTAGACTTACATTGTTTCCTCAATAAAGCTTTCTGTGATCATTTGGTCTAAGGAGTGGTCTCCACACTTTTTTGACTTGTGTCCCAAGTCCCCTCACTTGTGGAAAGTAATGAATTACATTTAATCAAGTACTGTCCTTTTACTGTTTTTACTTATACTCTACTACAATTTAGAAGATAATATGTACTGTTTACACCACTGTATTTATTTTGATAACTTTAGTTACTAGCTACCTTACAGATTCCAATAAATAATACAAAATATATTCAACAAATACAGTCATGTTTTATAGGTTGAGCTACACTGCAGTATATGAAGTAGAAGCGCCATGTTTTTCTATTTTGTTGAAAGTAGCCATTCTGTGTAATGAGTGCTTTTACTTTTGGTACTTTAAGTACACTTTCTTACTAATGAATTGTCAGCCTTGAAGAGAGAACTTTTCAGAGAGGTCTTTTTTTTACTTTCACTCTCTCCACACAAGACGTCGAGACTCTGAGTCGCTGAAGACGGCTGGCTGCTGCCCTCTTTTGTCAGCGGGTCGGAGACAGAATAGAACAACTCGGCTGAGGGGGTGAAGCTCAGTGTGGACGCCATGATTGTCTGTCCATCCTCCAGACTCTGCTTTTGCAAAAAGAGATAGGAAAACAAATGAATTACTTAACAGTTGATGAAATAAAGCACAGTATTAATCAAAAAGCTACCAAGGAAATAACAAAAAATGACACTTGAAAAACTATAATATGATGTAAAAGTTTAAGTAAATATGGCAAAAGAAATAGTGCATTAAATGTAAGCAAAAATTTACATTTTAATTGTCACCTTTTATAAGTTCTCATGATGGCCTTGTAGGTCACATGGATCCAGCCTGCAAGCTGCTATTTGCCCAGGTCAGCTTTAAAGGAATAGTTTAACAATTTGGGAAATATGCTCATTTACTTTCTTACTAAGAGTTAGATGAGAAGATTAACATCACATTTTAATGTCTGTGTGTGAAGTACAGTACAGAGTCAGGACATGGTTAGCTTAGCATAAAGATTAGACGCAGGGGTAAACCGATACCCTGGCTTTGTCCAAAGTGAAAAAACACACCTACCAACACCTCTAAAGCTCACTGATTAACATGAGAAGTCTTATTTTGCTTAATCCATACACAGTCACAGTTTTTTCAGAAGTCACCAAAGTAAGACATTGTCAACGCTACACGCATTTAGATTGCTTGAGTGTTGCTTCAGAGGTGGCAGTTCAGTTAAATGATGACTTGTGAGATTTGTGTCACAAAGGACCACCTACTTGTATGGTGTCATAGTGAGGAGTGTGTGCATTGACCGGTCAGGCTTCCTTTTCTGCAGATTTCACCATCTGAGCAGTTTTGGATGTTTGCTTCCTCATTGTTGGGGATGACGACATGGGACTGACACAGGAGTCATTGAGGCCCATGATGCTTTTGGGCAGCGTCACACCCCAAATTTTAAAAAAAGACACCTGAATAGGGGAACGTTGAAGTATTTAAAATGTAGACATGACGAATCAATGGCACATGCAATCCTCTCTTAACCACAATCCTTCTCCTTTTACTGAAAAAAACAACAAGAAAAACGACACTTCCACCTCTTGAAATACCCGTTACATGTGAAATCAGGAACTACCGACCTTGCATCAGAGCAAAGGGCAAAATGACTGCAAGAACCATCTCAGCTGGAGGAGATAAAGTGATTAAACAAAGATGTACCATTGGACATTTAAACAAAAATAAAGAGAGAGAAAAGGCTGAAACTAAATCTTTCAAAAAAGTATTTCTGCTAATGATGCAAAAAAAATTACAATTGATTTACTCAGACAATAGATCGAAGAGAATCTCCTTCAGGAAAGTAATTAAAATTTTAAGTAGCATTTTGTGGATGCTGTTGTTTAATGTAACTAATAATAGCGCTTAAAATACGGAATCTAAGCTCTAACTCTGCCTTGCCTTGTGTGTAAAATAAATCAAACTGAGATAAATCACTAATTTCCCACGAGGGAGATCGTTTTATACTGATTTCCTAACCCAAAATTTTGACTTAATCAACTGACGTTTAAGTTTAGGTGACAGAAAATATTAAAGTTAAACAAGCAATTTAGAAAAAGCTCATTTTAACTTTTTCCTCATACAAAAACATCACTGTAATTTTAGACGACACACATTGATATACTTTCTTACCTGTGAAATGATGATCAGCAGAGTTTAATCTGTTGTGTAGTGAATGAGGAAGAAGAAAGTAAGTAGTGAGCTTCTGTTTTTTTTGTGTGTGGTAAAATCTTGATTCTGTGTGTGTGTGTGTGTGTGTGTGTGTGTGTGTGTGTGTGTGTGTGTGTGTGTCTTGTCCTTAATGTTTTTTTTTCTTTATTTTAAACACTATACTTATTTGTTATAATTTCTCTTCTATAAGATAGATAGATAGATAGATAGATAGATAGATAGATAGATAGATAGATAGATAGATAGATAGATAGATAGATAGATAGATAGATAGATATTTATTGATCCCAAAAAAATGGGAAATTACAGTGTTAAACAAGAGTCTGCAGCCATAGCGGGGTTTTTTTACCAAATTGACCAAAAACTAAATTCCATTAACTACAATTGTTTTGGTGGCGATGCTAAAATCATAGAGACCGAAACAAATCTCTTTACAGGACTGAATGTGAGTGAAGAATTACAGTGGCTTGCGCAAGTTTACACACCCACACTAAAGTTGACTAAAAAGAGGAATAATAAACATCTTTTGGAAATTGATCTTAATGCCTTAATTCAAAAAATTTAGGAAAATCCAACCTTTTAAGGACAACAACTTTCTGTGAATGAGTGAATATCCTTCCTTAAAATACAGGGGGAATACGTATACACACCCCTATGTTAAGTTCCCATAGAGGCAGGCGCGTTTTTACTTTTAAAGGCCAGTTATTTCACGTAAAGTTCCCTTGGCCTTTGGAATTAAAATAACCCCACATCATCACATACCCTTCACCATACCTAGTGTTCGGCATGGTGTTATTGCAGTTTGCTTAATAGCTGGTTTGATTTGCATTGACAGATGATCTTATGGAAAGTTCCCCATGCCGATCTCTAGGTTAGAGTATACAAATAGGGTTGTGTGTACTTAAGCCCCCTGTATTTTATGGGAATAAAATTTATTTATTTACAACACATTCACAAAGAAGGTTGTCTAAAACTAGGGAATTAAAATTAAATTTCACTTTCTGCCACCAGAGGGCAGCAGAGCAGCAGAATCAGATGTTAGCAGGCAGCTGTTGAGCGTGCACATTCCCAACCCATACCAAATGTCCGTGATTAAATGTTGTGAGGGCTATCGTTAACATAACATCAACCTTTACTGTAATCTTAATATGAACTTTAACCTTAACCTTCAACCTATTGAAGAAGTGACTGATGTCCTCATTCTAAAGGTCTAAAACTCTATTAGTCCTAACAAAGGTATTAGGATGAGAACACACACACACACACACACACACAGAATTGGTCTTTACTTAAAGGAAATCTGAAACGTTGAACTCGGTGTGTGCTGATGTAGTGTCTGTCGTGCCCTTTCAGGAGGTCATGAGCCCTGTTTAGAGTGACCTGATTGGTCGACGGTGTCAACGAAAGAAGGAGCAGTAGAAAGTAAGAAGGGAATAAGTGGTTAATTTAATCTGAGTGTGATTAATTAATTACTTAATGCACCGGGTGCAGCTACAGATTCTGGTCCCTGAGGCTACACATATAAACTGGCTGGACTTTGGGCTTGTCATTGTGTTCTGCAGGGCTTTATTATGTTATTTAACTTTTTTAACATGTTCATCAGCTGAATATTGGTGAAAAATAACCGAAAACCAGTTTGACAACCATCCAGTTTTATTTTTATTCCCCAGCTCAGCAGCAC
Source organism: Etheostoma spectabile (assembly GCF_008692095.1). NCBI lineage: Eukaryota > Metazoa > Chordata > Actinopteri > Perciformes > Percidae > Etheostoma > Etheostoma spectabile. The sequence goes on from NW_022603060.1 coordinate 123,516, forward strand.
TTGCGCAGTTTTTCTAAGGGATCCAACTGTAACCCTGTTTAACATACACGGCTATGAACAGTTCAGGATTAGTGGGAACATAAAATGATGCAATCAAGTTGAAATACTTCTACTTTTTATAAAAAGTGTTTTTTGTGTGGAAGTCCGTTTTTCATCACTTTGAAATCAGTGTGGAAACCCCCAACAACTTTGGAGTTGTTTGTAAAAAGATAAATAAAAAGTTTGTATAACTTAATGTCCAACAACACCAAAATGGATTGTTTACTTTTTCCTCTGAAATAATAACACAAGGTCATCGGCCCTGCTTAGAGGAATGTGACTGGTCGAGAAGACATCCACTTTGCGTGTGCGTGTGTGTGTGTGTGTGTGTGTGTGTGTGTGCGCGTGTGTTTGTGTGAGACAGGGAGACAAAGTGAGTGTGACTCTGAGAAAAACAGATGCAGTCCCACCGGAAGACGCAAAAAGACACACATGATACAAAGCGAGAGAGAGAAAGAGGAAGGGGGTTTGTGTGTGCGCGCGTGCGTGCGTGCGTGCATGCGACACACAGGTCCAGCTTTGGGCAATAAAACCACTTGAAGGAACGGTGACACAGGGGAACTTCACTGTGCAGGAACACACACAGAGACAGCTCACAAATATGCATCCTCATTCTGCCTCTGAACACTGACACTGAAGCAGCTGACCTCATCGCTGCAATAGCAGTTAAACATCTGCAGGTAAGAAATCCCGATATTTTTGGAGTCAGTTATCTCACGGCAACGTTTCCATATTATGCTGATAAACTTTGATAATAAAAAAAATCTGAGGAAGGACGGGTCATGTTTTTGTGTGGCATCAACTGCACAACCGGAGGTCAGTCTACCGTACGGATCCTGTAAGCTTAAAAATAAGGGCGACAGAGCCTTTGCAGTGGGCGTCCCCACCCTATGGAACAACCTCCCCATGCATATTGAAGCTGCACAGACCCTACAAACGTTTAAATCGCTGTTTAAGACGCACCTGTTTGCTGTGGCTTTTAGCCCTCGTTAACCTGGATTCTGATGTTTTAAAGTGTTGTTGTTCGTCTCCCTTTGGTTGTAGTCATTTTTACACTTGTTATTGATGTGTTTGACATCGACCCTGTTCAGCACTTTGGTCAACTGTTGATGTTTTTAAATGTGCTATAGAAATAAAATTGATATTGACATTGTATGTCATGACTCCTGACTTGAGCACCAACCATCAGACATGGTTCACTCTCCATCCTGGTAGTGGTGATGTAGCCAGGAACTGATAAATATGCATGCTCCTGCACGCAGCAGAAAACTGGTGCAATGATTTTGATTAGTATCTGTAGCCACATGCGCTGATACCGTGGTTGTTCGAGAATACTGAGCACCCATGGGTGCCAGGTTACCAGTAGGCTACATTCATTTAAAATAAAACATTGCAGCATAGTCATAGCGTGATTGGTTATGTCGCTGTCAGTCCAATGCTCCGTTGATTCTTAATTTCCCACGAAGCTGTTCGTGGTTACGTGTCAGTTAAACTTTTCATCTCTTATCCGATCTGTATAGTCAGACAGAGACAGACAGACATACATACAGACAGACAGAGACAGACAGACAGAGAGTCAGACAGAGACAGGCAGACAGACAGAGACAGACAGAGAAACAGAGAGACAGACATACAGACAGACAGAGAGACAGAGAGTCAGACAGACAGACAGACAGTTCTATGTAACTCCAAAACTTGTCTGTGTAGCTGCTTTTACCCTCGTGAAAATCAACACTTTTGTTGACACTTTATCAATGTTTTTAACCTTTTTGTCCCTTTTTTTTCAACACTTTTGACGCCGTTTTTCAATGTCTGTCACTTTTTTTGACATTTAACACTACGTAACACAAACTTATTAACTTTAGTTTTACAGTTATTTTTGCAATTTATGCTCAATAAACCTCATTTATAGGAAATTATTCCTAATGTTTGAGTTAGAGAAGCAGAAGTTAGGAATTATTTAGACTAAAATGAAAGGAGTGTATATTGATGGATAATCACAGACTGGAATATGTCAACTTTTACTCAATACTATTTCAAAACCACTTCCATTTTTTTTTCAAATGCTATAAAATTGAATAAGACGCCCCAAAATTAATGAAAGTAGAGATTTGTACTTGCCAAAGAGCGTTGTGTGGAATCATGTTATTTTGGGGAATTACAATTGGGACCATTGATATAGGAAAACGGGTCTATTGGACCCGGGGACACCATGAGGGTTAACAGGCGTGCGCCCGTGAGCACCCACGGAGGGAAACATGAATCAGCACCTTTGTCTGCAGCTAAAGTGTATTTAGACTGAGCCCGTCTCTGTGTTTGCGCAGACAGTGCACTCTTCATCTAATCACTTAAAAGGAACCATGCACTGCATGTTAAATCATAATCCAATGATCCACAGCAAACCTGGCGGACTTAGCTAAAAGGTTACGGCCAGGTCAGGCAGATCCTGGAAAAACAAGTACTAAGGGAAGGACAAACTATTTATGGTGTCTGAGTTTGATGTTGTGTTTTACTTCATTAAAGGTTTTCTAAGGAAATTGTCATCTTCTCAAATGGTGCAATTTTGGAAATTTTCAGTTGTCTCGTCTGCATTTCAGAAAAGAAAAACAAAACAAAGAAGTCTTACAAAATAAACCCAAACTGTGTAGCGGTGATGCTTTTGTGTCTTTCTTATATTATCTATCTCATATTGGCCTTTAGAAGGTCCATACCCCCATGCTGGGAACCCCTGATTTATTGTGTGTAGTGAAATAGCCGGATAACGGCAAACAGAAAGCGTCAGTTAGATTAAATATAAATTGAAAGATAATTGTCTAATCACTAATCTAATCACTAATCTGGTGATTCGGAGGTCAAAAAACATCTAGTTTACAGGTAGCTGTTCAGGCTGTTCTCATTCACACTCATACCTCCAAAAAAGTTATGCATCACTTCATTTGTATATAAGAAACGTAATTAGGCGTCCAGGGCTGTGTCAAGGAGGAAGTCAGACGACGTAGACAACACTAGGATTATTTTGACTAAGCTAAATGCACCTCATATTGACATTCTGCGTACATGGTAATTATCTCCTTTGTGATAGAGATAATTTTACACATTAGAGCTAAGAACCCAGAACTGGTTAGGGACTTGGATCTGGACCACATAGTGTTTTATAACATCTTTCACATGTAGGCAACACATGCTGATCCAACCCATCATACACGCACGCTTGGTCAGGATCCCCTCGCTGTCACTTTTTAATGCACTGGGTAGCCGACCCCTTAAGCGGCCCATACAGGGCAGGGCTGCCTCTAAGGAGGAAGTCAGGCGATGCAGTGTACAAAGTTCACGTAGGGATGAGGCCATCGGGGAAGAATGGGTCAAACAAACACAACTTTGACCCAGGAGGCCACTATTTGTGTCCCATGTGAAAGAAAACTGCAAAGTTACTTATGCTGTGTCACAAATGCACCCAAAACCCAATGACCCAAACCACAATCTTTTTTCAAATTTAACCAAAGGCCTAAGGAAGCTGTTGGCCCCTGGCTAAGAAAGCGTTGGCACTGGCCTGATCCTGGCCAAGTGGGCTAACACCAACTTTAACCCGGGGCTCGCTGGCCCTGTTCTGGTGCAGGGTTAGGCAAAACGTTGACAGTGTGAAACGGGGAAAAGTAAATGTGTTTCGTGTTCCGACTGACATTTAACCTCGGGTTAGTAAACGTGCAGTATTAATCTTAATGGCCTGGGATTAGGTTAACTCAGAGTTATAACAATGTTTGTGTCAAATCTTAGGCCAGGGCTAAAAGAGGGCAATGTGAAAAGCATTTAATGGTTGTTGGTTTTTACACTGCAGGGGCTTGCACATGTTGCACATGGCGCTCACGTTGCTGGAGCTTCGTACTTTGTAAAAGATGTCATATTAAAACTGTTAGAACAGCATTTAGATGGCTATATTTTCAACATGTGAGGAGCTGCTTAACAAGAACAGTTATAAACTTAGACTACTTTTATGACTTTCACTTTTCAACCAAATCTAGCAGTTTTCACTTGGATGCCTACCTGCAAATCACTAATATTTGGAAGCCAAAAACACTTATTGTAAATTAAACCCTTTGTGTGTGTGTGTGTGTGTGTGTGTGTGTGTGTGCGTGTGTGTGTGTGTGTGTGTGTGTGTGTGTGTGTGTGAGAGAGTCTGTCTGATATAATTTCCTTTTTTTTATTTTGCTAATTCTTTGACACAAACAATTAATTATCTTCTCGTGATACTTTTTACTGTTGATATGTCAACTTTTACACAATAGTCTTGCAATGCAGGCAGATAGTGGGATAGTTATTGCAATGTTTAATCAGATTGGTTCCCACCGCAGTGCAACGAGGGGTGTGTAGCTCTCACAGCAGTTGGAGGTTTGTGGTTGTTTGTGGTGCTGCTGTTTCACAAGCAAGATTAGGCTTATAAATGGTCTTTTTCATTGGTAATTTAACCCTTGGGTTGTCTTCCTGCCGACCTTGAAATTTAAAATGAAAAACCTTTTATCAAGGTCATGGTTGGCTATACCCTTTAGTTGCTTTCCCCAGTGATTTTGTCACTTTTCCAAGGTTTGTCAACTTTTTCTGAGCCTTTGGAAATTTTTACATTTGTCACTTTTTTGACAGTTTTGTTACTTTTTCCGACATCTCGTCACATTTGTCACTTTGACATTTGTTCACATTTTAGTCACTCTTGACATTTTTCTCTTTTTTTTTAAGTTCTTTTACCAATTGTTTTTTCTCCACATGCTATTAAATTGACAAAAAACACAAATTCAATGAAAGGTGGTCAAGTGATTATTTATTTACCTTGTGAGGAGTGTTGTTGGGAACCATCCACGTTACTTTTTTGGATAATTTGTTTGAAAGAAACCCCCATTTCTGATATGGAAACTTTTTGGAAAGGGGTCAAATTTGACCTGATGACATCAGGAGGGTTAATGCACTTCCTGTTAATCCCTATTTTTAAACATCTTTTTAATACTAACATCTTTTCACTTTTCCACAATCTAATGCCAACAACCACAGTGACTCAGTCTCGTCCCTCGGCCCAGATCATTGAACTTCCTCAAACAGATAGATTACATCAGCGATGTTATGTGTTCCATGTCTGAGCTGCAGCGGCGGCTTCAGAGAGCTGACAACTGAGAAACTTTCTTTAAATGTTAGTTGGATTTTACAGAGCAACATCCTGTTTTGAATTGGATACTCACTCTATCATCACTGACATTTTGGGTGTTTCCCTTGTTTCACTTTAGACAGAACCTGTCTCAGGAACGAAGGGGGTTGGTACTGAGATGGTAGACACCTGTGGCTAATCAAAGGTGCACGACATGTCCCAACGAGCCTCACAGAGCTTCTTTTCATGTCATGTCCTGAGAAGTCAAGCTTGTTTTATCGCTGGTACACGACATCACATGTGCGTGTGAAGAATGAAAGAAAAGAGTTTGATTAAAAAAAAATCAACTATTTTTCATTGCCTGCATGAGTCATGTGTTTTGCTTCAATTACAAAAGTATTTTTTAAGTGTTAGACCGGCAGCTGATGTTGTGCAGTAGTTTTATTAGATTAGCATGAGAAATGAAACTGATGAGTATCTCTTGCTCATACATGGACGAAAGATAAGACTACTCAGGAAAATGTCAGAGAGCACCCGCAAATGATACACAACAGAAGTGACCTGTGTAATGTTATCTAAGGAATTTAATACTTTTCACATAAACCACTCGTGTGCGAAATCTTACGATTGATTTTGCTGTTTACTTTTATTTTAAGTAGGACATAAACTCTTGTCTCCTGGGTGAAGGTCCTGACTCATCAACCACCCCAAATTTGCTCCTTACGCGGAATTTGGCGCTCCAATACTTTGTCACCTTACTTTCTGCTTAGTTCTCATCATAATTACTACAGCCACTTTTCAGGGGGGTGGACAGTCTCAAAAAATAACTCATTCGTTTTTTTTTTTACCTGATACAAAATGAGAGGATTGTCTTATCTCAGTTAATATAAGATCATCACTTTCATCTCTGAATTCTCAGAAGTACAGCTCCGGTTCAAAGTCAAAAAGCTCAGTCAAAGGCTTTTAGTACATAAGTACAAAAGTACATAAATACACCTTCTTGCAACTCTTGCTAGCTCGCAAGCTAATCCCTGTTGTACATGCACGAATCAGCTGGGTTTGTTGGGAAAGTGTGTGAGGAGCCATTTCGCCATGAGAGTATAGGACTGCTAATATGCTAATATGCTGTACAAAAGTTTGTTAGGTAATCTCAGACAAAGTTTGAACATTTAATACTTTATATTAGACTTAAATACATTAAAACATTAGCTTAATACAAAAGAAAGCACATAAAGCCACGTCAGACACACATACCATTTAACAGGAAACAAAGAGTGTAACAGTTGAAGTTTCACACCCATAATTGTATTTTTAGCCAATACACACACACACACGTGCGCACACACACACACTCTGACATGTGTAATTATACAGACACCTTGACGCCTTCTCAGACACAAGGACAATGACTTATCTGACTTGTCTCTCTCATACACATACACATACACACACATACACACACACACACACACACACACACACACACACACACAGAGTTTATCCACAAACACATAATTCCCTCCGTTTTCACAGCATTAAATACAGATAAAAGCTTGTGATCAGAAAAGATAATTCGTTTGACGAAGGTGTTTCTTGCCCCTCATGTTTCACTAAGACCTCTTGGGTAGAGGGTTTTTAGCATGTCAGTAAAAGAAGAAGTAACCCTAAAACCGGCTTCGAAATTATAACCTTTGTTTGACCAGGAACCTGAGTTCAGTCTTCTCACTGCTGCAACATAAGAGAAAACCGGAAGGAAACAGAGTTGTCTTTGCAATAAACAATTTGAATATTTACCACACAAATGTGATATTCTGTTTGACCTTTCTGACAGACCAGCATTCTACGGGTAGCTGGTGTTAAAACACAGTGTGTTGAGTTGATAAAGAGTGTGTAGATTATAAAAGATGTGAACAGACCGTTCTCCAACTCGTCACATACCAGTCCGCACTTTGTGCGTTCGGAGACTTGAAGTGCTGACCAACCAGTTCCCAGACGTTCACACGAATTGAACGATACGCCCAAAATAAACTCATTGTGGAATTTGAAGATGATCGGTATATTTCATGAAGTTGATGCATGATTCTTGCACTTTTTGGGTAGTACCCATGTTTAAATGAATTTATTGTAAGTACTGTGGATTCTGCTTTGGCATAAAAATGTAACGTAATTTACAAATAACTTCTCCAGTCAGATTAATAATGTGTGTCCTAAATCCACTTATCGATGCACTCCTAAATCAATTCAGCTGTTATCCTAATAAATGTACTTTTTTGCTGCAACTAGTCTCTCCTGATTTAAACATAGCTCAGCGTAAATTCTCTCAGGAAGAGCTAATTTAATCAAAGCTCCCTTCCTAAATGGAATCAGCTGGTGGAGGCGTTCACCTTCCTGCTAAACCAATCAGAATCGTACACAAATTGCAAGGGCCAAAAACAGAGTCACAACCCCGGTTTAAATCTGTTTATCCCTTTGCTATCAGCTGTCGTTTCAGGCAAAGAGTGCAACCCTCCACCCCCCCCACCCCCCCCTCCCCCCACCCTCCACCTCCAGCTGACCGGTCCGGAGTCTTCGGGCTACTTCGCCGCTACCACCGGTGTCTAGATTCCATTGGGGGGGTCTGATGGTTCTCTACTTCTAAATAGATATGCAAAATATTCGTATGGCAAAGGAGTCTAATCGCCAAAGACGTTGTACATTTTATTGAGCTGTACAATAAACCTCATTTGCATGGCTCCAAACATGTATCTCCTGATTGAAAGGATAATTGAAAAAAGTGGGCTGGGATGGCCTCCACGTGGCTCTCTCAGACCAATTCCCAACTTGTCAAATACCAACATTTTGACTAGACTGCCTACAATTGATCAAAGGTTTTTTGCCCCTTTTCAGGCTCTGCAGAAACGAAACAAACTGTATTTTCATACAGCCTTTAACTAATCCACTGTGACCCCCGTATCCCCTTGTTACATTTTATCCCTCGTTGTCTGTTAGAGCCGGAGTTATATGCTGGGTTACATTTTGATTTCCGTGTATTCTCTGTTTTACAGCCACACAATGTCTCTCAATGACTCCCTTCCCATTCGTAGTCTTTCCAAGAAAGACCAGGCGACAACTGTGGACATTGACGCCATCATGGACAACCTCTCCATCGTCCTCTACACTCTGACTGTCGTGCTCGGCATCCCAGGGAACTTCATGGTGATCTGGGTGGCCGGCTTCAAGCTCAAGGTGGATATACAATAAAGTTACAAATAGGAAAAATAAATGTTTTCCTGAAGCTGATTTTCCCGTTAATGTGTTGCTGATTTCCATGAAGAGATATTATTAGTGCGTTCCATTTGCACTCGGATGTCTGATTTGCCGAGATCAAAGTCTGAAACATTCCCCCTGACCTCAGATTTTTGAGCTCAGAACCCAGGCAAACGCCAAGTACCCCGTGCTAAAAAATCCAACAGGGCTGCTCCTTGCATCAACAGTTGTGAAAGCTGTAGTAACATACAATTATTAGCACTTCTGTCTTATTTGTGTCTCACTAAATCACTTTGTACACGCAGCGCTGTCCAACTGTCTGCTTTGTTACTTTTCTTGAGTAAATAAGTTAAATCAGTACTTCTACTTTTACCAGAGTATGTTTTAACACAATTATCTGTACTTCTGCTTGAGTACGGGAAGTGAGTACTTTTCCCGTCTCCGTGCATGGGTAACTGATGTGTGATACACGGAGGAGGTAGTTTGCTGGGTGATAATCAGCTTGTGTTGAAAAAAATTAGTGTGATATTTAAATATAAAATAGCTAATTTCTGCATTCCGAAAACCAACTTAATACTGCTGTGTTATTAAAGCGTTCAGCTTGTGTACGCTGCACAATGTTGGTTGGGTCCCACTCAGGACTTCTTTGTGCTAACAATACAAGAAATTCTCCTTTCTGTCTCGATTCCCCTTCCTAGTTTTTACTTTTAATTTCTTCTCTTCTCCTTTCTCCTCAGCCAAAAGTCACAAACGTGTGGCTGGTGAATTTGGCGATTGCTGACCTAATCTTCAGCTTCACGCGGGTCTTCTCCCTCACTAAGAAGCTCTTCTTCGACCACTGGCCCTTCGGTATCTTCATCTGCAAGTTCAACGGCTTCTTCAAATACGCCAACATGTTCTGCTCCGTCTTCCTGTTGGCTGTGATCAGTCTGGACCGAGCGCTCTGCGTCTGGCAGCCCGTCTTCACCAAGCGACGGCGCACCCTGTGGGTGGCGAGGGTGGTGGCCGTCTGCGTCTGGAGCACCTCGATCCTCTTCAGCGCTCCGTACTTCGTCCACCGCCAAGTCTACCTGGGGAAGAACAACCTGAGTAAGTGCTCTTTGGAAGTGAAGGAGTTGAAGGAGGGGCGCAGCAGCACTAAACTGGCTCTCTACTCGATCCGCTTCCTGTGCGGCTTCATGTTGCCTTTCATGGTCATCCTCATCTGTTACATCCTGGCCGGAATTGGCATCCGACGCACCCGCCTGTCCGGGAAGTCCCGCCCCCTGCGCATATTGGCATCATTAGTTGTAGCCTTCTTTCTGTGCTGGGCGCCGTACCACTGCCTCCTGTTGGTGAAAATGGTGGACAGTAAGAACGCCGTGGTGAAGATCTGGCACCCGTTGGCGAAGGGCGTCGCCTACTTCAACAGCTGTGTGAACCCACTGTTGTACTTCTGCGTGGGGCTGGACGTGAGGGGGCGCTTCGGGCAGAGTCTGGCGGGGGTGTACAAGAGAGCTCTGGCAGACGACGTGGATGGACAGACGTCCCTGTCCAACGATCGCTCCTTGGAGGACAGCAGCGGGTCGAAACACAGCACGGCCATGGTGGCAGAAAGGAGTCAGACAGTAATGGCCGTAGCTAAAGTCTGAGTTTCTTTGAGCATTTATAAAAACCATAAAAGCTAGAGAGTTCATTTGTTTTATAGCAGAAAACTAACCTTCTGTCATTTGTGATATTATGACGCACACTTGTGATGACGTCATCACATTTCGTGACGTCCGGTGCAAATCCGCGTGACACCCTTCTTAAACCATCAAAGTGCCTTTATGAAAATGCTCATTAAAATAAGCAAATCTCAAGAATGAGAACATTTAGAGTTTTTGTAACATAAATATTTAGTTTAGTTTCTACAATCAGAAATCGTTTGATCAATGTGTTTTGTGTAATTGTTGAGTTAAAGTTAATGAAAACACATGTTCGATTTTGTTTGTATTATTTATGACACAATTTCAATACTTTTATTAATTATAATGGTTTAGTGACTTGCATAACTTTTTAGCTCAAGTATTGATTTTAGGAACATGAAGCACTCCGGTGGTAACTCAGTGCACATTGACAGTGCATGAAAATAACTTTAGTCTTGAGGAGAGAATCATCTGGAATGGCTTTTGAAACCGCATTCTACATCTGCCATTCAAAAGAACATTTTTTTTTTTTCATTTCACTTCCTTTGCTGATATATTGAGGTCAGAATCATATTTTCCTGTAAAGTTGTGTTTTGATGCATGTGATTAAATTCACAGATGGAAAGTGGAAGTGTGGTGAGTGTGGAGGAATAGGAAAGAAGGCAGAGGGAAGTGAGACTATTAAAAGGAAAGCCAGTTATAACTTGACACTGTCTTGTGGTCAGGGGTCACATTGAAGGGTAGTTGAATTGAAACTGTACAGCAAAATAATCTGTCACATGGTTTCTCTGTATATTTTTTGTTTTCTATAATCAGAGGTGCTCCAAAGGGTTTTATGAGTGTAACAGTACGCTCAGTTCAAAAGGGGACGGAGAACTTATGACTTTTATGGGACAAATACATCTGGATAATAATAAAAAAAAGGTATTTCTGGAGTAGCAGTATCATGTTGAACGTCCTGAATCTCACTGTGTTACACTTTGATTTAAATGTCATTGCAATGAACCCTTCTTTGTTTGTTGTACATTTCTGTAACGTTTCGGTAGCCCATATTACTTTGTAAATAATATAAAATTATTGAGGGACTGTTTGTTGTATGAAAATAAGTTGTGGGAAACATGTTTAAACTGTTTAACCCTCATGTTGTCCTCGGGTCAAATTGACCCGTTTTCCTACATCAATGTTCTTTTTAACTCCCCAAAATAACATGACTGATTCAACGCTCTTTGTCAAGTACAAATCTCTACTTTCATTAATTTTGGACATCCGGCACAATTTTATAGCATTTGCAGAAAAGAGCTTGAAGTGGTTTTGAAATAGTATTGAGTAAAAGTTGACATAGTCCAGTGTGTGATTATCCATCAACATACTTTCCTTTAATTTTAGTCTAAATAATTCCTAATTTCTGCTTTTCTAATTCAAACATTAGGTATAATTTCCTATAAATGAGGATTACTGACCATAAATTCCAAAAGTAACTGTAAAACTAAAGTTAATAAGTTTGTGTTACGCAGTGTTAAACGTAAACAAAAGTGAGAAACATTAAAAGTGTTGAAAAAATGACAAAAATGTAAGAAAAATTTAAAACCATTGATAAAATGTGTCAACTAAAGTGTTGATTTTCAATTTTGACGGGAAGACAACACAAGGGTTAACTGTGCAAAAGTTGTCGACAGCGGCCACAAGTGTTTGTGGTACTTTATTAATAAAAGAGTGTGAACTGTTGTAATGTTGTCAGTACGCTGTCTTTGGCCATCGTAATTTGTATGGTAATTGAAGATTTAAAGAACATACCCCATTTCAAGTTTTTTTTCAAATTTGTCAATTTTTAACCTTCTTTCCAAAAAACGGATTTAAAGTTCTTCAGGACATTAAGATTGATTTATTTGATTAGGACAATGCACATTAATCAACATTTCTGTAAATATGCCCGTCGGCTAATTTTCAGCAGTAGTCAGAGTTACCCAGCATGCATGTCTTTCTGGTGGGAGGAATCCGGAGCATCAGGAGGAAACCCACACAAACACAAGGGGGGGAAAACACACACAAACACACACACACACACACACACACAGGCCCTGCCCGGACCGGGGATCAAACTCTGCAGTGCTAACTTAATGTGAGACAGCAGTGCTAACCACTGAGCCACTGGGCTGCCTCGCACTTAGACATACAGTCGGCCCTCCAAGACCACTCTACAAAAGTCAGAAGGTGTGTGTCTGTGTGTGTGTGTGTGTGTGTGTGTGTGTGTTACATAACTTACATACATGAATGAAAAAATGTCCAACACTAACTTTTGCTTTCACACGGTTTGATGTTTACATCAAACTTTAAAGACTTTATTAATGGGAATTTCTAAATATATTCAAGACAATGATGAGAAACAGACACAACACATATTTTAAAATGTAGCGGTAAATATATATGTAAAATCTGTAAATATAATATAACCTTTCACAAAGCCTCTTGCAAAATTCTCCTTTAAGAACTCCTGGATTTTTTTAACAGGCAACCGTCTAACACACTCCGAATGACAAAAGTTAAATAAAAGGAAATGACAAAATCAGGATTAAAGTGATTAAAGTTCAAATGGACACAAAGCCAGGTGAAACATAAAATATTCCCCACTTACATTTTTAATGATAACCTTCAGTTTAATCTTTCTATTGATTGATTGACAGTGAGGTGTCAATGCAAAAGCTTCATAGTAAAATAAATTTAAAGTTAAATGTAAGTTCAGATCTTTCAGATAAAATGAAAAACTTTCTTTTATTATGTATCCACATCTAATTTTTTACATTCAAATCACACACATGCACACACACACACACCTAGCAGTGAGCCTATTGAAGATGTGACTAATGTCCTCGATTTTAAAGGTCTAAAACTCTATTGGTCCTGACAAAGATAGGGGACACACACACACACACACACACACACACACACACACACTCACCGAAACAAACTAAAGTTGCTTGTTTTCCCGTTTCAGTGGAATCTCTGTCGTCAGTTTCATGAGACGTTAAAAAGTTTCTATAAATATCATAAAGTCAAATAGAAGAATTTTATAAATAATACAGTTGCGGTTCCTCGTATTTTACACCAGAATTCCACCGCCGTAGCTGTTGAGGACCCTTGAAAACACCAAGTCCTCGTCGTCATCGCTTTCCTCATCGCTTTCCTCGTCTTCGACCTGCAAGGAATTCAGACGATGAGTTCCCAGCAGTGCTACCACACCTAGATCATATTTCCGTGGTATTGAAAAGGGTGAGGTTTAATGCTGTTGCCTCCGTTTTTATGTGTCTGCATCTGACACGTTAACTCGCCCTTTCTAAATGGAGCTGCTCCCAGTCATTGTGCACTTGCTTGCTTACATGCTCTCAGAAACCAGAAGCTTAACAAACCTTTGGAAAACAACAACTTGACTTCGTCACTCAATAGTTATGTTGTTATACGAGTTCAGAACAAGAACAATGAAACTAGATCACAGCACGTACGCTAGCTGAGAGCTGGCGTGTTTCATTTGATTTACAGATGAGAACGTTCATTTCAAGTAACATCATTGCTGCTTTTTAATCTGTTATGAAGTAAAATCTGCACTATAGTGTCACATAAATTGATTTTTCGACAGTATTGTGCTTTGAGAAAGGTACGCGTTACACAGTATCTGTGTGGTTATAATGGTTATATGGCTGTGGCCCAAACATGAGGGTTTCATATCTTAGATTGCTTTGTACTGTATTTTGAAAACCCTTTACTTCACTGGTTACTGAAGGCCCTGCATGTAATGTAACATGAGACACCTCAGCCCTGTCTCAAAACGTATAGTCACTTGCAACTAAACTGCCTTCTCAATTAGAAACGTATTTCATTACTTTTGATGTATCACAAATACATTTCTAATCAATGTCCGCATTAACTGTCTTCGTAAGTCAAACAAACCCAGGACTTTCACCCCGGAGACCCCTGCTTGTGTCCCGTGTAAAACCAATGGTCAACGTTGAGTTATTTTAACTTACGTTCCTAAGTTAGGATACATAATATACTTCACCGATGTCACATTCAGTACAAAATGTACTTAACTTATGAATGCAACTTCAATTAGGTAGTAACAAAGGCACTATTTGAACCAAACCATTGTCTTTTTAGGAAAAGATAATGGTTTGGTTCAATAGTGCAATTTTACTGCATTTCACAATTTTAACCACGGCCAAGTAGTTGCACTAGTAGTAGCACTAGTAACTGTGGTAGTAACAGAGGGTGGGGGGAAAAATTGAAAATTAATCTAGCTTGGTATCAAGATATTTTCCATGGCAATACTGTATTGATACACGGACGCCAAGTAGCGATCTAAATTGCACATAAGAATTCTCTCTTTGCTACTAGTATAATAAATCAATTGCTTTTCAGTCCACTCAATGGAACACTGAAGTGAAATGATGAAAAATGTTGACAAAGTTTTCCTTTGGGGACATCATTTTTAAAGTTTGAAAACGGTAATCAATTGCAACATATGGCAGAAAATCGCATAATGTTTAAAACCATAATAAGATCGCATTGTGACATAAGTATTGGGATAACATTGCATTGCGGGGCCTCTGGTGATTCCCAACCCTAGTATTAACAGTATTAAAGCAGTGGTATATACCTCTTTGAGTGGCTGTTGCTCTTTTTGGTTTTTAGACATGGACTCTGTATCCAGGAAGGCCACATAATGGATCAGGGTTTGTATTCTGAAAAGAAAAGAACACAACAGGAACACTAATGACTGATCTTTTTAAATCTGTGAAAATCAAACGCTGTTATTTAAAATATACTTCTGTGCTTTGAGCTGACACAAGGTGATTGGTTACCTGTGGTACAGCATGGCTAAGAACTGGATGAAAACCAGGAAGATAAAGGTCAGGATGAACATGAAGCCCAAAGGCTCGATGGCGACGTACTCTCCAGTGTAGTTCAGGTTGATGTCAAGCTTTGGCACCTGGATGAAGGGAGTCGAATTCAAGAGCTGGAGAGTGAACGTTGATATGAGCCAGAAGGCATTCAATATGAAGTAGATAAAGTTAATCTGTAAAAAAAAAAGGATTCATTTTATTTTATGGTGTAATTTACATTCAAACACAGCATCATCAAAGCGTTTTGCCAACATGTACTTCAATTCTCCACTTAAACACACACATAGTTACCTTGTTTCTCAACTCATTGAGATTGTTAGCCATTTGTTTCTGTTCCTTTTTGTTCTCAGGAAGAGGCTGTAGGTATTTGGCTGTCAGCTCTCTGAAGAACTGCTCCTCATCCTGCAGAAAAATATAGAACATCTTTCAATAAAGTGTTCCATGTGTTTCAAAGTAGGTTTGGAAAAATATATTCCATTGTATCGTATACCCTTGTTGTATTTTATGGTGTTTGCCAAAGTTAAAAAAAGGACAATAGCTGTACAAATGTTAACGTGACATTCACGGTTTTTGAAGAAAAAAAACTACCTAATAATAAAGTATTTTCATAGTGTTAAGTGTTTATCATTACGTTTTAGTAATCACTGCACATAAGTAATATTCCCTCTTTGGGATGAAGGTGGGGTTAAAAATGTATGTGTTGTGGCATTAGCTCAGTCTGTGGGGAGTTGGTTGGGAACCGGAGGGTTCCTATACGGACCAAAGTATGGAGGAGGACTGGAGATACCAGTTCACATCCTGGCCACTGCCAAGGTGCTTTTGAGCAAGGCACCAAACCCCCAACTGCTTGGAGTGAGGCATTGACAAATGCCTCACTCTGACATCTCTCCATTTAGTGCATGTATAGATGTGGTATGCTGGATGGTGTGTTGATGAGGAATCCACTTGACACTGTCTTTGATTTTAAAGGTTTATTATATCAAAGAATTTTCCGCATCAATTTACAAGCTCTGCAGAAGCTGGGAGAGCGACTTAACCCAATGAACACTGTCCTCATACACCAAGCATTGTCTTTATAGGGTAGCATGTTTAGATGACAAGTTAGGTAACCTAGAAAGTTATGGGGGGAAAAAGTCAGAGTTGATAGAAGGGGGCCCCAAAGTTAACAAAAAATTCCTTGAACACACACAGCCACCAATCACAGCTCTCCACACAGCCACCAATCACAGCTCTCCACAAAGCGCCACCAATCACAGCTCTCCACACAGCCACCAATCACAGCTCTCCACACAGCGCATCCCTTTCAAAGACCACTCCACTAAGATGTAAACCATTGACCTACTGCATTAGTGCATGACAATGCTGCATACCAGAACCTGGTTCAAATGGATGAGTCATTAAATACTACAAAGGTACTGAGCATGTGTGTGTAATTCAGGCCTGTGTGTAATGTGTGTAATTACAACACAGTGTAAATTGTAATTTCCCCTTGTGGGACTAAAAAAGGATATATTATAATATTAAGGGGGCACCCTTTGCCCCCCTTTGAAGTGCCGCTGTTAGTTGTCTGGCAATATTGCAAAGGGACGGACAGAAACGATCACACATAATATTTGGCAGTGGTAATACAGAGACAGAGGACAGTTAAAATTAGACAATTATGGCAAGCGATGAAAAGATAAATTCGTACCTCGTCGAGCGTATCCTCCCGCAGGCGTATGTCATCAGACAAACTCTGCAGTTGTGTGATCCAACCTGGACAAAAGATTACAAAATATTAAACAACATGAACAAGTGTGAGTCATAATTTCTTGTAATTGATTTCTTCTTTCTAAATTTCCTCACATGAGGACTTACTGTGGTTAGGGCAGGTGGAAGCAGACTCCTTTTGCCTGGATCTAATTAAGAAATGACAGTCAGAAACAAAGCAGTGCAAACAATGTAGAATTGAAAAGTCATTATACAAAACATTTCACAAGATTAGTCACTCATAATATATGAGCCATTGCCAGTCCATTTGATGGTAATGTTAATTCTGAAATACATATTTCACACTGCTATTTGGCAGTTTGAATTCATCTAAAACATGCTGCACAGAATGTATTTATATTGTAATTTTTACATAATTAAGTTAATGATTATGTTCTTTTTTTGTATTTTTCTTTTCTCATGTTCCCTCTTTTACTTTTGCTTTGTCTTGTGCACTGTTTATAATTATACTTGATTTAATTGAATTGTTTTGGGCCCTTAGGCTTCTTTTCTTCCTTTTCTCCCTTGCACATATCCATTATATACATATGCATATCCATGCTCTATAAAGGCCGTTTTATGCTTCTGTGTTGAATCAACAGCACACCCCCGCAGACCCCTATATACTGGACCCGACGCCGTAGCCTGACGTGTACCTCTCAAAAAATGTAACTACACATCACGGCGAGGCACGTCTCCCAGCCGTGGCTTGGTAGCGTTGCATTTCCCCCGACTCATTTCCTGCTTCTTCTTCTCCATGAACAACATAAAATCAAAGCGAGGGATACATTTTCCTGCTACAGATTTCCCACTGTGGTCAGAAAACACAGAGGAGACACTTTGGTTCTCTCACTATGACTCTAGAGTCAGTCCTCACTCCGAAGCTAATCACCGTCACTCTCTCACTTCTCCCTCTACTCCCCCCACACATAGACATGCAGGCTCAATGCACACACCAGCACACATGTATAAACACCAGGCCACTTACGTAGGCTACGGCAAAAGCTCTGCATGGAGTCTCCGCAGAAGCATAAAACGGCCTTTAGTAGGTATTTTACTATACAATCGGTTTTAATTGTGCAAATAAATTAGGACCACCATCTGATCTTACCTCCGCTCCTCCTTAGGCACCCTCACTTCCTCCACAATAGAGTTTTGGGGTTGAGCGTTAGACTCGGTTGCCTCCATATTCTGCATGTCTAGGCTGACGATGAGCTCTTCGGCACTGCCTCTCCTACAGAGTTTTCCACAGCATTTTGCCGGCGAGAAGAACCGTGTGAAGGTGCTTTTGGCTGCAAGAGGAAATCATTGTTTTCAATTACACTCAAACAAACAATGGAACAGCATATTGTAACGGTATTTGTAGTAGTTTTGTCCATATCCACGGCGTTACATTTCCAGGATGTTCCGTTGCTTCCAGAAATTGCACCGGATTTCACTCTTTTCGGCCGGATGTCCGTTTCCTTCCTCTTTCTTTGTGTTAAATCAATTTGGTCAATTTCTGAGGACTATGGTTAACTGCTCCTCAGATCTCTGCAGGGTAAATCCAGACAGCTAGCCAGACCATGGGTCTAATCTGAGTTTTCTGTTGCACGACTAAAACAACTTTTGAACGTACACACGTTCAAAACAAGTTCCTTCCTGAGACTATTTTGCAGAGGCACTGGGGCTTTGACAATTGTGATGGTTTAAACAAATGTGAATAAACCAGAGCACGTTTCTGTCCCAGCCTGGAATGCTGTGTGGACTGGCCAGACCCTCCTTCGCAGTGCTGTGGAGGAGGGTCTGGCAATGTGAGCCTAGTAGTAGTTCAAATGAGGAAGTAATAAACAGTAATACGAAAGGGTCCTATGTTTGCATCAACATGTTAAAAAAACAACGGCCTTAGTAAAGACCTTTAGTTGTGGGAATTGTTGGGTTTCTGTAAATAACATGACAGAGTACGGTCTAGACCTGCACTTTTATGAAAAGCGCAATGAGATAACTGTTGTTGTGATTTAGCGCTTATTAATAAAATTTAATTGAGTTGAACAGTACTGACTGTGTAATTTAAAAAATGTAATGGTTATTGTTTTGCTCTTTAATCAATCCCACAACAACGTAACTTGTTCATAAGAACCGTTCAATTTTTGGGGGGTATTTACACAAAATTATATAAAGTCAGATTACAAATAAATGTATCTGCAATAAAGTACATTCACAAATGTACATGCATACTCAATATAAACCTAGCAATCAACTATGTGAGAAAACAGAATAAAACAAAACAAATGAAGTCAATTTGAACGTGGATGTTTTCACTGAAATTGAGGTGAGTAAATTTGATAATGACAAGAATAATTGTATTACAGATGCATGATAGTTTATCCAGAAATAAATAAAAAGTTGCTATATTACCCATTCGGTCCAGTACTCAACACTTAAAAACTGGCTTTAATATTTAGGGGTTTTATCGCCTGCATGCATAATAATCTAATCTAGTTTCTACACTACTACAGCTACTATCTACCATTCTGGGCTGTGGTTTGTGGGGTGGTGGCTGCTCCGGCTGCAGGCGCCCTCTCCCTGGTGCCCCAGGACACGTTGTTCATGTTGACCATGGCGTAAATCGACAACAGCAGGTAGGAGCTGGGGATGCAGAGGATGTAAAGAAAGCTGAAGCACACAAGGCCAATCTCCTGAGGATGCATGAGTGCCGTAACAATGTAAAAGCAGGTAAGGGCGATGAGGAACAAGCTGGAGGGAGTCAGGATGCTTTTGTCTTTCACCATGGTGCCTGATGAAGGAGAAACAGATGGAAAATGAGACTAAAAAGCAAAAGACCTTTTGGTTTTCCACAGGCTTTATTGGTTGTCAGGCTTGCGTACCTATTATGACAATGGTTGTTGTCATCATGAGGAAGGCGTACAGGATGCTCATGATTCCTGCGATAAGAATCTGAGTGTCTGGCTTGATCTTGAAGCTGATGCCAAGGAAGATAGCAGGAGGTATCAAAGCCATGATCAGAGCACCGTTGGGTTGAACGTCAAGCAGCACAGTCAAACTACCTGAATGATTGACAGGAAGCAAATTTAAAAAAAATGGTTTTATAAAAACATGGTAACCATGTAAGAAACTATGAACTCATTTACCAAGCCACATCCTCAATCATTAACATTGACCTCTAAGTACCTGCTCAATACGTGCTGGTTTTTCGCTTAATCATATTTGTAACTGCGATCCATTCCAAGATAGCTATCAGTCCAACTCAGTTTTCTCGGTTTGTCTGTGTGTCTGTCGGCCAGCAGGATTACAGAAAAGCTACTGGCTTTTTTTTTTACAATAAAACATTTTTTTGCATCAAGTTGCGAATTGCATGACATTTGACACATGATAAAACAGTAAAATCTTAATTCCATTACGACTGCTAAGCTTGTGTATTTGGCAGAAAAATAACAAAAACCAAGAACAAGCCTGACCTGCAATCATAAGGATGACGGTGGAAGGTACCAGTATGAACGAGACCAAGTTGAAAAGCTGGTAGACCATGTAGGGTCTAGACATGGACGGGTTCTTCTGGGAAATCAGGGTGGCAGAGCCCAGCAAGTCCACAATGTTGGCCATGGTGGACGGCACCCATCGCCGACGCTGAAAATAGCAAGTAAACATTATACAGTAAAATGTTAGTCATGGTTGTTTCTGTATTTCTGCAGCTTGCTGTAGTTTTGGTTAAACCAGCATGTTTCTGGTGAAGTAAAAGTAGACTCGAGCCACTAAACTATCACATTTTGGAGAACCAATATTTTAGCAAAATAAATTTCTTAACTGTTCTTACATTTTACATACTAATCAAACCATTACAGGGTCCACTATTGTAAAAGTGAGGTTTCCACTCCTTTTTTGATACAGCAGGTTGAGGTGCTATGTAAATACTGGAAAAGCGTCAAAGTGCTCAATCCAGAGAGAAACAGGCCCTACAAACAGAGCCGACTGGGCTTTTTTTGAGAAGAAAAGAAACAAAGCATTTCAGACAGTATAAGAAAAAATTGTTTTTTGAACTAAGCGTGCAAGCATGTTCTAGTAGAAATTCAAAATACAAATATGAACCTGAAAATGAATGTAGCATGGAAACTTTGATATTGTTTCTCTTAATTTAAAGTATATATGTAATAATTATGGATGGGATATATTGAAATTTCTGTAATTTTCACTTAAAGAGCAAACACGTGGCAGAATCCTCTTAAAGGACAGTTCCGGCACAAAATGACCCTAGGGGTTAAGAACATACGGTATGTGTACAGAGTCGAACGTTCTCTGGGACATGTCGGCATGCTAATCGAATGTGTCTCTAGCTTTAAACAAGCTACCGCAAACGGTAGTTAGCTTGCTAACGCTAGCTTTCGGGGCATCGGGTAAACAAACACAGGACTTTCACCCAGAAGACCGCTGTTTGTGTCCTGTGTGAAACCAAAAGTCAATGCTGATGCATTTTAAATTACATACCTAACTTGATGTAACAAATGTATTTACTTTAACCCAAACCACAATCTTTTTCTAAACCAAACTAAAGAAATGTGTGATTACACAACCTTAACCACATGTTAAAGTTAATCAAACTACCCTTCATGTTGAAAAGTGACACTATTGAGGTACCTAGTGTCTTAAAAAGTGACACCGAGGGATCCTGACCAAGCAGCCGTTAAAGACGAGTCAGGAGTGAGAATGTATTGGATGATCAGTAGCAGGCTGAGCGCACCACAAATCTCAATAACATACAGTTCTGAGTGGCATTTCTAATAACCTGGTTGTAAAACTCTTTAAACTCCTCTGGGGCATTGGTGTAGGCGTCAGCAGCCGCGCTGTACTCCACTCTCCATCCCTGCTTCAGCAGCAGAGTACACAGCCAGCGGTCCTCGCCTGCAGGGACCATTAGAGATGTCAGTGTCAAATCTACCTTAATCATGACACCATTAACTTTTTTTTAATGAGTTTGTCTTGAAAATCCACATTACTACAGTTTCTGTCAGGTAAAGTAGCTTTGTTTTTTTTGGTCAGACTTTTATATTTATTTAGCAGTAGTAGTCAACTAAATGGGCTAAATACTTTTCAGATTTTTCACGTACCTTGGTCGTATTGGATGTAGTGTTGAGCCTTTGAGGACTTAATGGTGTATTTTTTCATCACATTGTTGTCCATCAGCGCCGCTGCTCTGAACAGACTGAAGCAGCCGGGGCTGCAAAGCACGCAACCGAACACATGCTCAGCTGTCTTCTGAAGCCAGTGGCCCACAGCGTATTCAAACTTCTGGTACCAAACCATGGGACCTGTCAGCAAAATGCACTGTTACTATCTGCTACTGTAGTATTTGTCTGCAACAGCTCTTCAATTTGTAAAGTGATGATTGTCTTGAGAGGCAACTTTCTACAAAATCTACTAAACTATTCACAACATTTTTTATGTATTTTATCTTCTTAGATGTTTGCTGATTGGTCTAATATACTTCTGCCTTGTCTTTAATCAACAATCAAACTCATTTAATCCGGTTGTCCTCCTGTCCCTGTCCTTTCATCGCATTTGACCGACCTGATCCGGTGGGGTGAATCCTGCCACACGCCGCCCCAACATTTGGGTACGTTTTCAGACGATCAATGAGCAGCATCACAGCGGCCGGCTGGAAGTCTGTGTCCCCATCTAAAGCCAGGATGTAGGTGTTGTGCTTCTCTTTCTGGAGGAGCAGACACAGTTTTGCATTATATTGTAATGTATGCACTTGGTCATATCATGTGTGAGCATGTGTTTTTTTTTTTTAAATCTCACCTCAAACTCTTTATTCCGCTCACCCATGCCCTCGCTGCCTCCTTTCCCCCACCTTTCAAAATACTTGGTTGAAACTTTCCAGCCCAGCAGATAGTACAAGTACATTACCTGTAAAATATTCAAAAGCTATTCAGCAAACACACTCCGACACAGTCACATAAACATTTTAGCAACCCTATTTCCTTAAAGTTACATGTCACACTACTACATCTCACTGGCAGTAAAGGAAAGGCAATGACCGTAGGTGACGTGACATTTTAAAGCTACGAAAGGTTTCAAACTGGAAACTTATCAAACTCTGTTGCATGATTCTTTATTACCTGAGACCATCTTTTCTTGTGGCGGATGAGTTCTTTGTCCTTGAAGTGAACCATGATACTGTTTCCATGGGGCATGGTGACCACCAGACGTCCTCCGTATGGCGTGGTCACGATTTTCTGATCAGGGATCTGTTCCTGATTTTTGAAGAGGGTTTTATCGATGTTCATGAAGGTGCTGATGACAGAGGATGAAAGATACTTCAGCTTCATTTGAAGTGATCATTTTCTAGATCCCTTGGCATTGTGAGTATGAACTGTGATGTATCATTCCTTTATTTTACTATAAATAAAGATTGAGTTCACAGTTCTTACCCATAAACCTCTCTAATGATTTCCACGAGCATCTCTGCATATTCGTTGACGTGGCGCCCCCGACTACCAGGAACTTCTCTGAAGGCGTCGTCGAAGTAGATATGGGCTTCAAAGTTCACATCACTTGTTTCCCCTTCCTTCTTCGGCCTGTACTTGTCCAGTCTGGGGAGTTACAAGAATCACATCAAGCTTCTGTGACAATGATGTTGATGTTTAATTCAGGAGAATCAAAAGGGATGGACATGTACAATGTACCACGATTAAAATTGGAGGTTGTAACACTGCAATAGAGAGATTATGCTAAAAAGTTGTTTACCATGAATTTTCAGAATTTCAAATCTCAGGAATTTAGAGGACTCAAGTGATGAAACTTAACAATATGGTTATGAGGCAATAAAACTTTTGTATCTACTGTGTATTAAGTTTTGCGCTCCCAAGACAGCACTTTTAAGTGTCCTTGTGCATAAAACCAAATTTATACTTCCTCTATATTGTTGCTCTATAGGTGACCATAACAATCAAAATCATTGGGATAACAATAAAGCCAAAGACTGCCAGTGACATTTTAGACTCTTCTTCTTCTTCTAATGCTATGTGTCAGCTGGTTTCAGACTAAAAACCTTGCCTACCAACATGCAAGTAAGAAGGTGGGAAATAAAGGAAACAAAATACAAACAGGTAAATTACCGCCATGCCTAGATGGTAACCTTAGATTTACAAAAACTTACAAAACTTGCAAAACTGTGTCCTCTCTAACTCGGACGCCGGAGAGCTTCGCAGCAATTCAGCACACAACGGATAGTGCAGGACAGGAAGTCGAACACAGAAACAAAATAAAGCATCCAGTTAATTTTCCCCCCAAAAAAGACTGTGTCCTCGGCGGATCATATTTCATTGCACTTCACCTTGAAAACACAGAGTTGTTTCCCCTCTACTCCTCTGGACAAAAACAAACTGTTGTTGGTTTTGTAGTTCTATTCTACATAATTTCGCGAGATCTCGTGGGTTCTCGTGACTACAGCTGTCAGGCTGTTCCGCATAATATCCGGACCTGGTGGCCAAAGCGCAGCGGAGCTGATCCGCAGCTGTGCTGCAGTTGGTGGAAATCCAGGATAAGCCCGTCCGAGGACCTATCCTAACCATTACCATTCAACCCATCTTGCAAGACTTTTGCAAATGGTGGGTTGCCATCTACACATGACCTGTCTCTCGATTGTTTCTGTTTCCCATGAAGGCAACCATTTGTGAAACTTACCGAAATATTGAAATAAGGATCTTCATCATTTCATTGTAAGTTTCATGCCACATGGTCGCACATAGGAACACCTTCACTGGGTTGAGTGATGTGAATCTGGAAAAGACAAGATTCACAATTTTGACAAATGCGTTTTACATTGAAAAACTGGCAACAGTCCCACATACACACACGCTGCCATGTAGTTCAGTTTTGCAGCATTGTTCTGTCTAAAGGCCAAGGCTATACTTAGGTGAAATTAGTGGTTGTCAGTAAGTGTTACGCAATATGTTAGCATGACTCAGAGCAACACAGGTGTATAACAAATCTCTTAAAGTTAAAATTAGAAAGATAGAATCATGCTTAATGGAATTTTGCTAAACATTTGAAATAAGTTTTATTCCAGTCATCTCTACCCCATTTATTGTCTTAAACAAGCCAGAAACAGAAACCTAAACTAAACGTACAATCTCAGAATTCAAGTTTACAAACCTCACTTTGTAAGGTATTACTGATCACACAACACACAGAAACACACACACACTCACTGCTTCCGCTTTGCAGTCGTCTGGATGTCAAATCGAGTGTTTAGAAGCAGTGATTGCTCTAAAAATCCTCCTTCATATAGCCTTCTGATGAACAGGTCCTGAGTCCTCTGGATGCGATACAGACTGAGGTACCAGAGGTGGACAGTAGCCAACACAAGACCGAGCCACCAGGACACTGCCGAGCCTGAGGAAAAATCATTGAAAGGATTAAAGGAAAAGAAATGCTCTAACTGAACTGCAATCCTTAATCTGTGACAGTCTAAATTAGATGCTGACACTTTTTTTTTAATTTCCTTTTTCTTTGAACTTGCCACACCAGCTTCTATTTACCTTAGTTTCTTTCATAAATTTACACTAAAGCCACAAGAGAACCGGTGAGCTAAAGAGCTAAATGGTTATGGCCTGTATCAAACCCCCCACAAGGTATCATACATGCAATTTAAGTGTATTAAAACTTCACAATTTTTATATCTGATAATACACGTTTGGTGTCTAACAGTAGCTCCAGTTTATTACCTGTCAGTAGTCCGATGTCAGCCATCTTGGACATGTCCAGGAAGCACAGAGTGTGTGTGACATCCAGAACCAGCTGTGGGAAGACACTGCCATTCAGGTTTGGGGTTCTTCCATCCACAACTTGACTGCAGTAGCCTATGAAGTTGATTGAAGTCCCGTTCAAACTAGTTCTGTAGTCTTCATAGTAAATGATAACGGGGACAACAAACAGAACCATGACGGCCAGAGAGGCCAGGTACAAAGGCATGATGAAGCATCGCCGCAGGGCGTGCATCTTGCAGGCTACCAAAGAAAACCAGTGGCAGAGTGCAGATGAGATCAGCTGGACCCCGATGATGATGACTATAATTTTTGTCTCACGGCTTGGAATCAATGTCACGATTTCCCAGTCCATTTTGGCCAGAGGGACGTAGGCTCCGAGCACACAGGCGGTCACGGCAATCCTCAGCAGGCTGGTGAGGATATTAAGCATGTTCTGGCACCTTCTTGTGTCTCTACATAGCTCTCTCATGAAGACAGAGGTGCTGTTCACGCTGATAAGTCTCAAGTAGCCCTCCCACCAGTTCAACGACACCAAGAAGGACGCACCAACAGCCAGACCCACCCAAATGATCATCTTGCTATCAGTAGGATCCTTCATGATGTATAGACAGAGGAACAGGGCGTAACCCAGCAAAATGAGGATGAAGGCGATGATGGATGGCAGCAGGAAGCGGTTTCTTTCTTTGGCGGAGTACTGCGTGATCACCTGGAGGAGCGCAGAGAGAACGGCTACACCATTCAGAATTGTCACGTTGGTCACGATGTCTAAGTGTGGCATTGCCACTATGGTTAGAATCGCTGCACCCATAGCCACCAGGAACTCAAAGAACATGACCTGGAGAGAAGAAGTAGAACATTGACACATTTAAGAAGAATGTTTTGTTGGTGATTTTCAAGTTGCAATTCTTTTTTCTTTAAGCATCAGTTCAGCTTCACAGTTAAAAGAGTTAGGAGGGTTTCTACAAGTTACAAAGTCTGATGGACGGTATTGGTATAAATGCATCAGTATCTTTTTAGTATGGAGGTTAGGGTTAGTTTGATAAGTTTGGCATGTTTGTCATTGAGCAGTAGATGAGAGGAGGCAATGAAGACATTTGATATGACATTCATAAGCTGTGTAATCAAAGTAAGGATTGCTTGTCAGGTTGGATGTTACGTTAAAGAGGAGGGACTGTTTCCTACCAAAGCTACAGTTTTTTTGTCCGGCAGCTTAGAGGATTTGTAACACGCCTTCCAGAGGCTCTTTTGTAAGAGGAGCACACTGGAGGCGATGAGAGCGCAGCCGATACACAGCAGAGCCACGGGTTTCTGCTCAGCTGAGAGGGTCTTGGTGCCTTCATTGGACAAGGTGATGAGGAGGAGGAAAGACGTCTGGAAGCAGAAGAAAGTCGAGGCAAGGCAAAAATGTATAAACGCTTCATAGAAATAGAAGTGAGTTAATAGTGCTTTACATTTCCTTCAAGATTTGAAAAGTGAAATAACTTACTTTTATTTAAAATAATCAGTTAACATTTACCAGTACTTTACACCTGTTCATTCATGAGAATGGTAGATCAATAGTTTTGGGAATAGTTGTCACATGGACTTCAGTTTTACATACATATTGAATTCCATTATAAAAATCTAGATTTGAAAGACTTTGTTTAGGGAAGTATAGATACTAAGACCCCTGGACCAAGTTGTCCTACTTAAATGTGCTGGCCGCAATCCTATAAAAATATTGAGATTAAATTTAGATCATAACCTCCCATACAAGACCAAAGGTAAATAAGTGAAAACAATGTGTGTTTCTGCAATATACACATATTTATAAAGAACAAACCTTGCTACAAACGGCCAAGCCAAAAACAATCAAGGCGACCACGCAGAGAGTGAAGATCTTCAACAGTTTGATCATCTTCCATGGCGTCTGCTCATCTTCAATGATGGGAACCTCACGGCAGGTATCCCACGGCCTCCTAAATATAGACACCAAATGTCAAACTCTGGGATGACTGTAGGTAGAATTTATTTTTAGCAAGTAATCTTCCACATGTTTGTTGGAGGATAACTTGTTGAATAAGTAAGAAGGTAAGAAACGTGGGTATGGTAATTGCATGTTGATTGAGTTAAAGAATGTATAACCCAATTTTAGGAGTCAAGACAAAAGAGATACAAAATGAAAAAGGAAGCTTAAACACGAAATAAGTCACATTAGTTTTTTAAATTTTTTACCTAGCTCATATATTATTTCTTCCACATATAAAGATAAGCCCTTGTTGATCCAAAAAGGGTAAATGCAGATGTTGCGGCTGCACAAAGACGGAGATACGTACAGGTAGAGAAGTAGACACAAAATAAAAAATAAGAATAAATAGAAAAGGTTTATATACAACTATTATGAGAGTAGAAGTTAAAAAGAAGAACTATACTAAAAGAAATCAAAGTGTTAATTAAAGCATTAATTACAGCATTACGAGGGGATTAATAGCAAAAAGTTTATGTAAACTTTTTTTGTAATTTTCATTTGAAGCAGCTCTGTTTGCAATTGTTTTCTAAAAATCTTTCATGCACAAATGTGAGTATGAATATATCTGTTGGAAGATATGTTTTCTTTCAAAAGAAAAAAACAATTGATAAAGAGATAATAAAATCAGTTGTTTCATATAGTTTTTCTTCCATACTCTCAGTTTTTTTTTAGAAGCATTTAACTTAATCGACACAATGGAACAACAACTTCAAAAATGTCTTCTAAGTTTCAACTTGAAGAAGTCAAAAGGTTGAATTTAAGAGGTTAAAATGTTCATTTAATGAAATATCAAGACATGATGCTTCATTAGAAACAAAATGGTGGTTAGAATGCTTTGACTAAATAAATGATTCCTACCATGACCATTAAATAACAAATAATATAAATGTGAGATATAAGATTTTTTTCAGTTAAAGTCTGTACTCACTTAGGCAAGCTCCTGTCTTCGTCCATGTTTCTGACTACTATGAGCACTTCACATGACAAAATATCTACATAACAATCCACTGAACATAATGCCAATCTACACCATTCCAGATGTCATCAACATGATGGAATCACAATCAGGGATACAATTAAATGGCCACACCCAAAAGTGTGTATGTGTTGCTGCAGGATCAAATGAGTCCAGACTGACACGTTAAGGACATTTAAGGGCGGTAACCTTGCTAATCCTGTAATTTTCCTGCAAAATAACAATTGACATGTCTCTTTAATAGAATTTTACTTAACGACAATTAGCCACGAGTTAGTTATGTAATTTGCTTTACAATGAATACTCTGGCAAAACAAGAGTTAACAAGAATATAAGACAATAAGCATGCTTGTTGTTTTTGCTGTGCTGTTAAGTCACAATCATCCTCATTGTCATTAAAAGAAACTTTAAATACATTATGTGCACTTTCAGCATCATGGACAGCTCAACCCATTATCCTCAACAAACAATAGACCAGTCTCTAAGTTGCTTTTCATTTCTAAAATGATGAAGAAATCATACAAACAAAAAAAGAATAAAACAATAAAAGAAAAGACCACAAAATACAGGTAAAAAAATACAAGACAACTAGTTCTAGTAACATTGAATATGGTGAGGTTGGGGGTTGTCCTTTGCCAATGCGTCACTTAGACAAGCAGCTGTGTCAAAAATGGCCATTGTTCATATTCTGGACATGGTTGAGTGGTAGGCCTTTATGAGCATGAAAAGGAAAATTCAACTGAAGTACATCAGAGGCGTAACAAGATTTGACAGGATCCATGGGTTAGAGTTGGTTATGTGTGAAGGAATGTTTCAGTCGCATCAAGTCCAGTCAAGTTTATTTCATCCATAGAAATGGAAATTACAGTGCTTATACCCGCCGTAATACCCATAAAAACTAGAGCATAAATACAATGAAATAAATACACTATACAGTACAATACTATACGTAAAGTAAAGTAAAAACTTATAAAAATGTACGTTTAAAGTGCTTGTTGTGCTGTCTGATAGTCTGAGGGATAAAAGAGAGAGCATATTGCTTAGTTCATGCTACAGGAGGTCTTAGCCTACCACTACGCTCCATAGCCCTGCCAGTCAGACTACCATGAAGAGGCTGACCCGGGTCCCTCGTTATTTTCTGTGTTTTTACCAGACCATCATCATATACCTGATCCACTGTATTTAACTCTCCCACCATTTTCCCAGCCCTTTTAGTCACTCTAACAATCCTGGCCTTCTCAATTACCCCAGCATACTAAACATACTACTACATACTACTACATCCATAGCTTTCTGATTTATCTAAATTCCATCAAAACCCATGTTGCATACTGTGTAAAAAATGCCTTAGCTTGACTCACAGAAATATTTTTAGTCTAAAACTGACATTTTGATATTTGACTTGGTAACAAAATGCTTGCTGCGAATGTTATATTTGGGCATAATGTTGTGTTAGCGTTAGAAACATCACATCAGTTTAAAATAAAAAAGATGCACATTTATTCCAATCAGATAGCGTGATTCATACATTATTGGGGGTCACGTGCAGATATAAAAATCCATAAAAAGATATTAGCTGTGATTTACAGAGTAGACTCCCTTACAAAGTTTGATTCAGATTTTGGGTGCGTGGAAAATGGAATCTTGTTCTCTATAAGCGCGCTAACCCAGATGACCTGAGCTGTTCTGAGGTTTTGCAGAGAGGCAGATTAGGTTAAAGCTGATGTTCTAGTGTTTTTGATGGCACACAGTGTCCGTATGAATGCACCATTTTGATTTGTTGTGGCATAGTGACGAAAAACTTACAATCCGAGGCACCTTCCGTTTGATTGTATGTTAATGTATCAGCGCATAAAAGCAGAAATGTCTTGTCGGTTTCTCTAAGACACCGACGTGTGTGTGTGTGTGTGTGTGTGTGTGTGTGTGTGTGTGTGTGTCAGTCTTGTGCATGGAGCTGTAATGAAAGTGTTTCTAGAAATGTGAAACACATCCTTTCTCATGTGTGCTGTTGCTGCTCTCTAGTGGCACCGTGGCATCTTTACTCGTCTCCATTTGTTTTCAGTATACTGTACACTCAGCTTGATGCACGCATGACAACACCCTCAGTTGAGTGATTTGCCAATTATTTGTTATATAAAGTTTAAGAATGCCGCCCACCCAAAATATCAAGTTATTGCCTGTGCATGTAAGAGTCTTAGTTAAGATTAGAAGACGTGCTATATAAGGTTGGGGGACTCTGCAGAGGCACGCGCTTGAATGACTTTGACACATATTAAGGAATTTGCAACGTAGCCCACTTTTTTAGAAATGCTCATTGGGCATACATTATACATCTTCCCTTTGTGTGATACGCTGTTGATGTATTATTTAAAGTTCACTCACACAAAAGCTAAAGTATTAGCTAAAGTATCTCCCGAAGATAATAGATTACAAGGCATCAGTGTGTCCTTACATGGTGTGGTTTGCCAGCTTTGTGTGGTTTGTAAAGACATTGTCACCTATCCAAAATCAATCTGCGTTATCTTGTCCGACAACAGTTTATAGCAAGCAGTGTTTCCCACCATTAGTCTCAACCTTATGTCACCAAACCTCATCTTTCATCTGGCATCTTAAGAAGTAGTATGCAGCTTCAAACTCTATGAAATATAGAAAAACAAACAGCTATACTACTGAGACCAGGTCAGGAAAGCGGTTACCACCTATACTGCCACATAATAAGATAAATGTAAATTATATTGAGCTTTAAAATGTATCCCTTTGTATCCAGAGTGCGACCCCTCTGCACCAACTAACAAACACACTTTGAGAATTACAGACAGTCTTGTTTATGTCCTATTTCAGATTAGGATTTGTATAGCCTTAACTCTACATATAACCACCAATGTTCTCAAAAATTGTAACTGTACATCAGAACAGGAGTTGCTACTTGGTTTGCATTATGAATTTAAACAAAACAACATGGTTAAGTTCAGGAAAAGATTGTGGTTTGGGTTAAAATAAGTTTTTTATGTAAATTAACTTACAAACGTACTGTAAGGAAACTAATCAATGTAAAAAAGTGGAAAAAGCTGACTTTCATGCACGGGACATAAACACAGGTCAGCCTGAGTGAACCACCCTGCCCTCCCAAACAGGGTCCATGTCCTCTTAAATTTAGCTGTTTCACACAAACGTCATCTTTCATCCGTCATCTTAAAGTGTTCTATGTAGCGTTTTTGTCAGGCATCCCCCGCTCTGATCCTGTTTGTTGTCTGTCTGTGCATCATTGTTCCTGTTGCTATGCAACCTGGGGAGGTGTGGCCTCCTTCACTCATCACCTGTTCCTGTTCAGCCTAATCACCATCACCTGTTCCTGCTCAGCCTAATCACCAGCACCCACCTGTGTCTCATCATCATCACCACCAGCTCTTATACCATGACCTGACATCCAGTCCCTGTCGGATCGTTAGTCTTCTCAGTATGTGTTTGGCGCCTCATCTGACTTTTGCCTGTCGTCGTTTTGTTCCGTGTCTGTCTTCGTGTTTGGTAACGTCTGTCTCTCTGTCTTCACCTCCAGTTATCCTGCTACGGACCGTCAACACTCTTCACCCCCGGATTGTCTTCACTCACCTGCCGTCACAGCATTTCCCTCTGTTTCACCTTGGTTGGTCATCTGGTGCACGGATTAGTATCAATAAACTCTCATTGAACTTCTCCTTGTCTGCGTTTGGGTTATTCTGCCAGCCGGGTCTGACAGAACGATCCGACCATACAATGAACCCAGCAGACTTGGAGACGGTGAAGCTGGCAGTTTCAGACCAGGGCGCTTTGTTGGGACAACACGGCGCCGCGCTCCAGGAGATCATGAACACGCTCCAGTCACTGACTACAAACATTTCTGGTCTCCAGAACCAGCTCGCCAGTTTGTCCGCTTCGCCTGCACCCGTGTCTCTACCGGAGCCGGTTACGGTAAGACCTGCTATTGACTCTGTTCGTGAGCCGTGGGTCCCCACACCGGAGAGATATGAAGGCAGTTTTGGGAAGTGTCGTTCATTTTTAATGCAATGTGGACTTGTGTTTGAGCAACAGCCCCGATCCTACGCTACCGACCGAGCTAAGATAGCGTTTGTGACGGGATTATTAGGAGGCAAGGCTCTGGAATGGGCTACAGCTGTGTGGGAGAGCGGCGAAGGGATGGCATTTTCTTATTCAGACTTTACGGCTGCATTAAGGACATTATTTGACCTGCCGGTTCGTGGCAAGGATGCCGCGAGACGCCTCTCTTCGCTGCAACAGGGAGCGCGCAGTGTCGCGGAGTACGTTGTTGAGTTCCGTACGCTGGCAGTGGAGAGCCGCTGGAATGATGAATCGTTGGAGGCGGCTTACTACAAAGGACTGTGTGAGCAGATGAAGGACGAACTCCTTTCTTACCCTGAATCAGCAGGATTGGAGGACTTGATTTCCTTATCTGTTCGGGTGGATAATCGTCGTCTGGAGCGTGGGAGAGAGAGGCGACAGAGGATACCCAATCTGTCACCTACACCTCGCCGAAGGAGAGAGGAGGTTTTCTCGGAATCCGAACCTATGCAGATGGGTCGTCAGCGGTTGTCTGAGCAGGAGCGGCGTCGGAGAAAGGAGTCTGATAGCTGTCTGTACTGCGGACAACCGAACCATTACCTGGCATCCTGTCCTCTGCGGTCGGGAAACTATCAGGCTCGCTAGATGTGGGGAGTATTCTGGCGAGTCACACTTCTAGTTCTCCCCACCCTCACCTTCGAGCACCTTTTCACGCCACGATGATTTTAAAGGACAACCTATTGAGGTACAGGCGCTTATTGACTCTGGAGCGGATGATTGTTTTATGGATTCCGGTTTAGTGGATCAGCTGGGACTTTCTAAGGTAGCATTACCCAAAGTCATGGAAGCTACCACTTTGGATGGAAGACTGATTAACCGCATCACTGCCAGGACCGAACCTGTTCAGATGTTACTGTCTGGTAATCACTCGGAGGAGATCTCCTTCTACGTTATGCCATCTCCTCTCATACCTTTAGTCCTGGGTTTTCCGTGGCTGATAAAGCATAATCCCGCTATTGACTGGGGTAATAGCAAGATAGTTAGTTGGAGCACGTGGTGTCATGCTAATTGTCTGAAATCTGCTGTTTCTCAGTCTGTTTCTCCCCAGAGGTTGCAGCCTGAGCCGCCTGATCTATCACAAGTACCACAGGAATATCATGTCGTGGGAGATGTCTTCAGTAAGGAACGAGCATTATCCTTGCCTCCACACCGACCTTATGATATGGCCATTGAACTGCTGAAGAACATCTCTTACCCAAAGGGACGACTGTACAACATCTCGAGACCTGAACGGGAGGCTATGGAAACCTACATTAAGGACTCCTTGGATGCTGGAATAATCCGTCCATCTTCCTCGCCTCTGGGAGCCGGATTCTTCTTTGTGGGTAAGAAGGATGGATCTCTGAGACCCTGCATTGACTATCGTGGGCTTAATGACATAACCGTTAAAAATAAGTATCCTCTGCCCTTAATGGATTCTGCTTTTGATTCTCTGCAAGGCTCTGTGATTTTTACTAAGCTTGACCTTCGGAACGCGTATCATCTGGTACGGATCAGGGAGGGTGATGAGTGGCTGACTGCATTCAACACTCCTATGGGTCACTTTGAATACCTGGTCATGCCGTTTGGACTAACTAACGCGCCTGCTGTGTTTCAGTGCCTTATCAACGATGTCCTCAGGGACATGGTGGGGCAGTTTGTGTTTGTCTACTTGGACGATATCCTTATCTATTCCAAGGATGTTTTGGAGCACAAACAACATGTTCTCCAGGTGCTCCAGAGACTGTTGGAGAATCGACTCTTTGTTAAGGCGGAGAAATGTGCCTTCAACGCTCGCACCACCTCCTTCCTGGGGTACATCGTGTCTGAGGGTCAAGTCCAGATGGATCCGGAGAAGGTACGTGGAGTGTTGGAGTGGCCTACGCCGGAGACCAGGAAGCAGCTTCAACGTTTCCTCGGATTTGCTAACTTCTACCGACGTTTCATACGGGATTACAGTCGGGTGGCCGCCCCCCTGACCGCCTTGACCTCAAGTCTCAAGGACTTCTGCTGGAGTATTGCTGCTGAGGACGCCTTTCTGGAGTTGAAGGGTCGTTTCACCTCGGCACCGATTCTCACTCAACCGGACGTGTCCCGTCAGTTCGTGGTCGAGGTGGATGCTTCGGACGTCGGGGTTGGTGCTATCTTGTCCCAACGTTTGGCTAAGGACGGGAAGCTCCATCCCTGCGCCTTTCTGTCTCGTCGTCTGTCCCCTGCGGAGAGGAACTACGACGTGGGAAATCGCGAGTTACTGGCCGTGAAGCTCGCATTGGAGGAGTGGCGACATTGGTTGGAGGGTGCCTCTCAACCATTTGTGGTCTGGACCGACCACAAGAACCTGGAATATGTCAGGTCGGCCAGACGACTCAATCCCCGGCAGGCCCGATGGGCACTGTTTTTTGGACGTTTTAACTTTTCCCTCACTTTCAGGCCCGGTTCTCGGAATGGCAAGCCTGATGCCTTGTCCCGCATGTATTCCGTGCTGGAGGAGAAGGGAGTGGAGCATGAAGTCATCTTGCCTCGGGACAAGGTCATCGGCGCTGTCCTTTGGAGGGTCGAGGAGGAAGTATTGGCCGCTCTGCACAACCAACCAGACCCAGGTAACGGACCTCCGGGGCGACTTTTCGTCCCTGAGAATGTCCGCTCTAATGTACTTCTGTGGGCGCATTCCGCAAAGACCTCATGTCATCCTGGCGTGGCGCGCACTATGGCCATGCTTCGGCGGCGTTTCTGGTGGCCTGCCATGGGTGAGGATGCTCGTGTTTTTGTTTCTGCATGTCCTGTTTGTGCTCAGAACAAGGGATCCAATCGCCCTGCTGCGGGTCTTCTGCGGCCACTGCCCATTCCTCGTCGCCCTTGGTCGCACCTGGCGCTGGACTTTGTTACCGGTTTGCCTCCTTCTGAAGGTAACACTGTGATTCTCACTGTTGTTGACAGATTCAGTAAATTCACCCATTACCTGCCTCTGCCTAAACTTCCCTCTGCCAAGGAGACGGCCATGATTCTGGTGAGGGAGGTTTTCCGTGTTCATGGTCTGCCTTGCGACATTGTCTCGGACCGTGGTCCCCAATTCACTTCGGCGGTCTGGAAGGCATTTTGCTCTGCCATCGGCGCCACCGTCAGCCTGTCATCTGGGTTTCATCCTCAAACCAATGGCCAAGCAGAAAGGGCTAACCAGAAGATGGAGACCACACTGCGTTGCCTGGTGTCCGCGAACCACAGCTCCTGGGCATCTCAGCTTCCTTGGGTGGAATATGCTCACAACACGCTCCCTACGTCCGCTACTGGTATGTCTCCTTTTCAATGCGTATATGGTTATCAACCCCCTTTGTTTCCGTCTCAGGAGAAGGATCTGGCGGTGCCGTCTGTTCAGGCTCATATCCGCCGCTGCCACAGGACATGGCACCGTGCTCGGACTGCGTTGCTGAGGGTTTCTGGTCAATACCAAACCCAGGCCAATCGCCACCGCATTCCGGCCCCACGGTACTCTGTTGGGGACCGGGTGTGGCTGTCAACTCGGGACTTGCCCCTGCGGACTGAATCTCGGAAGTTGTCACCCCGGTTCATTGGGCCGTTCACTGTGGAACGCCTGATTAATCCTGCGGTGGTCAGGTTGACACTGCCTCGCTCACTCAAGGTACATCCTGCTTTCCATGTTTCTCGGCTGAAACCTGTTCTGCTTAGCCCCCTGTTGCCCCCTCCAGCTCGTCCTCCACCTCCGCGTGTGATCGATGGGGGTCCCGTTTACACCGTCAATCGCATCATGGACTCCCGTCGGCGGGGTCGTGGGTTTCAGTACCTGGTGGATTGGGAGGGGTACGGACCGGAGGAGCGGAGCTGGATACCTCGTCGCCAGATTCTGGATGATGGTCTGCTACGGGACTTTTACCGTCGCCAGCCCGGTGCTCCGGGTGGTCCGCCTGGAGGCGGTCGTCGGAGGGGGGTACTGTCAGGCATCCCCCGCTCTGATCCTGTTTGTTGTCTGTCTGTGCATCATTGTTCCTGTTGCTATGCAACCTGGGGAGGTGTGGCCTCCTTCACTCATCACCTGTTCCTGTTCAGCCTAATCACCATCACCTGTTCCTGCTCAGCCTAATCACCAGCACCCACCTGTGTCTCATCATCATCACCACCAGCTCTTATACCATGACCTGACATCCAGTCCCTGTCGGATCGTTAGTCTTCTCAGTATGTGTTTGGCGCCTCATCTGACTTTTGCCTGTCGTCGTTTTGTTCCGTGTCTGTCTTCGTGTTTGGTAACGTCTGTCTCTCTGTCTTCACCTCCAGTTATCCTGCTACGGACCGTCAACACTCTTCACCCCCGGATTGTCTTCACTCACCTGCCGTCACAGCATTTCCCTCTGTTTCACCTTGGTTGGTCATCTGGTGCACGGATTAGTATCAATAAACTCTCATTGAACTTCTCCTTGTCTGCGTTTGGGTTATTCTGCCAGCCGGGTCTGACAGTTTTACCGTATATAATCTTTCAACTGTTGGTAATCTTTTGTGTTGGTCAGTCCTTTAAATGAAAATCTATTCATTTTTTCTGTGTGTTTTTGAGGCCTTTAATTGCACAGGATAGCTGAAGACATGAGGGGGGGGGGGGGGGGGAATGACATGCAGCAAAGGGCCACAGGTCGGAGTTGAACCCGCGAGCGCTGTGTTGAGGAGTAAACATCTATTTAAGGGCGCACGCTCTACCGGGTGACCAACCCAAGTGCCCCAGCTAATTATTCTTAACCAAAACATTCCCTGCTTTAGTTTAATTTCTAGTGATTTGATCTTTTATCACAAACTCAAACAGACCAAACTGGTATTTGATTATCCAACCAAATCCCAAATGTCACTGGTTACTCTATCTTCCTAATAATAGCCCATCTGCTTATGAACGTAGATATAAAGGTCATTTATTAAGCGTTCCTCCACACCAACAGTCCAACTAAACACATCAACATAAAGTTGAAAATGCCTTGTTTCTTTATAAATGGGTGGTGAATTAAAGGCAAGTTATTCTGGGGAGGATACACAGCGCCCAAACCTGGTTACCCAAAAATTCTCATTAAAGGCTTGAATCTGATCTAAAAGCAGAATCAGAAGTGCTTTTATTAGTTTTCACTAAAGCCTTTAGTTACAACTTTTTATCCCTTTTTATCCCAGCCCTTTTAACTTTATTGTGAGACCAACAATGCTTCATGCCTCCATTAGGGACAAAATACAACACATTACAAAGAACATTTACTGGGCATAAAATACATCCACCTTTGGATGTGGTGGAACGGGAGATTTGTATCATGGATGTGCAGCCGACAAATTTGCAGCAGTTTTTCATGTCAATATGAACAAATATCTCTGACAAATCCAGCAATCTTGCGTTAGTGCATACATTTTGGATATTAATGAACATCCGTTACATTCAAGCCATCGCCAAGTGAGTTGCCACAAAGCTAGTTAAGATTATCAGCTCGACACAACTATCTCTGCATTTCTCAGTATGGCCATGTTCAGAAGATTGTGTTGTTTGGGGATTTTGGTACACAATTTTTTGCAATCATGGTAGACTTGTATCATCTGCACGCACCAACAGTTTTGTTGTCATTACTTAGAATTCCTCATGGGTGCAAGTGCAACAGAAACTATACACAATAGCTTTGAATGTATCATTTTTTAATTCACAGTTCGTTGGGCCAAACATGTTCAAACAAGTACAAATGGGTGTGTGTGAGACAAAACTAAATCACATTATAATTCTATGTACTTTGTGTTCTTTTGAATTATAAATACATCTAGGCGTAGTCATACACAGTTATAGACAAGCTACACCTGTATTCGTAGAGGTTTTGCAGGTTTTTTTTAATGGAGTGGCAAAAGATAATAGGCACCTGGAAGTGGCTAGACTAGAGGAAGTGACATCACACATTTGTATCTAATGAACTAAAATTAACTTTAGTCTTACAAGTTTCACAGCCAGATAAAGTTAGAATTAGAGAGTGTACACACTCTGAGTACAATGTGAAAAAATACCAACTCTAGCCCATGAAACATGTCAACAGTCATACAAAAGGTATATTACAAAGTGCTTTATTGAGAAACAGGAACAAAAACAGACACAAAAAGACAGCTTTAACACAGCAATTTCCTTTGGTTAATAAATATAAATAAACATCCTTATCATTGTTACAGTTTTTAATGGCAAATGGGCCATCTCTAACAGACATAGTGTAACTTCCCGGCAAATTATTACTCTTCACATTAGCGTGTATTAAATGCTGAGGTTACACACACTAAAAAGAGATATTTACAGTATAACATTACTTTGGCTCCTTCATTAATAGCATCAATTGACCTGATGCTCTCTGGTGTTTTCATTTGCACACATCACACATACTCACACACACTATTTCAACTAGAATATGCAATAGTTGGTTTCAGCAGAGCACTGTGTGACAGCTTTTTATAAATAAATTGTGCATACTTAGATGCAAACATGAATAAAATACATTATAAAGGCATTTTCGGTAAAAGCTCACTTACATTGGAAATTTCAAAGTGCTAAAAAGTGTTGTTCACAGAGACTATGTATACGTTGTACTCCATCCATCATGACGTCTGTTTTAGAAAGAATCATCCTCATATTCATCACTGTCATCAAGGTCAGAGTCCTCCAGGGAGTTGGTTTCAATGACGGAGTCGTTGTTGGAGATAGATACGTCCTGGGAGGAGATAATAGGAACATCAGTCAACTGAAATGCCACCACACCTGGGACACTCCTGACAGGTTAATTAACTATTTATTCTATTCTTAACAACAGTAGCAGAAGGGTGTGGTTAGTGTCTCAATACAAACAGCATCTAGTAGCATCATCAATTAAAGCAATGTAATTGTGGGGCAATAAGTGTTCTTTCCTGTTAGCATACTGTACGTAGCAATCCTGCTCATCAATGCCATTTGGACATGTCATGATAATTAAAGTGCTGTTTGCGGTATTTGTTGCTGTGCACAACCCCACAAAGTTTCCTCAAGTGTTCTCAACAAAGTTGTGTCTCATGTAATAGGCTACTTTGTACATTTCCAATAAACAAAGAATAAAGAAATATTGATTGAATATGGATAATTGTAGTATTATTGCAAGTTTGCAGCAGCAGCAGCAGGTGTATTAAAAGAGGCAAAACTAGCAGTGTGAGTAGCTGCTGTAGTATTAGTAGTTACAGTAGATGTACAACAATAGTAGTTAGTTAGTAATACCTTTTTGCCGGGAAGGTATAGTTCTTTTGGTTCATTGTTTTTCTCTTTGGGCTCTGTGTCCAAAAAGGCCACATAATGGATCAGAGTGTAGATTCTGAACAAAAACAGAACAAGTTAGATTTTATATTGAAAAAAGATGAATGGACATTATGAACTACATTAAAATCCAAACCCTGTGGATGAGAAACAAAATAATTTGATGTAGGTGCTCACCTGTGGTAGAACATTGTAAGGAACTGGATTCCAACCATTGACGCAAATCCCAGAATGAACATAAAGCCAATGGGGTCGACACGTAGTACTGTTCCGGTGGGCTTGAGGTCCAAGTCGACTAAGGTGATCGGGATAGCGACGGTGGCCTCGAAGAGCTGGAGGGTAAATGTCGCCACCAGCCACAGGGCATTCATCATGAAGTAGGCAAAGTTTATCTGTGTTTATTAAGAAAGATAGGATAAATCTTAGATAAATTACATTTGTTTCCTGTTAGACATGTACTGTAGTTTAGCTCCCCACACCTACTTTGTTTCTCAGCTGTCGCAGGTCATTCACAATCTTTTGCTGTCTCTCTTTATCAACCTGCAAAGGCTCCAAGTACTTCTTCTGAAGATCCATCCAGAACTGCTCCTCCTCCTGCAGAAAAACACACAACCCCTTTGCAATTAATTATTCTGTAATTTGTGCATGTTTAGACACAGCACATAACTGCAAATGCTTCAATGTCATGTTGAAAGCATTGGGAAACTGAATATACTGAGCATCAACTTGAAAACGTGATTCAGACGCAGTTGGTCATGCTAAAATGAGACCTACACACCTTTTTGAGTGAGGCCTCCTGCAGCTGCATGTCACTGAACACATCCTTCATTTGTGTGACCCAATCTAGAGAGAAGAGCAAGACAGAAGGTATTAGATAACATCACATTTGAAGTGAGCCGGAATTGTCTTGCAAAGAAACTTGTAGACATTTAGATTTATGCTAAAAAGTTTGGACTTACCTTGAAAATCAGGTTTCGGTTGCCTTGTAGCACAAACAGATAAATCAGATGATAAATTAGCATTCACTGTAAACATTGGGCTATCAACACGTGTGTTTTGGGGCCGGAGTTCT
This sequence comes from Etheostoma spectabile, assembly GCF_008692095.1. NCBI lineage: Eukaryota > Metazoa > Chordata > Actinopteri > Perciformes > Percidae > Etheostoma > Etheostoma spectabile. Next base: position 164,438 of record NW_022603060.1, read on the forward strand.
GGCTGTGCGGACTGTGGGATCAGGACTGGCTGGCCGTCACCGTGATGCCCGTCTCCAGAACTCTGGTTGGAGTTTTTACAACATCTGGCCCACGAGAAGAACCGTTGGCATGCACTTTTGGCTGTAAAGGTGAAGATCAACTTCAGTTTAGTCAGCAAAACAATAGTACAGATCTTGTATTTCACTTGGAATTGCATTACAATAAACTTTTTTAGTGCCAACATGGTATCTACCTTTCTGGGTTCTTGTTTGTGGGGTGGAAGGCTGTGGTGGGGCATCTCCAGCAACAGGTTTTGTCTCCCGGGTGCCCCAGGAAACGTTGTTCATGTTGACCATGGAGTAGATGGAGAGAAGGAGGTAGGCGCTTGGATGCAGAGGATGTAGAGTACGCCGTAGAAGATCAGTTGGATTTCCTGAGGATGCATTATCGCTGTGATGATGTAAATGGCAGAAATGGCAATGACGAACATGCCGCTGGGTGTCAGGATAGTCTTTTCTTTCACCATTGAGCCTGAAGAAAGATAAGGGTACAGATAGTTATAGCATTTAATCATCTTAAAGCAGTTCTTCTAAAAGGTATTTTACAAAGTACAAATACAGTTACTGCACATACGTCTGCATAAAGTTATACCTATGTCACTGGAACTTACCGATAATGGATAACGTCACCACCAACATGAGGAATGCGTACAAGACACTTAGGACTCCTGCAATTGTAATCTGAGTTTCGGACTTCAGATAAAAGCAAAGAATAAGGTAGATGACAGGCGGTATGATAGCCAGGACCAGGGAAGCGCTGGCATTCATGTTAAAGATGAAGGTAAAACTACCTGAAGGCCAAAAAGAAGCACATACACATTTATAAATGCATTTCCATAAATTTAATTATGACATTGTTGAAATGATCACACAACCAATTAAATATAGTCCAATCTCAAAAGTGTACAGAGATTATGTCCTAAAACACAAAACACCAACCTGCAACCATAAGGCAGATTGTGGCAGGGGCCAGGATGGCTGAGGCGATGGCAAAGAGCTGGTAGAACATGAAAAGTTTGGATATGCTTCGGTTTTTCTTGGAAACTGTGCTGGTTGCGCCCAAGAGATCCATCACATTGGCCATTGTGGACGGCCCCCAACGCCGACGCTGAAGATAGAATCAGCAGCATGTGGTGTGATTTTCTTTTTTTTTTTTGCTTCATGACAACTTGTATGACAAGAGATTCATATTCTGGAGGAATTGCCCAATCATTGTGGGTATTTATTGGCCCTTATAATATGTGTGTAAAGGTTCTGATCAGCTGCAGCACTCACCTGGTTGTAGAGTTCGTTGAAGTTCTCCGGTGCATTGGTGAAAGCATCAGCTGCTGCATTGTACTCCACTCTCCATCCTTGTTTCAGCAGCAGAGTACACAGCCAGCGGTCCTCACCTGCAGGAAACAGAAAATGTATTCAGGAGGGGAGACTGATTGTGAAAGATATCCCCAAGACTTATTGAAAGCAGGAAGTCCAAATCAAACAACATGTTACCTTGATCGTACTGGATGTAGTGGCTCGCCTCCATGGACTTGCTGGAGTATTTCTTCATCACGTTGTCGTCCATCAGCGCCTTTGCTCTGAATAGACTGAAGCAGCCGGGGCTGCAAAGCACACAGCCAATGACATGCTCCGCTGTCTTTTGCAGCCAATGACTAATAGCGTACTCAAACTTCTGGAACCACACTGCGGGACCTGCAAAGAAAAAGCAGAGGGATTTTAGATCTCAACACAAATGTTTGTCCAGTGCTAGTCACTGTTGGCTTTCAGCTTCAGTGGTGGATTATAGAGCTGAACAACACACATAAATTATACTTTGTCTTCTTTGTCTTCTTTGTCTTAATTGTGCAATGTGCTTACCTGAGCCAGTGGGGTGAATCCTGCCACACGCTGCTCCGACACTTGGGTACATTTTCAGACGATCGATGAGCAGCATCAAAGCAGCCGGTTGGAAGTCTGTGTCTCCATCTAAAGCCAGGATGTAGGTGTTTTGCTTTTCTTTCTGGAAGAACATGCACAATTTGTTTGCCTTTACATTTAGGTTGTATTCAATTATACTGTGGAAACATGTTGGAGCTCACACAACTAATTCACAAAAGTTGTGGATGTTTCTCTTATCTCACCTCAACTTCTGCTCTAAACTCAGGCCCGTCCTCTCCCTTCTGATAGCGTGCATAATACTTGGTCATGAGTTTCCAGCCCAGAAGATAGTAAAGATACATGACCTGGAAAAAAGAAATAAGAATTAACGAAACTACAGTAACAATGTGACCCAATGTGAACTGTAAAAGGTCCATGGGACTGACTTTTCTGGGGTCGAAATCTTTTTTTCTTCCCTACCTGGGACCATCTCTTCTTGTGGCGGATGAGATCTTTATCCTTAAAGTGAACGGTGATGATGTTCCCATGAGGCATGGCGACCTCCAGGCGTCCTCCATACGGCGTCCTTATTATATTCTGTTCAGGGATTTGCTGCTTCTTATTGAAGAACTCGTTGTTGATGTTTGTGAAGATTCTGACGACAGAGAATGAGTAAAACATTTATAGTAATTTGTACAAGGCTGATTTCTTAAAAAACTAACATTAAAATACACGGTAACTGTAGTAGACCATCTGTAAACATGGTTCTTACCCATAAACTTCTGTGAAGATCTCCACAAGGTTTAGTGCATATTTGTTGAGGTGACGCCCCCGACTATCTTTATCATCAGTGAACGCATCATCAAAGTAGATATGGGTTTCAAACTTGAAATCAGTGTTCTTTTCATCTTCTGTCTTTGGTCTGTACTTATCCAGTCTGCAGTGTTAAAAGAGACATAAAGAGAAAATGTGAGTAAATCCACTGTGATGCAGTAAATGTTGCAGTTGTTAAAAGTACACATCTAAAACCGTCTAGGCCAAGAACACAAACTAAGCTTAACTACAAACCTGTGACAGCAGCACATAAAGTAACCATGCTTTTTTGACCATTCCTGTGTAATAACAATTTACCCATGGAAATTAACAGAGAAAGAGTTAGAGAATTGGAAAGATGATCAATGCAACAAAAAACTCACCTGAATATTGAGATAATGATGTTCATCATCTCGCTGTAGGTTTCGTGCCACATTGTCGCACACAGATACACCATCAACGTTTCGTATACCCTGATGACAAGATTTGCACATTTGAGAAATACCATATTTTTAAGGAGATAATGTAAGTCTAATGGAGTAGTGCCCATATACTGTAATTTCCCCATTGGGGATCAATAAAAACAGATTACACACTTACTTCTTTTTCCTGTCTTTGGACAGGATGTCGAATCGGGTGTTGAGGAGCAGGGACTGTTCAATAAATGCTCCTTCATACAGCCTCCTGGTGAACAGGTCTTGGGTCCTCTGGATACGATCCACGTTTAGGTACCACAGATGGAGAGTGGCCAGCAAAAGGCCGAGCCACCAGGATACTGCCGACCCTGAAGGAGGATTAACAAACACATTAGATGAAAACTTTGGAAAGTACTTTAATGTATATCGTATGATGAAGCTTTTTGAGTATCCAGAAGAATTCTGCATGAAACAACAAAACAGCAAAGTAAACTGGTTGTACTTTTAAATCCAAATAAATCATGATCCAAATTTTTTGATGGGGAAATTTCTTTCTTTAAAGAAATGGCTCTTGCACACACCTCGGCACTGGGGCTGACCGGTATAAAGATATGGTATTAAGGTAGATACGAAGGATGACATGAAGGTATGAAGGCATAAAGGGTGTGGTGTCCCGAGGACGGACTGTTCCTTTTTAATGTGTGACAAAATGCATTGTTACTCATACAAGGCTTTACATTAATACCTGTCAATAATCCAATGTCAGCCATCTTGGACATGTCCAGGAAGCACAGAGTGTGTGTGACATCCAAAACCAGCTCTCGGAACACATTGTCATTTAGGCTTTGGTTTCTTCCATCCACAACTTGACTGCAGTAGCCTATGAAGTTGATTGAAGTCCCGTTCAAACTGGTTCTGTAGTTTTGATAGTAAACGATAACGGGGACAACAAACAGAACCATGACGGCCAGAGAGGCCAGGTACAAAGGCATGATGAAGCATCGCCGCAGGGCGTGCATCTTGCAGGCTACCAAAGAAAACCAGTGGCAGAGTGCAGATGAGATCAGCTGGACCCCGATGATGATGGCTATAATTTTTGTCTCACGGCTTGGAATCAGGGTCACGATTTTCCAGTCCATGTTGTCCAAGTGGACGTAGGCTCCGAGCACACAGGCGGTCACGGCAATCCTCAGCAGGCTGGTTAGGATGCGCACTACATTCTGGCACTTTGTCAAGTCTTTACAGAAATTGTTGAGGAATACGGAGTTGCTGTTCTTGCTGATAAGTCTCAAATAGCTCTCCCACCAGTTCAAAGACACCAAGAAGGACGCACCAACAGCCAGACCCACCCAAATGATCATCTTGACATCAGTAGGATTCTTTGTGATGTATAGATAGAGGAACAGGGCGTAACCCAGCAAAATGAGGATGAAGGCAAAGATGGACGGCAGCAGGAAGCGGTTTCTTTCTTTGGCGGAGCATTGAGCTATCACCTGGAGGAGCGCAGAGAGAACGGCTACACCATTCAGAATTGCCACGTTGGTCACGATGTCTAAGTGTGGCATCGCCACTATGGTGAGAATCGCTACACCTGTAGCCACTAGGAACTCAAAGAAAAGGACCTGAAGAAGAAGCAGAAGATCATAATAGGTTACAATGCAGTAACAAAAAAAGAGTCAGGATGCCTGTGAGGTTCTGTTTTTTGGCATCCAGTGAAAGAAAGCTTGGAAATATTATTTTGTCTTACCAGTGCTACAGTTGATTTTCTTGGCAGCTTTGACGTTTTATAGCATGACTTCCAAAAGCTTTTGAGCAATAGAAAAACACTGGAAATGATGAGGGCGCAGCCGATACACAGCAGAGCAACGGGTTTCATGTTATCTGGGAGGACTTTTGTGCCTTTGTGGGACAAGGTAATGAGCAGTAGGAACGTCGTCTGGAACAGAGCCAAAACAAAATTAGCATTTAATTACAGTTGTTACTCTTATATAAGATGTTCCAATGCCTGGGTTTCTCACTTAATGTAATCCTTCTGAGTTAGACAGAAACAAATCTATAATTTCCTAGTTGTGGAATGAACCAGCATGTATTTGGGTGCCAGAATTAACTCAGATATTCCATGGGTCAACTAAGTAAGTTGACCTGTCTTTGGAGTAGACACCTTATGCAAATCATAAATTCCTTCATTTCTAAAAAATGTATAAATAATAGCAAACCTTGCTACATAGCGCCAATCCAAAGACAAACACTGCGACGATAGCCAGAGAGGCGATCTTTAGCAGTTTGATGATCTTCCATGGCGTCTGTTCATCCTTAATGATGGGAGTCTCCCTGCAGGTATCCCACGGCTTCCTGAATTAACACAGCAAAATGTTAAAGGCAGGCAGTAGGAAGGTCCGCGGAAAACTAATACAATAGGAAGTAGAAATGCAATAAATATACAGTACGAACAATTTTTGAAATAGATACAATATAGATAGGCAAGGCAAGGCAGCTTTATTTGTAGAGCACATTTCAGCAACAGGGCAATTCAAAGTGCTTTACACAAAATCAGTTAAACAGATAAAACACATGAATAGACAGTTAAAAAATAGATACATAAAACACAAGAATAAAAGTTACAGTGCAGCATAAACTTTTTTCGTCAAGACGTGGTGTTTACCCCCTACCCTAACCCTAACCCTAACCCTAACCATGACAAATTACATGTCTAAACACTCAGGGGGACGCCCTGAGCACCGGGAACACACTCCCAACGCAATACAATCGTCCTAGTCAAAGTAAGACAAAATGAAAAAAAGGAGAGGAGAGGATTACAAAGAACCAAGTTTGAGCTGGCTGCGACCTTCCTACGAGGACTTATGAACTTTCTTTTTGTCAAATTTTGACCATTTTTGCATATCTCGAGAACCGTAAGTCGTAGAGACATGGGGACACTTCAAGCGTGTCCAGAGACCCCCAAAATGGGGAGGCGGAGCTTGGTTTCATCCCTCTATCTCCTTTCGTTTTTTGTCTATTAAATTTTTTTCGTCAAGACGTGGTGTTTACCCACTATCCTAACCCTAACCCCTAACCCTAACCCTAACCCCTAACCCTAACCCCTAACCCCTAACCCCTAACCCTAACCCCTAACCCTAACCCTTTTCGTCAAGACGTGGTGTTAGATAGATGGATAGGTAGGTAGGTAGGTAGGTAGGTAGATAAAAAAGCGTACATTATAAATAAATGACTGATACATTTGTATAATTTATAAACAGCTCCTAATGCAATGCAATGTAAGGTAAAAAATAATAATTCAAATGTTGTTAAATAATTCTTCAGAGAAGAAGTTAATAATAATGAACTACTTTCATTTTATACTTACATAATAATGTGTTATAAGTAATGCATTATTAACATATGTACTGCTTGGTAAATAGAAAAAATCTGATGATGTAAATCAATTCACTTTTTCTGGTTTAAAAAAGTGCATAGATAATTTCCCTTGTTAAATTTACTTGACAATATTACAGCAAATATCAAATCTGAGTTAATGGCTTGCTGTTATGTCATTATTTTCAATTCAATTCAAACAACCTTTTTTAGATTATTTTGAATGACACAAATTCAATAAACTGGAAGTAAATAAAAAGTTAACATTTAGACCGGCAGAGTACTTACTTTATGTTGCCTCTGTCTTTCTCCATCCTTTCTTCGGGATTGGTATTGTGACTGATGCTGTGAAGGTAGAATGGGTGAGTTATATACTCATGACAAAAAGGGTTTGGTTGCATTGTCATCAGGCCAGCCCATTTTTGTTTGTTCCTAATCCAGAACACAAATACCTCAATCAAAATGGAAGGACAGTTTGTATTTGAGCCTTAGTCACAAAGACTACAATAAAACAAATTGTACTGACTGCAGGTCAATTGCTGTTGTGCGATACCAATGTTTCTGTATCTGCTGTGTGTTGGGAGCACTGACGGGAGAAGTACACAGATCTAGTACGCAAGTAAAAGTAGCAATAACACAGTTGTGGAAAGTTTGTTTTCCTTAAAGACAGGGATGGTCATGTTAAAACATTAGCAAGATTTGAAAGAAGCATCTCCTTGGGACTCCGTCTAACCCCTCCCCTTGCCCCAGGGGCTCCAACCCACACACACTCACACACACACATACACACAAGCTGGCTCGACGCACACACCAGCGCAAAAGTATAGCTTTGTAGTAGAGCTCTGGCTAATTATTAACCCCTCACCTTGTCCTATTGTTGTTTCATTTCTTTCTACATTTTTTCTCCCCAGATCTACTTTGTATTTAATTTGTAGCACTTTGAGATTTGTTTAAAGTGCAATACAAACAAAATGTATTATTAGTATTAGTAGTAGTAGTAGTAGTAGTAGTAGTAGGAGTAGTAGTTTTTTTTGCCAATTTTCTAGAAATCATTTAAATTGGAATCCAAGTAATAATGACAAAACTGTCAGCACGTCCACTTGATACAAGCCTTACATGATTGTGCGTGCCCCCCAACCCCCACCCCTCCGCCACACAGTTGCTAGTAGCCAAGGAGGACACGGAGGATTAAGAAAAACATGATGGACTCTTCAGAAGAGGTCATTATCTTTACTCGTGCTTCTGGGTGCGAAAGTCATCGGACGCCACGATCTTCTGAACGCAGCCATACCGAGAAATCCAGAGAGAGTTACGTGGAGCTGATTGTCTTAATTAGCTTTGTAGCAACTCGTTTGGCAACGGAATGAATGTAACGTCGTTCATTAACCCTAGTGTGGTGTTCATAGTTTTGTTACACAGCCAATGATCCCGGGTCTGGTGGACCCACAACATTATTAGGCTTTTAAATCAGTTCAGACATAAGAATTTTTGTCAAAACACTAAACAGATGTTTACTGTAGCTCAATTACCAACGATATATACATCATTTATGGTTCATATTTTCCATTTACCCCTGTGAGATCACATTTATGATCCTATATTCATTTTCATTTTTGTGAGAAAACAAGGAAATTTAATTATGGAAAAAGGAAAAAGACTTTTGGTCATTATTGGTGCTTAGTTCTCAGAACTGAATCAGGACCGGTGAAAGTGCTTGAAATGTAAACGTGTGTGGGAATAGCGGGTGAAGAAATGCAACATAGTGTCATGGGGGGGGGGGGGGGGTACCATGTGCAGTTATTGAAAATAAGTTATTTTAATGTTCTTTATAGAAAATGAGCCAAGACAAATGAATTTGAGTTAAAAGAAATAATAAAAAGCACTAATCATCTGTCTGGAATGAGGATTCCATATATATATCCTCAAAAACAAAAACAACGTCTTTATAAACATTTTTAGTATTTTATTTTTCAATGAATGATTGATAACAGATCTAAGAATGTAAAACTTTTTTTTACATTTTAACAGATAAGTTGTATTACGGAGTGAAAAGAAACTCAGTTGTTTCCTTTAGTTTCCTTTAGCAGTAAGAGATTCAATCAATTTTATTTATAGTATTAAATCCTAACAAGAGTCATGTATCGCAAGACACTTTACAGGTAGAGTAGGTCTAGACCAGACTCTATAATTTACAAATACAGAGCAATTCCAATAATTCCACTTACTGCCTTTCCAAGAGGAAATCAGTTAATTAACTGCCACATATATATAATATATAAGAACATCTTACATTACCAGACAACAACATATTCAACAATTCAACTCCTTTTGCAAACGTGGAAATGGCGTGTTGCTGCATTATGATTGTATAACATTTGCAAGAAACTGGTTGATATACGGTACAGAAATGCTACGCCCACTTGCAGAATACAGAGTATCTGTTGAGAAAAATCAACATGACTAAAAAATGAATGTTGTCAAAATGAAACTTGTTTTACTCAGGTACATACAGTAATGTGTCATTTGAACAGGTATTGTTGGCCTTTGTAAGATAGGACGGCTTAAGACATGAATGTGGGAGAGAGAGCTACACAGTACACATGTTGAAGCAGGTGTGCCACCTAGGTGCTCCGTTGCCGTAGACTTTTAGATGTAACGGGTGATTTGATGCCAAAGTTTCCTTGAGATGTGCCCTGGGGAAACTGCTTCTGTCGCATCAAATGTCAAAAAACTACAAACTGCTGTTTGTCATAGCAATGTAATCACAAAGATACACATGTACCTGTTATTCATCCGACCACAAAATCAGGATCGCAAAACAGTTGTTGAAAATTGCGGGACAGAATCCAGACAGAGACTTCTACCATTTTAGTTGGGTGAAAAACAGACCCAACCTGAACTACACAAACATACTGTATGTGGACAGGAGTGCTCACATATGTATGTGTTATGTATCTTTAATTGAAAACTTGCATTTAAAACTGTAGGTGTGCATAGTGTTTGAAATTGAGTCATTGAGAGCTCATTGTATTTTAGTTATTATTGTTAGCCATCAATATTGATCTATGCATGCTATTTTTAGATGGCTATGTTTAGCTGAGGTTTGCCTTTGCTATTGGTCTGTTTCCTTTCGAAACCGTCTGCATTGCTTTGCTTTGTTGTTGCAGAACCACACACACAGATACACAAGCCTGTTTCTTTACATACACCTTCTAAACCGCAGCCCTGGGGCCTCTTGTATAAAAGTTGCGTGCGCATGAAAAGCTCATTATATCTGCTGGTATTCCATTAAAGTGTGATCATTTATGTGGATAATTTTTTTTACATCTTTCACATCAATAACTGTTTAATTCGCACGCTACTTAACCTCTGTGAGTTAGGGAAATGAATGAAAAATCCAATTGGAAAATATTTTCAGTCATTCTCTGTATTTCCCATGGATGAAATATCTTACTCACTGTGCAACAAAAAGATCGGCACAGACCAATGCAATCTGTGATTCTGTAGTTGCAGAAGGCGGGACGCACGGATCCCTCTCCCCTAGAACAAACCCTGTTTCGGGTGGGCAAACTAACTGGATGTGTAATTGATCCCATGGATGATTTGCAGGCTATGAGAGTAAAAGTATACCCGGTCCACCAAACACCGGGCCGTCTTGACTGTCTTGATTCTGCACACATCTGTTATATTTCATTATTTCATCCATGCGTGGCGCAGCGGATCCGTGCGCATTGTCACATGCCGTGGAGATGCCGGCCTCACTGACCTCTCCTCCTCTGAGTCGGGTCTCCCTCGCGATGGACTCAGTTCCACTGAGCCGACTAATTTATGAAAAAAAATGGCATTACATCAGTGAGATCAAACTGCTTATTGTGCGTAATTTGGACTGACACTGAGACGCATGTTGTTCTGTATCTGGTGTGGCGCTGCCACTATTGGTTTGAGTTCCACTTTGACTTAAACTAGACTTTATTTTTTATTTCTGCCATGGTTCTATGCATTCACTGCCCGGTCACCATTTGACACTCTGGGCATTTTCTTTTATTGCTTATCCGAGATGGTAAACCTTCAAACAGAATTTTTTTTTTCTCGCCTCAACCTCTGCGATTAGCACCTCCAACGTCACAAGAATTATTTTTTCCATCTGCAGCGGGATAACTTTTTGTGATTGGACAAAGAATGACGTCGGGGGCGAATTTATAGTCATTTCCATATTAATTTATGGGAGGAGTCAAGGCGGGGTCGGTGCTCATTCATGTGCGCTCAACATCACGTTGAAGGAAAGGTGTGCAGGACCAGGCGTAAGCCCGGTTTCATACATGGGACTATTTCTGTGCCTAGGTACTTTTCAAGTTTTGGCCGTACGCCATCTTCTGGTATGAAAGCTGCGCAATCTTCTACACATGAGGCCCCAGGACACTGCATCTCTCTTCTCTCACACTCTCAGATGAACTTTGAAATAATGTAAAGACCCAACACCCTGAAGTGGTTCGTTTCCACGCCTAGTGAACCATATTTACATATTCTCCTGCACAATGATTAAGACACAGACAGAAAGAGTAGGCGTAGGATTCTGTATGCATGAGGGGTGCAGGGGCGTGTGAATTTAATTGGAAGTGGTTTGTAGCAAAGGCCACAGGCAAAGGCGTGGCGGACACAGGGGGAACGTGGGAGACATCACAAATTAACAAGGACATTTTCTCAGTGTTAAGAGGTGGCGGTATACAATAACCGGCAAGGATAAATAAAACATTGGAAGTATCAGAATACTGAATACTGGCCCATTTGATAGGGTGATTGTATTTTATATCCTAAAGGTCAAAGGTTAACTTTACTGTGACATCATATTGTTCTGCAAAAACACTTTTCTGGCCATTGACGCCATAACTGAGGAACAGAAGGGGAGGCATGTGGTAGGACACTCAATTGCTGACACTAGTAGGCTGCGTTCAGAAATCTTGAGTTGTCCGTGGGACATTTCTGCAAAAACGCCGATCTTTCCATACATTTTGAATGGGTGTATTGCGTTTAGGCTGAGGCAGGGGGCGCCGCAGAGGGGACAAGCAAAAAAAATGCTGCGGGCTAGCGGCAAAAGGTTAAGACCGACTCAACTTTTGGAAAAACACAACACCACATCACGGTACGGTGGCCAATCATGTAACCAGAGATCAGACGTGTTGGTGTGATTTGACCAGGTCTAAGGGTGGTGGGGGGGTTAAAGAACGCAATAGGGAGTCCCACAAATGGGCCACAACCCTGCTTTAACTTGCCGGATCAATTTTGGTGTGTGTGCACACATAACTCAATGATTCACTTAATTGAACAAAGAATTTTTGCGTTGTACATTCTCATTGTTAAAGATGACTAACACGTTATGCACCCATCATTTCAAGATGTATTTCAAGTTCTGTCTCATTATTGAGTCCTTTGTTTTTTTTTTACCTCTGACACACTAAATTATTTGTACGGCATGCAAAGAATCTGTAACCATGCCTCAGCGATACAAGGAAGACAAACTGCAACAAACTGCTTAATCGCTCCATGCACCTGCAGCTTTTAATGTCTGATTGGTTGCTTTCAGTTACTGCATGAATTAATTACACTTTTTTTCTCAGGTTTTCATGTATTTTCCAATATGTATACCAAACATCTACTGTATATCTCAAACTTACAAGTCCACACTATTTGTGAACTTGCATTTACACTTTCCATAAAAAATGAAAGTTGGCAAACTTTCTTTTATTCATTTTAACAGTTTTTACCTGCATGTAGTGTACATTACGAAGTAAATGGACTACTGGCTGTTGTTACAGATGTGTAGATAGTTTCGCATTGCTCTGGCTAGTCCTCACAGCATTCTGGGATGGGAGGGAAAGCGTGCTTTGGTTTATTGGCATTTCTTTAAACCAATCACAATTACTGTGCCGCTGCAAAACACTTGTTTTGGCGGAACATGTGTCTTTTCCACAGAGAGGTTAGTCGTGCAACAAAAATCTCAGATTGGACAGATACTCTAGCTACCTGTCTCAATTTACAGTCAGGCTTCCGTAAATGTTTTAGTTGACTTTTGGGATTTAACATCTCTGTCCTTTTCACAGAACCACTGAACGTTTTCCATGATTTGTCCTGGGCCTCAACCAAGTAATTTCACAGTAGCTGTTTAAACTCAACAAAACCATAAAGATCTAAAAATTCTTGTAACTGCTAAACACCGTATTCAATAAAGGGCATATTTTGTAGTTCAGGTTCAATTCAATTCAATTTTATTTAGAAAGCGCTAAATCACAACAACAGTTATCTCATTGCGCTTTTCATAAAAGAGCAGGTCTAGACCGTACTCTGATGTTATTTACAGAAACCCAACAGTTCCCACCAAGAGCCTGCACTAGGCAACAGAGGCAAGGAAAAACTTCCTTTAAGAGGCAGAAAGCTCGAGCAGAACCATCTGAGGTCATCTGCCTTGACCGGTTGGGGGTGAGAGAAAAAGACAGAGAGAGAGAGAGAGAGAGAGAGAGAGAGACACAGACAGACAGACAGACAGAGAGAGACATGGAGAATTGTAGCAGAGGGTGTCGAGCAGGAACATGGAGGCAGCAGGTGACTCCAACCACAGATCCAGAGCCAGAAACACCTGCAGGAAGCGATAGGAGGAGAGAGGAGAGGGGCGAGTGAGCACAAGACTCCGGGAAAGGGAAGAAGTCGAGTTAGTAACATGCATTCGAGTTAGTAACATGCATTACATGTTCAGGTATGATGAGCTGTTGATAAGAAAACAAGTCACAGAGAATATAAGCACCATTGATGGCTTGCAATTAACTTTATGGTAATTAAGTACAATTATAACACATAAGTGACTCCTCCTTTGTCCGATTGTCCTAATTGCAGGTTTTTTGTATGGATGTAAACGAGTAGAAACAAAGACGTACATCATTGAAAACACGCACAAACATGAGTTTGTGACTGAACCACAATTTATTTTTAAACCTTGTTGATGTATTGTTTTATTTTTGGAGTTCAGCTTCGGCCTCAAACCAGATAGCAACATTCAAATTAAACTCAAATTAGACACCATTTTGTGATGGGATCACACCAGCTGACACCAAAATGGGCCCCGTCCTTACCTCCCACCCCCCTAGTTCCAGCACCCTTGCTTGGATCACACCTATATTCCAGCCCAGTTTCACGGCAGTTTGTAAAATGGTGACGTTATATAATCTATTGATTTGTGTACAGGGACACAATTTTCAGGTTTTTTTTGTGGTGGTGAGCAATGAATGTTATACTAATGTATGTTAATGGTAAGCATCTTTTGTGATAACAGCACCATTACGGTACCGAACAGTACTGAAAGGCCTGCAGAAAATCTGCATAAGGAGGGTAGTTGGGGTGGTGGATGTGTCAAACAACAGAGGACTTGCACCCCATAGACGGGCATCGCCATTGTTGTCCCCGTCTAGCGCATGTAGCCTTTCATTTCCCAATTGTTGCGTCCCCCAGAGACTGCGGATAGTGTCCCGGTAGCCGTTGTTGTCACCGTTTACCGTGTGTGGCCTTTCATTTCCCAATTGTTGCGTCCCCCAGAGCAGCCCAGTGTTATGGCAGTTGTCGCAAGCATGTGGCATTTCATTTCCTCATCGTCGCGTCCTCCAGAGCCCGCAGATCATGTCCCGGCGGCCGTAGTTGTCCCCCAGAGCAGGCTGCTGCAGCCTAGTCTCATGGCCGTTCGTCAAATGGTCACCACCACGAGAAAATCGTGTCCCTGCTGACGAATCAATAGATCAAAATAACGTGACCATTACTGCCGTGAGACTGGGTTGCAGCCTATTCAAACTCAAGCTTTATGTGGATCTCCACACCTGTAAATATTTGTGACTGCAGTTTGCACGACTGGGACACTATTGTGGCGTAAACTGGCCGCAGATTGACGCCAAAGTACTCCCAACAGCCTCTTCATTCCTGCTGCAGTGGTGTTTCCAGTACCATATTTTGCCATGATGACACACACACACACACACACACACACACCACACACACACACACACACACACACACACACAACACACACACACACACACACACAAACAATACCAGTGTCGTTGTCATGGCTTTGCTTGTGTGCGTGCGTGCCTGCGTGTGTAAAAGCTTTTACTGAATGTGATAGTACTTTGCACAGCAAGTTAATATTTACTGCATCTTAACTATAGAAAAGTTGCAAAAAAATGTATTTAAGTCCACCACCGCTGGAAATCTTTGAAAAAAAACACATTTTGACCAGCAACATGTAAATGGTAATATTAGAGAAATATTTATTTTCATTAGCCATGTAAACAGCTTAGTCAGAATATTTTCTTTTAGTACTGAGGCCAAAAACTGGAATATTATGCATGTAAACGTAGTGATACTGAAATAGAGTTTGTGCCTCTGCCCTGTGATTCATATCCGCTCTCGTATAAAATTCCATTTCAGGTATGTGGTATCCTGCAGGCAGATTTACGTGAACACTGGAATAGATCAGAGCGGTGGTTAGTGTTATTAGTAACACCTAGGCTTTTCCTATTATGACGCATGTCTAATGTGAGCAGGTTTCAAAATTAGCATAATTTACAGCCATGTGTAATGCTGCTAAACTTCAAACATCCACTAGCCTGGCCTCTCTGAGGATTCCACCTTGTTCATCACCTGTTGTTACTTAGGTAATGGCTCATTGTTGGAAGGTTAAAACACTCAACCCTGAGTCTGAATGACTGTTGCACCCACACGATGACTTCAGAAATCAGATTTAAACATTGAGTTATTTAAACATTGATCTTTTTACATCAATGTAAACAAGGTGGTAGCTGCATCATTTGCACACAGTATTTAATTACCTAGGCTGCTCCAACATGTGAATTTAGAGTGGCTAGTTTCAATCTTAATAATTCAAGGATGCGTATGTGTCCATAAGTCTACCAAGTTTGGGCAAGGCGGACCATGATCGGATCCTGTTCTGTCCCAAATATGTCCCACTTATAAGGAGGGACAAACAGGAAACGATCACGGTGAAAAAGGTGACAAAAGACGCAATTGAGAAAAAGATGCGTTCAAAAATACGGACTGGGCAGTCTTTGAAAATAGTGCCAAGGACATGAATTAACTTACTGAGTCCGCATGTGGGTATATCAATTTTTGCAATGATGTGGTTGTATAGGAAAAGAGGGTTAAGGTATAAATTGTAAACCCTAGATGAATGCTGAAATTAAAAGGTTAATTAATGACAAAAGGAAATCCTTTGCTAGGGGAGATACAGATAATGAGAAATATTGGTATAAATGCGAAATAGAAAATGATTTTAAAGTGAATGATATGAAGAAAGTCTGGGAAGGAGTGCGGTTGATGAGTGGATCTGCAGGGAAAGGGAAGGTGAATAGTTTACAGTTAAATGGCACAGAGAATATGCTAATGACCTAAATATTTTTTATAATAGATTTGACAAAATAGACTTTTCTGATGAAAGACAAAGACTTAAGGAAATGATTGGGAGCACAGATGATGATGACTGTACCCTACAAACAAACAGTCAGGAGGTGTATGGTCTGTTTATGAGGCTGAAAGCTACCACAGCAGCAGGTCTAGATGGACTGTCTCCAAAAGTATTAAAAGGCTGTGCTTTTCAGTTGGCAAGTATTTTTAATCATTGTTTCTCTCATAAAGTGTTGTCTGACTAATGGAAACACTCTTGCATCATACCAGTACCTAAAAATCCAAGTATACCAGAACCCAAATCCAAGACCAGTGGCTCTAACCTCCACAGCTGTGAAGGTATGGGAGAAAATCGTGTCTGAAGCCTCATGTGGAGCAGTATCTTGACCCCCGCCAATTTGCTTAACAGACAGGAAGGGGGGGCCCGGATGCTGTTGCCTGTAAATTGGACAGTGTCTTTGCTCATCTGGATGTAGGGCGACGGTGTGTGAGAATTCTGTACTATGAATTTAGCTCAGCGTTCGATACGATACAACCACACGTCCTTATAAATAAGCTTCCAATGATGAAGGTTCCAGGTGTTTTATCTCTTTGTTCTAAGTTTTTTCTTTTTAGAAAACATGTCTCAATTTGTTAAGCTGAACTCAAAAATTGAGTCAGACAGTCTCACGTCAAACACAGGTTCACCCTCAGGGAACTGTTTAATTACCTTTTCTTTTACCATTTACAGACTACCGTCCACAGCAGGCAAACTGTCAGGTTGTTAAATTTGGGGTAACTGAGAAGGCCAGGATAGATAGAGTGACTAAAAGGGCTGGGGAAATGGTGGGAGAGTTAAATAAAGTGGATCAGGTATATGACGATCGTCTGGTAAAAAGGAACCCGGGTCACCCTCTTCATGGTAATCTGACTGGCAGGGCTATGGAGCGAAGTGGTAGGCTAAGACCGCAAAACAAGCACTTTAGTGTATTTATTGTATTCTATTTATGCTCTAGTTTTTATGGGTATTACGGCGGGTATGAGTACTGTAATTTCCATTTTTATAGATGAAATAAACTTGACTTGACTTAAAATGAGGCTTAACTGCCTTTCTGGCAACTCTGAGGATTACCACCTTGTTAATCACCTGTTGCTAGTGTTGCAGTGTTAAAATCACTACGTGACATTCCGATGATATTGGAAGTACGCGTCATGTACAAGTACATCATGTATCTGTATCTTTGACCTTATTATAGTAGAACAAGACAAATACTTGGCAATTAGGCCTAATTGGTGTGAACCACGCAAGTCCTAAACAGGAATGAAGGCAGGTGGATAAGATTACATACACCAAAGACACGTGACTGAAGATAAATGGAGAAAATGGTCTGAACACTGCAATCACATCAACTAAAAAAAATTGTAAACACCCCCCCCCCCATTGATCAGGTTTTGCACGCTAAAATATACCCGTGTATTGACAGATGTGTGACAGAAATTGTCCACAGAACGTGATTGTGTGGTTGTACACTTGTTTTCAGACGTTAATTAACTGAACAGCTTTGTATGAGAGAATTTGTAGGAAGACAAAAATAAACCTACCATTTCTAGAGTGCTTTCATGTCATGAACTCTTGGAAATGGGTTTTTTTTTTTTATGTAACAGTCCCAAGAGTACACGTTCTGTGTTTTAAGTGTAGCTACACACAAAATTTCATTTTTTATTTACGGGACAAAGTCCAGGTAACGAGCTGCCAGAACTTCTTCTGTTATCTTACGGATTTATGTCTTATTTTTGTTGCCGTTCTTTTGGTCCTGGGGGGAAGAAGGCTATGTTTTATTATTAATTGGAGAATGGCCAACTATTACGCTATCTTCTATAGTCCCTGTTTTCTATTACTGTCACAATCAGATGTCATCTTTCATCATGTTATGCTTACATATACTGTATATATATATATATTTATATATCTATATATATATATATATATATATATATATATATATCTGTGTGTGTGTGTGTGTGTGTGTGTGTGTGTGTGTGTGTGTGTGTGTGTATAAATCATTGAGTTTCTTTGTAGTCAAATGATCACCTGGATGTACAAACCTCTTTTTAACTACAGTGGCTAAGCCCATTTATTCCTGAATTCTTATTTTAAATGCATTTTCAAGTCAAGTCCATATTATTTGTACAGCCCACAAAATCACAAATGTGTCTCAATCATGCAGCGTGAGACTTCCTCCGGGTCTGTCAGGACAAATGGAATCAAGGTTCATTTTTAAAATTCAACACTTTGTAAAAGCCAATCAGAAAGTTGTATAAAGTGTGCAGGGAAAGCTGACACAGAAGCAGAGCAACATGAAACACATTAGCAGCGAGGGCGTGACACTTAACCTGCCTGACATGTGGTTAAATGTTTTCATAATGCTGCACGCTTTGTGTAATCTATCTGTCAGATACTGTATCCTTTACACAAACTCTTAAGTCCTTAAAAATGAAGGTATTAAAAAATGAAAATATGTTGGCGGAGTCCTGCAGCGGCCTGGGTTCAAATCCGACCTGTTGCCCTGTGCTGCGTGTCATCTCATAATTCAGCCTTTGTGCAGAATTACATCCACTAGAGCCAGTCCCAGAATGAGCTTTCATTGGTATGTACCATTTCTGAGTCTGTAACTATTGAAAGGGGGGGGGGGCAAAGTGGAGGCTGGGGTTGTGGCCTTGACCAACTGCCACTTTGCTCATGGGGGGGCCAAATTCTCTGGGCGGGTAAAGCAGAGAAAGGGGAGGTAACCTTTCCCCTTATGCCCTCATAAGGGGCAATATTCCAGATCGGCCCAGCTGAGCTTTCATTTCTCAAAGGCAGAGCAGGACACGCCTATCACCATTTCTAGCCCCTGGGGGCCCATCGGCAGGCTAGAGGAACTCATATTAAAGTTAAAAACTGTTCTCCTCTAGTCCTGATGGGAGGCCCTTAATGAACAACACAGCCGTCCACAAAAAAACCTCTCCCCTTCAGGTTGTCTCCATCCAGCTCTCAGTCTGTCCCACGGACGTTTTTGATACCGAAATAGAGTTTGTGTCTCTGCCCTGTGATTCATGTCTGCTCTGATTATATTCCATTGCAGGTATGTGGTATCCTGCAAGCAGGTTCACGTGAACACTGGAATAGATCAGAGCAGTTGTTAGTGTTATTAGTAACACCTATAATCTTTCTACTATGACGACGCATATCTGATGTGAACAGGGTTCAAAATTGGCATCATTTTCCAGCTAATGTGTAATGCAGCTAAACTTTAAATATTCACTAGCCATTTTGGCTGGTAGAGGAAAAAGATCATTTTGACCTCTGGCTGAGAGACATGAGGCCAAAATGGCTCTCTGGCCTCCCTGAGGATTCCCACCTTGTTCATCACCGGTTGATACTGAGGTAATTGGCTCATTGTTGGAAGGTTAAAACACTCAACCCTGAGTCTGAATGACTGTTGCACCCACATGATGACTTAGCTGGAATATTTGTCCAACCTAAATTAATCTGACAACAAATTTAAAAAAATAAATCAGATTTAAACATTGAGTTTTTTATACATCAATGTAAACAAGGTGGCAGGTGCATCATTTGCACACAGCAATTAATTACCCAGGCTGCTCCAACATGGGAATTTAGAGTAGTTAGTTTCTATCTTAATAGTTGTAATGCTAAAGGTTTCATCTTTTAGAAGTGATTCATTGTAAGACACGCACAGATATAAGACGAAACATGTGAATGTTTTTATTGTCAGTAAATTTGGTGTTTAAGAAATAAGAGGTCCATAGTAGGTTTCTGTCTGTTCAAAGAAAGTTTTTTTCCTCGCCAATGTTGTTGTTTATTAGCTTTCACTTTCTCAAAGGCAGAGCAGGACACACCTATCACCATTTCTAGCCCCTGGGGGCCCATCGGCAGGCTGGGGGAACTCATATTAATGTTAAAAAAATGTTCTCCTCATGTCCTGATGGGAGGTCCTTAATGAACAACACAGCCGTCCTCAAAAAACCTCTCCTCATCAGGTTGCCTCCATCCAGCTCTCAGTCTGTCCCACGGACGTTTTGGATACTGAAATAGAGTTTGTGTCTCTGCCCTGTGATTCATGTCTGCTCTGATAACATTTAATGGCATTTTTCTTTTCTCCAGTATTTCCTCTAACTTTCAGAAGAAAGAAAGACTGCTGGCTATTTGTTTGAATAAGGAAATGAAGTAAAATTTACATAATAATTAATACACTTCTTTCAAAACGTAAGGACGTTTATTCTGAACGATTTTGGTTTTAGAGTTAATCTAGGTCCATGTTGCAAGAGGGCTTCCAGAGAAGGAAGGTGTGACCAGAGCTGTGCTGCACATAATCTAATAAGGAAAAAAATAAAATGAGATTAAATAAACTTCTTTCAAAACGTAATCACGCCACAGTTGAGTCACTGTACTTTTTATTCTTATAGACAGTAAAATTACAAAAATAATTTGTTTTCTATTACTATCAGATTTCATCTTTCATCACGTTTATGCTTTAATTTGTATTTGTTTTTGTGTGTGTGTGTGTGTGTGTGTGTGTGTGTGTGTAAAGCACTGAGTTTTCTTTGTAGTCAAAGGTAACTTGGATGTACAAACCTCTTTTTAACTACAGTGGCTAAGCCCATTTAAGCCTGAATTCTTATTTTAAATGCATTTTCAAGTCAAGTCAATTTTATTTGCACAGCCCACAAAATCACAAATGTGTCTCAATCATGCAGCGTGAGACTTCCTCCGGGTCTGTCAGGACAAATGGAATCAAGGTTCATTTTTTAAAATTCAACACTTTTGTAAAAGCCAATCAGAAAGTTGCATAAAGTGTGCAGGGAAAGCTGACACAGAAGCAGAGCAACATGAAACACATTAGCAGCGAGGGCGTGACACTTAACCTGCCTGACATGTGGTTAAATGTTTTCATAATGCTGCACGCTTTGTGTAATCTATCTGTCAGATACTGTATCCTTTACACAAACTCTTAAACCTTAAAAATGAAGGATCTACTGCTCCCTCTTGTGGTCAGCTCTGTGAATTTTTAACTTGCTAAATAAAAACAGGCCATTCAACCATGTACATTATCATTATCACAGTACAATACATTTTCAAGTATTAAGTTGTTAGAGAATATGCTGAAAAGTAATCACTGGAAACAATGAAGCGTTATCGGAGATGTTCATCACAGCTGTCAGTATTATCCTAGCATTGGAAATAAACAATAGATTGTTTAGGAAACATTTCCCTTCATGAAGGCTTTAATAATTTGAGAGTACATTTGTAGAAGCCACGACATTTACTGTTATTTTGTGGAATGTAAAACATTAAGACTAATTTTTCTCCAATGAAACAGACATTAAACACGTGTTAGTGAGCAGGTCACTGCAGGGAGAACAACCGAGCCAGTCCATCGCTTTCTCTGCTCTTTCACTGACTGACTCTGAAATGTACCAACCACCTGCAAAACGATAGAAAATGTGGTGTTATGGCTGGAAGATGAATCTGCTTTAAGCCACTTCTGTAAGGAAACCTGGCCGTCTGTTTACGCTGCAGTAGAGCTGCAGCTGATTGATCCGCGTGGTAAAAGCGGTGAGTGATTTCTGGCACTGGACAGAAAGGATTTCTCCTCTAGTCCTGATGGGAGGCCCTTAACGAACAACACAGCCGTCCTCGAAAAACCTTTCCCCATCAGGTTGTTTCCATCCAGCTCTCAGTCTGTGCAGCTTTTTAAGAAGACAAAAAAGAGACAGTAACCAAAAAAAAAAAAAAATGGATGTGGATTTTGTCCCAAAAACATAATTAATAAAAAAAAGGAGAGAAACACACCCCTGACTTAACCGTCTACTTGAACTCTACTTTAAAACCAGCTTTTCTTTCTTTTCTCCCCCCGACCGTTTGACCTTTTCACCCTCTGCGTCCACTCGGCTGCGTCTCACTCGTACTCGGCAATCAGCACCATCATGCCCACCCCGAACAGCAGCGCCAGAATCTCCATCAGAGACTGGCCGAAGCTGGAGCGGCCCGCCAGCAGTTCTGGCAGCACGGTGACCGTGGCGATGTAAACAAAGCCGCCGGCCGTGAACGGCAGGATCCAGGCGGTCGCCGCCGCGCCCACGCCCTCGGCCAATAGGGAGCAAGCTGTGCCGGCCAGAGCTCCCAGGGCAGTCAGCAACTGGAGACACATGGCCTGATGGGAAAGATAGAAGATATTTCACTACAGTCTAACGTAATCCCACAATGGGGAATTCACACTGTTGCAGCAGCGAGGGATGGGGGGAAATTACAAGACACAGAGATGAACAAACAAATAAATATACAGTACGTAAAGAGAATACTTATTAAAAATAGATGACAGACTTTAGGGCTTTTCACTAATTTCATTTTTTTTCCCCTACAATTGGGCCTCAGCTCAAACTTTGATGATTTGTCACTCAAATGTTAACATGTTTGAACTGAGTTTTAACATCAACAGTGAATTGTAGTGACCAATCAGAGAAGGGGGATCACCGTGCAGATAGCAGAGGGTGGGGGGGGGGGTCCATATATGTTGATGACTGGGTCTATTCAATACTGGGCTGATAAACTTCATTCATACACTTTAAAAAAAGCTCGTGCTGATTCTCTGTGACCCAAAGATTCCTTGTGCTTTTAGTTGACGTACAGCACATGAACTGAAGCCCGAGCAGTCAGCTACCTTTTTTTTGGTGCAGCCGGACTGGACAAGGATGGCAAAGTCTCCGATCTCATGCGGGACCTCGTGCAGCAGGATGGTGAGCGTGGTGACGGCGCCAACCGCTGGGCCAACCAGGAACGACGCTCCGATTGCCAGGCCGTCGGTAAAATTGTGTGTGAAGTCGGCTGCCAGGTTGAGGTAGCCCGACACCTTGATGTCTGTCAGTGGAGAGAAGGAAGAACTAAGGTCAAAGCTTACAGAAGAGGTCTTCAACATCCTTTAGACCGGGACCTCTAAGCTGAAAGAGAGAGTGAGTAGGGACCTCCTACCGCATATATATTGTATACAATTGAGTTGCATATTAAAGCAGTGCAGAATGGCTGAAAACTTCTTCTGTAGGATTGAATCAGCCGTTTCTGTTAGGAGGTCACAATGTTCTGACGGTGCCAGCAGCACATACTTGCGGGGACATGACTGACAAGTCAAAAGAACCGCACGTTTCAGCTCACAGGAAGAAACACAATTACATTCTTACCCTACATGCAAATGAAGGCCTTGATGATGATGATGATTGACACGTGTTTTAATAAAGGCCAAGAACACGTGTTTGCAGTTTCAGATGGCCGACAACAGAGTTGTCCTGAATCTAAAACCACTCCCAATGTTCACTTGTTATCAACGTGCCTACAGTAGTGGTTCTTCTGTAAAGTGTGTCTGAGTTCAGTGAAAAGCGCTCTATAAAATAGGTCTGGGTATCACCAGTGATCTCCCAAATCAATTCTGATTAACATTGGATTGCATACTGTACATTACAAATGCTTTATTAATCCCACCATGGGCAAATTCACACTGCTGCAGGAACAAGGGACTGGGGGAAAAGTACAAGACACAGATAAACAAACATTAATTATAAGGAAAATGCCACAGACTTCAGGGCATTTCACTCATTTCCTTCTTCATTTTTACACAATCTTTCTGTTTCATTGAAACATTTCTTTGCAAATAATTCTGCATTAAAAAATTGTAATTATTTGGTCATGCATCTTGCTTAAGGGTGGCTAAAGTCCTACAATTTGCTCCCAGCTCCCCCTTGCTGAGAGACTGGAGAATAAATTAGGTTACAAGTTTATAGAATGTATAAGCAAACTGTTGATCAGCCTCCATTAGGACAACGCATCAGGAAACACTTCCATAGTTATATATCAGCGGTTTCTGTTAAAAAGAGGTCACAACGTTCTGACCACAACGGTGCCAGCAGCACCTGCGGGCACATGACTGTCAATAGCATTCTTCCCCTACATGCCAAATAAAGGCTGGATGATGATGATAAATGGTTGACACGTGTTTTAATGAAACCCAAGAACACGTGTTTTCAGTGCCAGATAACTGGAGTTGTGCTGAATCCAAAACCACCTTGTTCACTTGTCATGAACGTGCCTACTGTAGTGGTTTTACTGTAAAGTGTCTTTAGCTACTTTTTCCGACAGGAGGGATTGTTGCAGTTCCAATAACATATCGTTCTTAGAACGCTTTTTTCTCGTGTTCTGACTGGACCAATTTGGGGATTATTAAGTTCCTCTGGCCACAGTTGCGCATAGTGGTGGTTAGACGGCTGTGTTATAATAACAAAAGGTCAGTTCCTATGGCCACTTGGCCAGCGCAAAAGCAAATGGAAAAAAAACGCTTTGGGGGAGAGTAGTTAGTAGAGCTGTTTAGAAGTGGACTGTTCCTATAACCACGTGGTCGGAAAGAGGCTATAGAGTTCTGTGAAACGCGCTTCATAAGTAGGGCTGGCATCGTCAAGGATTCCCCAAATTAATTCTGATTCACAGGGTTATGATTCGATTACATTAGAGATACAATTCAATATCAATTAGGTTAAGGAAAATTCAGTTGCAATACCAATTTTGCGTGGATATCAAAGAGATTCTTCTGTTGTTCAATCTACAAGCAGGGAGCAACCTGCCCATATTTGTTTTTTAAACACAGCAGGTTAACGTTAACATTAAGATCTGAACCCGCAAAAAGTTAGCTGTAAGTACTTTTTACCTACCACATTACCATAATAAAAGTCTAATTGCGGACTGTAATAACCAATATCAGATCAATCAAACAAACTACCGAACTCTACATAGTAAAGACTCCATGTTTTACCCTTGACTGAGTTTTACATTTTTATTTCAGAAGCTCTAAAAAAAGTAGCATTGTATTAGATTGTAGGGATGTTTCAGGGCAGATAGGTAATGTTTTATAAACTTGAAAAAAATTAATTTAGGCAGACAAATTAAATGGGGCACAAGTCTGAGCCTCTGGTAATAAATGTGCATAGGTCACTTCTATTCTGCCAAACCAGCAAGTTAATTGGGAATTATCTGCTTATGATTTTAAATTGTGAATATCTTGCGTGATGCGTCACCTCACTGCAGGTCAGTACCTGACCAGCAGAGGGAGCTGTGTGTTAAATCTGTGCAGATCTAGGTATGGTTCACCTGTGCTCTTCTCCTGTGTCTCCTCTTTCTTTGGCACCTTCTTGTCTTTGCTTTCTTTCTTCTTCTTCTTTTCCTTATCTTCTTCTCCATCACTGTCCTTCTCCTTGGGAGCATCTGAAATGTGACATAAAGTTCAAATTAGGCCCGTCTGCAGATCAACTATTGAGATTACGAGTAGTGGCTACAGAGGCCGATTTAATGACCATTTCTACGTTCATAAGTCCTTCAGGTCAATATATACTGGACATACAAATATACAAGATAACACATGCTAGAAACTGGAGACTTTCACTTCAGGGGCAATGAATACTTTGTCCTGCAGATGAATACTTTATGTACTGTATAACAATGAAAAAAGTCTTCTGTCAGGAAGAAGTTCCAGCGCCGTACCATGCGAGTGGCCGTGGGAATGTCCGTGGCCGCTGCCTCCCTTCAGGGCCCGCACAAACTTCTCCACAACCAGGAAGGCGATGATCCCACCGAGAACCCACAAACCCACTGACATCATGTGACCGTGGGCGGCTCCTGTGCAGGCAGAGGACAAATCAGCGCTGGTTAAAGCTGGGATACATGTGGATAGAGTTTGGTACATACTGACGGTCATTGTTTTCCACCCGTTTTGACTAATACCAGCCCATTGAAGCTGTAGGGTAGTTTAAATATATTTAGGATCTTTTTGTTGATTGTACTTTATCTTAAGTTTTACAGCCAATACAGAATACTTTATTATTTAAAGCGCCGTATTGCTGAAAGTGTTTAAACGTGTAATATGTCTGCATGGTATGAGCATGAGTATGTCTTTGGGAAAGAGCAGAAATAACTGGGATGCATGTACTGTATAACATGCAGATGAACCAAAACGCCACACAAACTCTGATTCTGTTCATCCCCTTCTTAAAGAATTCATAAAACTGCCCTCAGGAAGACGCTACAGAGCCGCCGCAGCAACCACGAACCTTTACAAAAAGTCTTTCATACCAAATGCGATAACTTTGCTAAATGTGTATCCCCCTCACACTGTTATGGTTGCCTGTGCCGTGCATGTTGTGCTGTGTATTGGATGCAAGGTGATTTACTATGATGTGTTGTTAACCAACCTATGAGGCCAAAGTCAAGTTTTCACATAAATGCACAGTAAAAACTAACTAAAAGATGAATGTTTCTTCTGCTGAATCCAGTATACAGTTGTGTTTGGCTTTTGTACATTTCGTTGACTATTTGTTACCTGAAATCACCCGTTAACAACACTAACTGAATGATACATTAGCTAAAAGGATATTGCTGCGTACCATGGGAGTGGCCGTGGTCACGTGACTCCTCACTTGCGTGCGAGTGTCCATGATCTTCTTCTCCGTGGTGAGAGTGGGGCTCTGTGCACAACAAATACGATACACAAGAGGAAACGGACATTAAACACAAACAGACAAACGGAACGTCCTGCTACCACGTCCGTTTTAGATGAGCATTCGGTTATTGGTTCAGACGAAAGGATTTTTTTGTATGTAGAGTATGTACACATACACAATATACAATATATACAATGGTGCTCATAAGTTTACATACCCATGCTAAAGTTGATTAAAAAGAGGAATAAAAAAATCATCTTTTGGAAATTGGAAAAATCCAACCTTTAAGGAAAACTATTTTCTTTGTGAATGAATAATGTTTAGTAAATAAAGAAATGCAGGAGGCATAAGTACACACATCCCTATGTTAAATTCCCATAGAAGCAGGCAGATTTGTATTATTAAAAGGTCAGTTACTTCATGTATCTAGGATACTATGCATCCAGATGAAGTTCCCTTGGAATTAAAATAGCCCCCCCCATCATCACATACTCCTCCCCATACCTAGAGATTGGTATGGGGAACTTTCCATTCATTCAAACCTTTATTTAACCAGGATAAAACACTTTTACAAGAGTGTCCTGACAAGTGGCAGCAGCATGTTTCAAATAGACAGAGACACTTACTTGTAAATACATAAACACACTTTCACTCATATTCAAACAACAATGTCATCATAAAAACCCCCGGGTCCTAAATCAATTTAAAAACAGTGGCATACAGACTACCTTTCTGCAAGGACCTTTAACAAGCCTTTAGAAGAATAAAATGAGACCAACTCCTTCAACTGGAGTTCATTTCATAGCATCATCTCTCAATGCAAATCAAACCAGCTATTAAGCTAACTGAAATAAAACCATGCCAATAACTAGGTATGGTGAAGGGGATCCTGTATATATTTGAATCCGTCTAAATTTCGCAGAAGTGTCAGAGATGGGAATCTAACTCTGCTGGTCAGTCTCCAGACAGCATGAAAGTGAGTTCTCAGAACAAAAAAACAATGTGAGCTGAAAGGAGAAAAAATGTCCTTCCTTTGTGTGTATGGAGTAAATTACCTGCCGTAGAAGATGTAAATATCAAACAGATCAGGGAATACAAGCTTCTTTGGATGGACTACCCACCCAAAGCGTGTGGAATGAGGTGGAGGAAGGCGTCTCCCAGCAGTCCACCGGAGGCGAAGCTGAGCAGCACTTTGAGCAGGTTCTGGTGCTGGTCGCTGTTGGACTGAACTGGGATCAGAAACAGGATGAGGAAAGGAGCCGCGCTGATCAGCAGGGTCGCTCCGATAGCCTGCGCACAGCGATGGAGGGAGGATTACTGATGATGAACGTCATCAACAAGGCAGCAGAAAGGACAAAACAGTTAGAGAAACAGTCAAACAGGAGTTAGACGAGGAAAGGAGCAGAACTCAAATGTTTTGATTATGACATTGTTGCATCAGCTCCAATAACACAACAATAAAGAAATCATTACATGGAAAGCCTGCTCCCGGGACGCTTACAAAGGATATAAAATGTTTGTTTTTGGCCATATATCAGTCTGAGTCCTGCTATTGGAGTTGAATGAAAAATAGAGTTGAGCAGATTTATGCTCAATTATTTTATATTGTAACGTGTTCAGGTAAACAAAATAACACGAACACGTACAACAGAATATGATTATGAAGCAACACAACCAGTTATGGGTTTTGAATGTCAATTTCACTAAATCACTGTACCAGCCCTTTAAGAACTAGTTCAACATGTGTGTGTGTGTGTGTGGGGGGGGGGGGGGGGGGGCTTACTGCCAAGAGTGAGATGAGACTATACACACCACTCCTTTGTCTCAGAGTGTTATCGATCCTCTCATCAAACTCTTAGCAAGAACACAAATAAGCATAATTTTCCCAAAATTTCTCAAACAAGTTCTTCAAAATGTTGATTTGACTTTGTGATCGGGCTCTTCTTAAACAGCCTTTTGCCCATTTTTAATCACGCAGGTTGACATATTCGTACTTTAACGGTGTAGATTGTAATGGGAGGAATCAGAGCTTTATTCAGTCTAACCCAAGTCTAACAGATAATAGATTTCCCTGGCCAAACAGACAACCCGTTTTAACCCATGACCAAACCTGTGTCCACAGCTCCACCGTGTCCCTTTTCTCTCCTTCTGCCTCCCTCTTCACCCTCTCCCCTCCGTGGGAGTGTGCGTGTCCACTCTCCTCCTTGTGCACCCGAACAATATCCTCCGCATCCTGATGAGCGTGCCCATGTCCGTGAGCGTGTCCGTGAGCATGTCCGTGAGCGTGTCCGTGATCGTGAGCGTGTCCGTGATCGTGAGCGTGCCCGTGATCGTGAGCGTGCCCGTGATCATGAGCGTGTCCGTGATCGTGAGCGTGCCCGTGATCATGAGCGTGCCCGTGGTGTTCCTCTTCCTGGAGAGGGATGTTGGCCTCGGCGCTCCACTTGCTCGCTCCGTGGAACATCTTCACGTCTTCATGATCGTCTTCTCCGTGGGAGTGGCCGTGGTGATGGTGGCCGTGGCCGTGGCCGTGGTCGCCATGGGAATGGCTATGGGCAGTGGTTGAATGTGAGGCTAACAGGAGTACTGCAGATGTGGCCAGTGTCAGTGCCAGCAGACGTATACAGCCCATATTATCCCCTTTGACAAAGAGAAAAGGGAAGAGGTCAGAATGAATAAAAACTCACTGGTCAGGCTGCTCAGAATGATATTAGTCACTATTAAAATCACAGTTTTGGAAAGGCGTTGCATTCGTTGAAGAAAAACAGGGAAACAAATCAACAGTGAAACTACTATAAAATGTGGAAAATTCCTTAATACTTTCCCGTTGAACCTTTTAAATTCCCCTTCAGAACACAAGACAAAATAAGAGTTTAAAATCTAATGTTCAAAAATAATCTTTTTGCTTGATTACAATGTTTTTGCGATTGTGAATAGCCAAAATTGCGATCGAGATACTGATAAAAAGATTGGATTTAGTTGCCCTAATAACCACTTACTTTAATAAACTCCACCAGATAATCAAGGGAAATGATTTATGTTTTGCCTTGCTACATTGTACACATTACTGTGATAATGCAAATAATAATAATGTATACTTTATTAATCCCGCATGGGGAAATTACCATGTTTTACTATTGTTATTACACACAGACCTGAATTACACACACATGCTCAGTTCCTATACATGCACTAATGGAGAGATGTCAGAGTGAGGGGGCTGCCCGTAGAAAGGCGACCCGAGCAGTTGGGGGTTCGGTGTATTGCTCAAGAGCACCTTGGCAGTGCAGGTGAACTGGCACCTCTCCAGCTACCAGTCCACTACCATACTTTGGTCCGTATGTGGACTTGAACGGAATTTTTGTTCCGTTACCCCACCTTGTGTAATCAAATTATCAGATGTAGTCAAACGTGTTCCAGATTAACACCACATCCTGCTTTAATTATCAGATACCCGTGCATCTTCACTGAGAAGGGGGTGTATGACCTGTCTGCAGGTAGAGCTCTTCTTTCTATAGATCAGATCAGCCAGTTTGTATGATGGTGCCAACATGGCAGCTAGCCAAAAAGCACTCAAAATGGAGATGCGTCTGCTGCATTAAAGTCAGTAATTGAACAAGTGCTCCAATGTGTCGTGTCCATAGACTGTTAACAGTAATAATATACAGTCTATGGTCATGTCTTAAGAAAAGTAGCAATACGACAGTCTAATAAAACCCTTGTACATCACTCTAATGTTACAGCCAGTACAGGTGGGCCTTATTTGAACTGCCTCATTGCTGCTGGGTATCATAACCTGTCATAATAAAACATAATGTATTAGTTTATTTATGTTTTGTGTTGATAATCTGAAGGATAACTCACTCTGCAGGTGACTACAGCTGTCACAATACATTTAGTGGAGTAACGAGTACAATATTGGATCCCAAACTGGAGAAAAATAAAGCAGCATTAAATGGAAATACTCAAAGTAAGTTAGGGTTAGGGTTATTGTAGTTACTGGAGTAAATGTACTTATGTTCCACCAGTGATTCATGTTATGCTCTGCTGTTCATTGGCTGCCTCGCCATGATGTAAAGCTGTTATAATATATAATGCGGACAGTGTGAAGGAGAGTAGTCATCAGTCTGTATCAGCAGGTATCGCGATACCTGCTGATACAGACTGATGTAACTGCAACGACACTATCCCCGTTAGCTTATTCAAAAATCATCCTTTTCACTTGCAAGTCAGAGTTAGCTTTGTTTTGAAATTGTGTTTACTCGGGGGCTTCAGACATCACGTGTGGCGGTAAAGCGGATAATCTGTTATCTTTCTTCTTTTTTAAGTGTTAACTTTAATCCCACAGTAAACAGCAAACACTCCATGTCAAATCGCATCTCTGGTTTGTACAAGTTGTACAGAAAGCTAAGGTTACTAGCTAACGTGCTAGCATGTTGCTGCAGCAGTAGCAACATGCCTAACTGCGACATACAGTAAAAAAACAAACAATTACTTCTTACCGGATTGTGTCCGATATCTCTGCCTACTGGGCTGCTGAATAACTCTCTGTTATGCGTACAGTGTGTTAGGTAAACTGCTAATGTTTCTGTCTGCCTTGATGCTACTGGTAAGACGTGGCATTTACTTTGAAGTAGGCTCATCAAGATCTCGCGAGAACGCACTCAATTCCATGTGTGCCTCCTTCTGTGTGTCCTCATCGTCCCTACTTAGATTTAAAAAATAAAAATAAAAAAACTTGTTTTATTTTCATGAGCATGTTATCATAACATGTGAACGTATTTTGCATTATTTCTTAAACTTTTCCACGCATAAATACTGGAATAATTGGATTTGGCAAGATGTAAGAAGAAGACACAGGATGTCTCAATAGAAGTATCGCGAGATGAACGTGTTGCGTTGTAGACTAATCACTTTAGGCTGCTAGAGACAGCAGCATCCTGGAGGAGAACAGGATGGAAGAAGTGTGTAGACTGGTTATAAATGTATGTATTGAAAATGGGCCTTTTTAGATTAAAACAGCATTAAAAAGCACATTAACTTAAATAGAATAGAATGCATTTTATTATCACGATAGCCTAAATACACATGTACAACAACATTAAATTATTTGAGTATTACCATTGTATACTATAGTGTACATTTTAGAGAGAAATAGTATAGGACTTTGAACTCCACAACACGTTGTCTCGCAGTAGTTTTGTTACTTTACCATTTTCTATCCCCTTCTCTCTAAATGTGATTATGTGAAGGTTTTGATAAATAGTTTCTTTATGAGTTGAAAATGAATTGCCACAAAACTGAAAGTGGTAGAAAGCTATAATATTTCCATTTGTCATTTCCAACAAGTCACAGTGTGAGGGACACGCCCTCCGCAGGTTCAGCATGAAAGACAAAATCAGCTGACTGTAGCTCCAGGCTCCTTATACTCAGCAAAACAAGATGGAGAAGTTATTTGTGCTGCTGATCTTCTGTCACGTTACATCTGCGGGTAAGATCCGTCGGGACTGCTGCAACTTGTTTAAAGTCACTTTGTAGCGCGACATTGGGAACACAGCAGTTGCACTTTCACTTTGTCACGACTTTACATAACAGCAACGCCATTACGTGTCTATGTAGGCTCTGACACTGAATGCATATCGTCACCTTCCTAAAATAATCGCCTAAGTCATTTTTTGACAAAAAGTATTTTCTTGCCTATATCATCTCCTCATGGTGCTGGCCACCTCTGGTACAATTTCCTACATTCTCAGTTGAACAGGTCATGTGATTCTACGCCTTTAGTATAACTGCCTAAGTCAAAATATGTTCGGTATTTGGTTCAGTTTTTTGTGTTTTCTGAAAAACGTGAAAAAACGACTTAGGCGATTATTTTAGGAAGGTGACGATATGTTCTCATTCTCATTAGGACCCGAACACTGAAAGGGCGATGGACGTATTGGTTTTGAAAAGGAGTTTTATTATTTTCTGCTGCGCAATCGCATCAATAAAAGGCTTAAGATGACTTTTTTTCCCCAAAACTTTATTAAAAAAGTAGGCTATATTCAAATATACTACAAATAATTGGCCTAATAATAAAATGTAGGGAGGTGTGGGGGGTGATTAAACAATATTAATTACAATTAGACAAAATGAACATACTCTTCAAAAGGGTCACCATACAATATGACAGTTGTGTTACTCTTTTCTTTCTATAGGTTTGAGAGACTTGTATTTATATTCCTTGAATTCACTTAAAAACGCTGTGAAATTGGGGGTAATATTAAAAAAGAAATTACAATTTGCCAGATAAAACCAATAGGTTGACAATTAATTCAATTTTCAAATGTTCATGTTCAAAATGAAAAAGAACTATATTTTGACGTTCAATATTGCTAGTATGATTGTTTTTACACAGAATGCAATGTGTAATTCAAGTCCATAAAGTAATTCAATGAATAGGCAACTGTCCCCCAATATCATTGCTTATAGTTGGTCTGACATAATTCAGTCAACATTATATATTACAGGGATTCCAACACATTAACTAGTTTTCCTTAATAATGATCATAACAATGCACAAATGCAAAAGAGCATGAGCTCAAATAGGGCTACGTTAAAAAAAAAGTTAGACAACCTAGATAATAGATAGATACTTTATTATATATTCCAACGGGAAATTCAAGGTCCCAGTAGCTTAAAGACACAACATACACATACATCATAAACAGGATGATTAAATGGCAAATCCACATGAATAACATAGACAATAAAAGAAAAGATATTAAATCAAAAAATCCACATGAATGTACAAAGAGACTTAGACTTCTCTTTATTAAGGGATGTAAGCATGAGATGCTTAGGGCTGGGGTAGGGTCTATATTTTAATATAAGCCTATTCTGTTTTCTTTTTTTTTATCCCATTGTGATTTAACAGATTTTAAATGTTTCTCTCTTTGTCCTGCAGTGAAACACTCCCTGAAATATTTCCTTACTGCATCTTCTGGAGTCCCTAACCTTCCAGAGTTTGTGGGCGCGGCGCTGGTTGATGAAGTCCAGGTCGGTTACTGTGACAGCAACATCAGGTCTGCAGAACCCAAACAGGACTGGATGAGGAAGCTGATAAAGGACGACCCACAACACCTGGAGTGGTATGCTCTGAAGTGTTCGGGGAATCAGCAGGTCTTCAGAGCCAACATTGACAGCTTGAAGCAACGTTTGAACCAAACCGGAGGTACAGTATGTTTATGTTCATCGGCCGTAGCCAGCCTAGTGGAAGGGGGGGGGCTTTTTAATCACCAGTTTGTGCTGGTATCTTAACGAGCACGCTTTTAGATGCACCGGAAATATTTACTACGATGTTGTCAAATTGGTTATCATGTACCACCTTTTTATTGGTCAAAAGGCAAGGCACGCCTCAACATTTATTGTTTTTGTTTTGAAGTTAGTTGCGTGGCTTGTTGATACATTAGTGTGTGGGGGGGGGGATCTCTGGGCACCTCACCACTCGATTCAGGAGCCGATTTGACTCTAAACCGATTATCAATGCCTCTCGATTGTGTGATTTAAAAAAAAAATACATATTAATCTGAGTTTGTTAGATTTTGACATGTGCAGTATTTGTCACACACAAGTTATAATGTTTTGTCTACTGAGGTTTTTTATTTTGTAGTCATACCATGCAACATGCTGAGTCACCTTCTCTCTCAGTGATCTTCCATGTCAGAGGCTCAGTCATGTTTAAAGGCGGAGAATCGGCTTCTTAGAACATGAAACACGAGGGGGTCGGATGTGATAAAGTAGATGAACAGCCTACTTGTGTTATTTTGTCTTATTAGATCATGTGCATGTATAAAAAAAAAATCCTTTTGGCCATTTTTGTGTGGGTTTTTTCTGCACTCTTGCCTAAACTCTAAGTTGTCCATTATCCCATCTTTCATCTTTCCGTCTTTCTGTCTGGAGACAGTAACCTTTAAATAAAAATCAACGCATTTCAAAAAATAATAATTATAATTGATTATTAACTCATCTGCATCGAGTATCGAATCGATCTAGAGAGAATCAAGCTGCATCTAAGAATCGATTCTTTTCCCCACCCCTATACATTAGACGTCGGATTGTTGGATGTCGCGTTGCCGTTAACACATTCCCAACAGTAGCCTGGTGCTTTTAACATGATTAGGGCTTCGGTTTGGTTTGGATCATTTTATTAGCGGCAGATTGAAATTATTGGCTACCGTTATTTTAAAAGACGCTTGTTAATTACAACAACAAAAAACAAGTTAACAAAAAATTAAATTATGGACCTTTGGCAGTGAATATAGCTTCCAGCTTCTCTGTGGTCATGGTCACCTTTGCTGTAGTCTCTCTCTCTCTCTCTCTCTCTCTCTCTCTCTCTCTCTCTCTCTCTCTCTCTCTCTCTCTCTCTCAGGTGCCCACATCCTACAGAGGATGAACGGCTGTGAGTGGGACGATGAGACCGGAGAAGTTATTGGTTTTAATCAGTACGGCTATGACGGAGAAGACTTTATTGCGTTGGACCTGCAGACGCTGACATGGATTGCTCCAAAACAACAGGCCTTCATGACCAAGCTTCGATGGGATGCTGAGAAAGCTAGATTAGAGTATAATAAAAACTACTACATCCACAAATGTCCTGATTGGCTGAAGAAGTATGTGCACTATGGGAGAAGCTTCCTGCAGAGAAAAGGTAATCACATAGACAAATCTACTGTTGTATGGGCTCAGTGTTCATGTGGCTTTTCTGTTTCTAATGCACTGCAACATTCAAATAAAAAGGAAAAAATAAATTAGATTAGATATACTTAATTGATCCCAAATTTGGAAATTTCAGTGCTACAGCAGCTGCAAAGAAAACTCCCTCACACTGTCTAACTTGCAGAAAATATGTAAAGTTTAACAGTTGGCAACGTTTCAGTACTAGACCATCTTTAGGCAAAATAGTGCTACAGCGTCAAAATATAAGACAGACAGCACACATACAGAATATACAGGAACAAATAGGATAGACTTATGGAACTATTCAAAAATAAAGATAAAAAACAAAGGAAAAAAGATGTAGATGCATACAATTCTAGTGTCTGCCTCTCTGCAGAGGTTCCCTCAGTGTCTCTCCTCCAGAAGTCTCCGTCCTCTCCAGTCAGCTGCCACGCTACAGGTTTCTACCCTGACAGAGCCATGATGTTCTGGAGGAAAGATGGAGAGGAGCTTCATGAGGACGTGGACCTCGGAGAGATCCTCCCCAACCACGATGGATCCTTCCAGATGAGTGTAGACCTGGACCTTTCATCAGTCCCAGATGAAGACTGGAGGAGGTACGACTGTGTGTTTCATCTCTCTGGTGTGGAGGACAACATCGTCACCAAACTGGACAAAGCAGAGATCAGGACCAACAGAGGTGAGACTGGAATCAGACGTGATGGAGCTTGGTTTGCTTGGAGCTATGGTCTTTGTTACCTTTGCCAAGGTGGTTATCTTTGTGGTCTTTTGTATTTATTTGTTTGCAGCCGATTTCAATAAATGTCGGTAGGTAACATAGGCCGTAATCCAAGAAAGAACTTCTGAGAAACTTGTGCGTATAATGCCAACATTTTAATTTCAACCTTATTGTCCCCAAGAGGAAAGTTGTCTCACAGCCAAGTAAAACACAGAACACAGGCTTGAACATAAAACTTAATAAATACATAACACATACAATTATGTTAAAAGATCAGCTAAAAAAAAGCAGTCACAAGTGGTGCCTGTATTGGAGACAGTATTGAGATGATAGAAATGAGGGAGAGGGAGAGACGGTGAGGAAAATAAGTATTTGAAAACCCTCCTATTTTGCAAGTTCTCCCACTTAGAAACCAAGGAGGGTCTGAAATTGTCATCGTAAGTGCATGTCCACTGTGAGAGACATAATCTAAAAAAACAAACATCCAGAAATCACAATGTATGATTTGTTAACTATTTATTTGTATGATACAGCTGCAAATAAATAGTATGCGGACCAGTGGTGACATTTACTGAGAGTTGCTGCAAAAGTTCCTTTTCACACGTAGGTGGCGCCACGAGAAAATGGTAATTATGTTAGTCTGTGCACCAGAGAACAATGAGAAAGAGTGAAGATCAAATAGCACCACTGTGTGGCTAATTGAAAAAGTGCCTGTACATTTTTGCTTTTAACTCCTAAATCCTAAACTCTGAAGTGTAGAAGCAATGGCTTGATAAGTTGTTACAATGTGAATGAACACAAAGTGTGCGTGTTGTGTGTCGGTTCCAGTTCGTCCCTCAGAGTTGCCGGCTGGTGCTGTTGTTGGAGTGGCTGTAGGACTGTTGTTGCTGTTGTTGTTGCTGCTGACACTCTGCATCTCTGGACTCTGGAGAAGGAACAATTATGGTGAAGAAAAAATATGTTTTTACTCCACTAATAACTTTAACATGAATACCGCTGATAGTCTCGTCCTATATTATGTGTGGTACTTCAGGGAAATCAATCCATTTATTATTGTTCTTCTTTTATAAATTCTGAAATGTAAAATTGTTTTCTCTCATCTGTATTTCAGGCTTCCGGCCTGCTAACAGTAAGAATTCTACCTTAAAATACACTCAAATTGATTTTCTTTTCCCCCGTGTGGACAACCAACTAATACCCTGTTCACCATAAAATAAATAATGTTCTGCAAATTGAGGACACTAATATGAGAAAAAATGTGTTTGCTACTTTTCTTGACAGGGTGACAGCAAAGATTAGAAGAGGAAGCTGAACTCTGAGTGAGGAGTCAACATTTTCCTTGACAGGTTTGTCTCTAAGAAAAATCTAGAGATTCCTGACTTGATGCACGACCGTCAGAGCTGAAGATTGCCCTGAAGAACTGTGGAGGCACACCAGCTCTGGTGCGACTGCTCCGGAAGACCACAGATGTGGAGATCAGAGAGTTGCTCACAAGTACAAACCACAATTTACAAATGCTTTGATGTTACTGAATGTGCAGCAGGGATTGATATCACAGGGAGCCAGGAAGTTTTCTTTTCACATAGCTGAAGATGTTCATATGCACTCAAACAAAGACACATTTTTCCCACATTATCACTATCATAATAGTAATAATTAATTATAATTAATACTAAAAGTCCAGCCTTAAGTTGACCTTTTCAGGTGCAGAAGTTTCTTACAAGTACTTCTCATGATAAAGTGGTCAGTGTTACAGTATAACACACATACTCTTAGGGCTGTATTGAGGACTACAGTATACAGTTTGAATCTTTTTCCAAATCAGTTAGGGAGATTGTAGTATTTTCCAACATATTTAACAATGAATGAAACTTTGAAGCCAACAAAGTAAATGAATAAAAAACAAACAAATCTAATCATCTAGAAATTTCTGAAATATCTGTAATTCTTAATCATTTCCTAAGAAGTTTCCTGGCAAGAACTACATCCTTTGATGATATTTATAGTGAAGGTAAGGGATGCAGTTATTAGGGGGACTAATGACCTTCATACAATCTTCTTAATCACATACAGATACGTATGTTGCCTGTCATTTACAACCACACACACACTCATATAAGGAACATTCACTAAATATCTGAATATTTGGCTATACACGTAAAGCGTAAGGTCACAGACATCCGGCAAAAGAGAAGGACACACGTTTTAGCAATGCTCATTTGGTGAGAATGGGGCCTGGCACCTCAGCATTAATCAATCAAATGAGCCGATAAAAACAGTGAGCATATGATCAACGTGCTTTCAATAATGAGCTGTGGTGAAAGAAGATGTTGGACGACCTGCAACTGCAACGTCCTGGTTCAGTTCGAGCTTTGGGATCATTTTGACAATACATGTGTGCAGAAATTGATAGCTACCAAATTAAACTTCTCTCTCAGATGCTTGGCACAATATCAGATGTTCTGCTGGAGGTATAGGGTGCTATTAGTTGTGTGTAATGTCACAAGTTGCTATGTGTAATTGCGTTTGCATGTAATAGACATGTATTGACATCTCTCTGTCCTTTTTTTTTAAAGAAGAATTTAAGATAGAACACCTTAAAGTCACTGTAAAGCCCCTGCAGAAATATTATGGGAATACGTTTCAGGCCTGAAAATACTAAAGTGTTTTTTAGATTTTACAACAAAAATGTATTTTTCAATTTTCTTTTACCCCCAACATAATGTTCACCTCTAACCTATAAACTGAACCAATGGGTTATGAACAATACTTAGTGACCAAACGCTGGTGAAGCACACAAGCGTGTGTTTCAGATCAAAGATAAAATCCTGCTGCCTTTCAGCTCAGGGAGAGGATGTCGTTGCACAGAAAGAAGTGACTCCGGCAAACAGCTGACTTTACTGACGATGATGAAAAATATCCTTTTCTTACAGCTGCAGCATGACATCATGTGTTATGCATTACTCTTTGCCAAATATAACATATGGTTATTACTTAGTAAAACAGTAGGAAATTTAATTCTTCTTCTTATTATCATTATTATACAAATTGTGCTGTTTAAATATACACATATTTTAGTTTCTTCAGAGCAAGTTTACTCTGGAGACCACAATTGATAACAACAAAAATATTCTTTGATTGCAAAATATATTTATTTTATTCATTGTCTTTGTTTTTTGATTTTTCAACTTTAAACACATTAGAAAAGTCACAGTAATTTTAGCATATTTACAGGATATATAGTTAATATGTGACAGTCTCATAACAATAGCTAAGCAGGCTGAGCAACAGGTGGTGGCGCACTGGATATTACACATGCATATAACACATGCATTTGGTGTGGGAGACCGCTGCGAGACATCCACCACGACACGGTGGTTCTTGAAGGTGACTACAGGTGTGTTTGGATCCATATCCAGAGCAAGCATAGCCATAGATTCAGTGGTCAGTGTTTTTGGTTAGAATTCTATGAAACCTCATGGTATTACCTGGTCTCCCTGGTTAACACCCAGGATTGTAAACTATGCTTTTAGTATCTAGTAATTGGTGACACAATACAGCTCGCAGGGTGATGAGAAGGATATGTATCAACTTGTCTAACTCTTGGGGTAATGGTGAGTAAGCTAAACTCCCAATAAGTGTGTTCTTTTAAGGAAACTAACGTGTGCAGGAGGAGCTGGGGATCAACCCACCAACCCTGCGATTAGTGGACGACCCGCTGCTCAAGTATTGTATCTTACCCGCATGTCTGTGGGAGGAAACCGGAGCACCCAGATTAAACCCAAACAGACAGGGAAAACATGCAAACTCCACACAGAAAGGCTCCTGTTGGATGGAGTTTAACCCTCCAGGAGCCTTTCTGTGAAAGGTCGATGCTAGCCACTGAGTCACAGTGCTGTCCTAAAACGTGTAACTCTTACCAATCTCACTAATCATGCCTAAACCTAACTAATAAAGGCAATAAACACTAGCCTATCACAGGTAGTGTTGGCCGCGTCACGACTTCCCATCCTTGGCAGGAACTTTACCTTATGTTTACGGAGATGGATCATTGAGGTGGCGGTGTGGCGTGATTTTTCTTCCATTGCACCGGAGACTACTGGAGATGGGAGGAAGGGGGGTGTACTTCATCTGACTCTTGGAATGTAGTGGGAAGCGATCATGGGTTAGGGTGTGCTTTGCTATGTGCCCAGACACATACGTCTTGTTTGATTTGTCCTCAGACGGAGGCAGTTTGCGAATAGGGGGCAAGTGGAAATGCTTGTCCTCCAACTTGAGCTTCCTCAGGTCATCTGTAAGCCGTTTGTTCTCCTCTTCCAATTCCTTGTGCTTCGCCTCGTACGCCGTGAGGACTGCACGTGATGCCATAACTTCTTTTTTCAAGTGTCCGTTGTGCCATTGACACTCTTGGTACTTTTTTATTGCGTCATCCGGCCGCCGTGTCAACTTGCACTTCAGATCCTCAATCTCCTTTTTCTGTTCCAGATTTTTTCCACCTATGTTTTTCATAGAGAGCACGTACTGTCTCTGCTGGTTGAACAACATTTTTACAATGGTATTCCTATTTCTCGTTTTACACCTAGTTCTCTCTCGGCGTGAACTAGCTGCATGCCGCTGCTGCATTGTGTCTTCGAAGTTATGCTCAAGCTGAAGTCTCTTGATCTGCGGCCTGAGAGACTTGACTGTCTCTGCATATTCCCTGATCGTTTCTTCTAGCTTGGCCTTCTCGGCATCCTGGAGGTTGAGCATCCGTGTTTGCTGCACAGCTTGTTCGTGGTACTGCTGCACCTCGAGTTCCAACTTCTCCTTCTCTGCTGCAATCTTGGCATATTCCTTCTCTGCCAGCTGATGGGCCTTGTCAGCAGAAGCCATGGAAAGCGTCTGTGCCGTCTTTGTTTCTGCCAGCTGCTCTCTCACGTTTTCCAGCTGGCATCTCAGAGAATCCAAATTCATCTTTACCTTGACCAGCTCTGTGGTCTTTAAATCGGCTTCACGGCAGTTGCCTTTCAGTTTTTGACGCAGTTTTCGAATGGTGTCGTTCATCCTATTCATTTCCGTCTGAGCCTTGAAGAAATTTTCCGTGATGAGTTTTTTCTCAGTCCTGATACTCTCAATCTGGATTGTTAGTCGTCTTTGCTGGCTTTCTGACTCAGTAATCAGATTTCTAACAGTCATAATCTCAATGTCTCTGGCCATGGTGTGCTTGGTGAGCTCTCTCTTCTTTTTTTGGAGTTTCATTTTGAGTCCACTGCAACTGTTGAGTTCATTTTCCAAGGACTCAATCAGCTTACGCTGTTTCTCTGCCTCTTTTTTTTGATTTTCAAAATCCACTACTAGGGATTTATTTTCTTGCTGCACAATGTCCATTTCGTATTCCAGGTCCGTACACGAATTGGTCAATTCCTCAATCTTACTCGTCAAGAGCGCTATCTCCTTTGAAAGTAGATGATTTTCTTTCTTGTAGATGTCCTTTTGTTTTTTGTATCTTATAAGTTCATTCTGTTGTCTCTCAAATTGTTGTTCTAGTTTCTTAAATCTGTCTTTAAATGACATCAGCTTTCCTGCTTCGTCTTTCCAGTGGTTTGCAGATAATTTCACTGTGTTTAACTCATCTGTTATCAAATTGAAATCTTTGTCCTTCTTTTTCAACAGTTGGTTCTGTTCTTCAATTTTTTGAGGGCATAACGTTTATTCCCCGTCAACTCTTGGACCTGATGACGTAACGTATGCACACGCGAGATTAATTCTTTTTTGTCAGTCTCTGTGTTGATCAGCTTTTCAATCTCCTTCTCCTTCTGCTCCCTGAACATCTTCTCCACAGAGAAATTGTTCAGATATTCCTGAGACTCCTTCGTGAGACGCGCAATTATCTTCTCTGAATTATCCTTCTCATCAGCCCTGTCGGTCTTTTCGTCCAAAAGTTCCGTTTTGACATTGTTTAGTTCTTGTCTTAACTTTTCTACATGCCTGTCCTTGCGAGCAATTACCTTTGTGAGTGTAGTAACCTCATTCTGTTCTTTTTTTAAGGCGATATCTGCTGCTACTAGTTTGGCAAGCCTTTTTTTCTGCTCTGTGTTTTGGTCCATTAACCGTTGCTCGTTGAGTTTTACCCTGGAAAGTTCACTCTTTAGTTTTTCTATTTTCATAGATTTAGTCTCAGTTTTTTCTACCGGCTTCATTGTGATTGTCTGTTTCATATATTCAATGTATACTCTAAAAGTCTTTCCTCCTTATTCTCTGTGTGACTGGAATTGCATTAACAAGCAACAGATACACGGGTCGATGTTTACCTCCTGTCAGGTGTCTTTCTCATGCACTGCGGCCCAAGGAAACTAAGTGTAAGGTAATTAAAGCATATACGCATAGTTTCCTGAAAATGAGAAATAAACTAGGACACGTTCAGCATTCTGTTTAAGTTAAAAAATGTGAAATGATCTCTAACAAGGTGCTCCCACAATAAAAGGTTGGAGGTACTCCAACATCAAACTGAAATGTGATGCTATGACACTGGATGCATCTTAAGTAAAAACAGTGGTGATGTCATGACATGCAAATGATGTCATCATCAAGATTAAAGGCATAAAAGGCAGAGATGATGCTAGACTGTTTTTTATGAGTTGTGATGATGTAACCTCTTTGGTTGCCCTGGGTGATATTGAGTTTTGCGGGTGATTTCAAAACTAAATCGTTGCTTTGAAGTTTTCCTCCAGTTAGGAAATGATCGACAGTAATCGTCAATTCGATCTAATAATCAGGTTGACAAGTAGACTTGTGCCAAAGGGGGCATTTTGCTTATTTTGCTTGTCATTCTAATTCTATTATTAATGGAAAGTAGACCTAAGGGCAACCCAACACCCCCGATACATTTGACACCCTATGCAATTGCCTAGGTCGCCTTTAGCAATCGCCATAGCAATGGTCTGATTTAAAGTGGGAAGCCTTAAGATTTCAGTTCTGGCTGATTCAGAATTTCTATTCGAGTGGAAACAGTGGAAATGCGCTGAGAGTTTGACAGTCTGGAGAATAGAGATAGAATGCATCTCCGGAGCTTTGCACAGGTTACCATGGTTACGCATCTTCAACAGGCAAAGAGGCTTTCAGGAAGTGACGTGGCGATGACAGCTCAGTGCGTCTACACGCTGTTTATTCACAGTACCGCAACAGTGTGCTGACTAGTTGATAATATTAAGTATGTAATGCATAGTATGCAATTTTGGACGCTTTAATGATCCATTCTGAGGAATATTTCCTGTTCTTGAACCTGTCTTTTTAAAACTCTTTTTATTTAATTTGTTTTTATTTAAATAAAGCATTTAAATGTCCAATCCAACATGTGTAGTTTCTGTCACCACCATGAGGAATTCTATTTCTATTTTTTAGCATTAGCACCAAATTACTTCTCTACGCATTGCTCTAAAATAATGTGGGCCTCACTATACTGCAAGCTGAGTTTATTTTAAACATTTTGAAATTAAAGACATGGGGATCAGTTACATGCAAATACCCTGAAAAAAAGAAAACTTAAGAAGAGACCAAATAGACGATTAACAGATTTTGCATTTGACATTCTGCTAATCAGCGTTACACACTCGTTTTCAGTGAAAGTATCTAGCACTTGCTCCAAAAGTTGCCAAATGACGTCAAACACTCATTTTCATAGTGGTGACCTCATCAGATATCATTTTTATAATTTAATCTCCGTGGTTGTCGGCCGGCTGCCTGCTGCTCACGGAGCAAGAGGAGAGGCAGAGAGACCTTGTGCTGTAGGCAGAAGAGCCGTGGACTGTGATTAATCTGATTAATCTAGTATGGATTGCAATCAAATTAAAATATGATATATCTCACTTTTCTGAAGTCACTCTTTTTAGAAATAAAGAGTAAATCTGGAGAGAAACTCACAGAGTTGGCAACACTGCTGCTAATACAAACTAACTTCAAACAGATAAATAGTTCTCTATCATTTCAGTCTTGGTATTTTTAGATAGTATTCATTTTTACCACTGTACACACAGAGCTGACAGACGTAGCTGCGTTAAAGATGACTCCCCACTCGGCTTTAGAGCTGCTCTGGCTTTTTGTTTTACACTCGAGACGTGATGCTAGTCGTACAGTGCGGTCTGGAAGTGGTAAAACTGTGGCACTTTTTAGTTGTTGTTGATTTTGATTTTCTTCAGCATGTTGGTTAAAAAGAAAAACAGTGACTATAAAAATGTAAGTACTAACTGTAGTGGATATGAACGCATTGCAGTAGTGTGTCAGACCCGGCTGGCAGAATAACCCAAACGCAGACAAGGAGAAGTTCAATGAGAGTTTATTGATACTAATCCAAGCACCAGATGACCAACCAAGGTGAAACAGAGGGAAATGCTGTGACGGCAGGTGAGTGAAGACAATCCGGGGGTGAAGAGTGTTGACGGTCCGTAGCAGGATAACTGGAGGTGAAGACAGAGAGACAGACGTTACAAAACACGAAGACAGACACGGAGCAAAACGACAACAGGCAAAAGTCAGATGAGGCGCCAAACACATACTGAGAAGACTAACGATCCGACAGGGACTGGATGTCAGGTCACGGTATAAGAGCTGGTGGTGATGATGATGAGACACAGG
This sequence comes from Etheostoma spectabile, assembly GCF_008692095.1. Lineage (NCBI taxonomy): Eukaryota > Metazoa > Chordata > Actinopteri > Perciformes > Percidae > Etheostoma > Etheostoma spectabile. Next base: position 208,958 of record NW_022603060.1, read on the forward strand.
TGGGTGCTGGTGATTAGGCTGAGCAGGAACAGGTGATGAGTGAAGGAGGCCACACCTCCCCAGGTTGCATGGCAACAGGAACCATGATGCACAGACCGAGACAACAAACAAACAGACAACAGGATCAGAGCGGGGGATGCCTGACATAGTGTGTGAGAGCATTTCACTTTCACACTCCTGGATGTGGGAAACGTGTAGCACAAGTTGAACACTGCACGTGTGTCCATGTCTATATTTTTGATATTATACCAGCAGCACTGCGCAGTTTGTTTATCTGTGTCTACAGTACGATTTTGAGTGTGTCTCTTTGCCTAATGCCATCTGTCCCCCCCATCATGTCCATCTCTTTTTCTCTCTCCACATCTCTCTCCCTCTGTCTTTTTTCTTTACAATCGGACCGTAGAGAACTGTGTGTGCATCCTGAGGAACTTGTCGTACCGTCTGGCAGCAGAGACATCTCACAGCCAGCAAGGGGGGTCGGAGGAGCTGGACGGTCTGTTATGGGACACCGGCGGTAAGGACGCAGAGAGTTCAGGATGCTGGGGCAAGACGAAAACAAAGAAGGGACATGATCAGGTGGGAAAACAGAAAGTTGGAAGAAGGGAATATTTTTACAGTTCTTACTTTTTGTTATTGTTCACATACTGCTGGTGCTTCACGAGAGATAAAACTGGATGGCAGCCTCAGCTGAAAGTTCACTGAGTTTCTTGTTGTGTTAACTGCAGATCTCCAGTTAATAATGTGATGGATTATTATCATGGCTAATGATAACTTGGATTCATCGTTGTCTTACGCCATAAACACTTCTCTGATGAATATCCAGACAAGCTTTTGGACTGTGTTTGGTCTCAGCTGAATGCTGTTAACCTCTACTTGTTTGTACAAAAAGAGGGTCATATCCTGCAAGAATATTCGTAGGGAGCAATGCTAACTTTTGACGGTGTATTTGTGTGCCCGCGCACGTACGCATGCACGCACGCAATTAAAGTTGACTGTGTCTCCGTTCTGTGATAGGCTAGTCACAGTGCCAGTCACAACGCCTCTCCCCTACTCTATTCTGTGATAGGCTAGTCCCAGCGTCCCTCCCCTACTCTATTCTGTGATAGGCTAGTCCCAGCGTCCCTCCCCTACTCTATTCTGTGATAGGCTAGTCCCAGCGCCCCTCCCCTACTCTATTCTGTGATAGGCTAGTCCCAGCGCCCCTCCCCTACTCTATTCTATGATAGGCTAGTCCCAGCGCCCCTCCCCTACTCTATTCTGTGATAGGCTAGTCCCAGCGCCCCTCCCCTACTCTATTCTGTGATAGGCTAGTCCCAGCGCCCCTCCCCTACACTATTCTATGATAGGCTAGTCCCAGCGCCCCTCCCCTACTCTATTCTGTGATAGGCTAGTCCCAGCGCCCCTCCCCTACACTATTCTATGATAGGCTAGTCCCAGCGCCCCTCCCTACTCTATTCTATGATAGGCTAGTCCCAGCGCCCTCCCTACACTATTCTATGATAGGCTAGTCCCAGCGCCCCTCCCCTACACTATTCTATGATAGGCTAGTCCCAGCGCCCCTCCCCTACACTATTCTATGATAGGCTAGTCCCAGCGCCCCTCCCCTACACTATTCTGTGATAGGCTAGTCCCAGCGCCCCTCCCTACTCACAAAGATTTATTGTGTTGCTGTGTGCAACTCCGCACAAACACACTCAGGACACAGAGAAGTGAACAGCTCTCTCTGTATCTCTCAGGTCCGCGGGGATTTTCCCGTTAACATTTAGGGTTTCTTCAGCTTCAGGTTTGTTTTATACTTCGGTTTGAACTAGTACCTAGTAACCAGGAGACTTCTGGTAACGTGGGGTTTGTTTAGACATGGTGTTGGTAGAATGGGACTCGGGTTGCATCTCTGCCGTCAAAGTTTTTTGTTTTTTTTTAACTGCCTGCTGGCTCTAACCAGTTTTTTGAGTGTCTGAAACTTTCTTGCTGTGTTTTATAGAAAAGAATACAAGGCAGTTGCGGTATAAATAAATATTGCAAATTAAGATACACACACACACACATTCCAACCCCCCCCCCCCCATTATACATTATAATTGCAAGCACATTGTTGTATTTATTGTTGCAAAACTTGTTATATACTGTAGGCCTATATAGTTTGTTTGTTACCATGACAAAACCAATGACACTCAATGCTGATGCTGTCATGGAAAATTCTAATCAGCAATAAATATAACAATTTCTGATCAACCCATAACTATTTTAATATCTGATAAACCCCCCCATTTCAAGACAACCCGACCCACTTCCGGTTTAGGCCCCGCCCAGTCCGAGTACGGATCCGGATACAGATAATTCATGTGGTAAACAGATACAGATAATGCTGTACTCGCTCATCCCTAGTAAGCACTATTTCATTTTAACGTAGCTAACATTAGCTAAAACAATATTTCGACGTTTTCGCATGTGGAAGTTGGTGTTCTTTTGACAAATAACAAGCTATTTTAGCTACTAGCTAAGTTAGCTACGCCATGTCATGGTTTAAAGTAACATTAAAGCCTTAAAAACAGGCTAACATCGCACTAGCCGCCCTTTTCACGTTCATTTAAAATTAAAATACCAGTGTTTTAGCTAGCCAAATGTAGCTACTAATTTGACTAGCTAGCTAAGAACCATTACGTTAACGTTACACATGCCATTAACGTTAGCTAACGTTATCGTTAGGCATAATTGAACATTACCCTATATCCTTTACCGTTGATGCTAGCGTTAGCTAGCAAACAGTAACTGAGTACCGCACCTCAGTCATACTTTGCTTGTATCGGTTAGTTTTCTTTTTTTGGCTTAAATGGAACTGAAACCTCAACTGGGAACATAGTTTAAGACTTGAAAACTTGTTATCGAATCAAATGGTAAGGTACATTTGGAATATAGCGATAGGTAATATGTCAACTAGCTAGCTAACGTTAAATTTTATTTTTAAAAGGTGAAGAAGTTCAGGGGGCGTCTAATTGCCTGCTAACGGTCGTACTTATACGTTGTGATTATAAGGTTTTATTTTTACCCTGCTTATCATCAAATGGTACTATCTAGCTATGTAAAACAGTTTAGTAAGACTGTGGTTAGTTTCTGTACATTCGGTATGAACAATTAATCTGGTTAACAATTGATTTTAAAAACGGTTAAAAAACTGTTTGAAGTGCCAACGGTCATAAAATATCAGTTATTAGTGTTGAATAATATAAAGTATGAAATGTTCCATTACTATGTAATTATACATGTTTTCATGTATTAAGATGTATGCTGCAGTTGGGTTTGAAAAGATTATCTAAATCAGTGATTCAATGGTGTGGGCGCCATATCATGCTGTGCAATTACCATTGTTTGTCTCAAGAAAGATAGATCAAGACAACCCTTTTGTGTCCTCACCTACCCCCCTCTCTCCTCCCTGTCTCTGTAATATGGTTTAGAACAAAAGACTATTAACATATAGAAAGATACCGTTTGCTCCACAAGAAGGGAGCAAACTCCTGTCTCCCACCACCTGGTGTCTTAGACTGAGATAAGACCCTGGAATGCTGATTTACTGTATTCTGTTAGACCAGGGGTCGGCAACCCAAAATGTTGAAAGAGCCATATTGGACCAAAAAAAAACAATATGTCTGGAGCCGCAAAAAAATAAAAGCCTTATAGAAGCCTTATATTGAAGGCAACACATGCTGTATGTATCTATGATAGCTATATTAGCCTAATATCAAAATGACTAAGTTAACTACAAATACATAATGAGCCTTCATGATTAAATGTTTATTTTTACTAACGTGCATCCTGCAGAGAATGACGCACCACGTTACTACTCTGTTGTGCGATGTCGCCTCCAGTTTAACTTCATTACAACATTAATGAATTATGTTTCATTGCTTTGATGAAATTAATAAAGAAATCAGATTTTTGATTTCTTTTCTATTTTGAGGATTTGAAAAACAAAACGGAACGTGCATAACGTGCCCCTTATCTGGGCAACAGAGTGCAATAAAACGCAGCCTACATTTTTAAAAATAAAACATCAACCTTTTGAAAAGGTAAAGTATATAAAATCAAATGAATAGAGTTCAAGTTTGACGTCTGTGCAAATGCCAAGCAAGTCAGTGTAAGAGTAAAACGAAGCAGCATCCTCTTCTCTTCTGACACGCAACCAACGCAGCTACGCTCGGACCCGAGCAACAAAACACAATAATATCCCTAAGTGTCATTCCAAATATATACTGACAAAAATCAGATATCACCTTATAAAAACAGCCACTTTGTTACTAAAAATGTGCCTATGACAGGACTGTTCTTACCCGTTTAATGTGACTTCTGTTTTCGGACGTCATCGGGCATGTAAGATTTAACTTCAATCTTGACGCAGGACTGCAAGCTCTCATCTGTGAGGCGGGTGCGATATTTTGATTTGATGTAGTTCGAGAATATCTGCTCGCACAGGTGTGTCGGGTCACAGCCGCCGGTTTGTTTACACCAGCCCCCGGCCCTGCATCCCGCCGTACTGATAGAAACGTGTGTCGCAGGCTCTGACGTAAATCTTCGCTGACAGAAGAGTTGAAATTTAATATTTATTCTACACATTTTTACAACATTGAAAAACGTTAATAATGTTTGTGTCATGTTTGTTTTCCTACAGAAACCATATTAAAATAAAAAATATATTTCCCCCCCCCATGTTTTTCCATTTTCAAACATTTTTGAAAAAGCTTCAGGGAGCCACTAGGGCGGTGCTAAAGAGCCGCATGCGGCTCTAGAGCCGTGGGTTGCCGACCCCCGGTATAGACAAAAGTAGGATAATTATCTCAAAATATAGCTACATGATAATTTTTTGTATTCTCAGAATAGCTTTTAATGTGCTAAAGTCAGCTATTTTCTATAATAATTTGAACTATGTAATTGTCTGAGTACCCTTAAAAGTGCTTCATGACTAAAATGTATTGTAAGTAATTGTGTATGACTTATCTCTTACTTTAGCAATTCATGTAATTTGGTAAAGACATTTAAAGTAATTTTGTGTGACCTATACTGATCAGTTGTGTTAAATGGGTTAATGCAGGATCAACTGATTGGCACATCTTCCTGACATCTGTACTACGTACAACATATGTCAGGAAGATGTGCCTGAGATTGTAAAATGTAAAGCGGTTGTTGGGACTATGTATAATATACGTTAGAACGATGTATATGAGCCCGCATCTCTACGACGTATTATATACGTTAGAACGATGTATATGAGCCCGCATCTCTACGACGTATTATATACGTTAGAACGATGTATATGAGCCCGCATCTCTACGATGTATTATATACGTAAGAACGATGTATATGAGCCCGCATCTCTACGACGTATTATATACGTTAGAACGATGTATATGAGCCCGCATCTCTACGACGTATTATATACGTTAGAACGATGTATATGAGCCCGCATCTCTACGACGTATTATATACGTTAGAACGATGTATATGAGCCCGCATCTCTACGACGTATTATATACGTAAGAACGATGTATATGAGCCTGCATCTGTACGATGTATGGCATACGTTAGAACGATGTAAATATATATACGTTGTGGAAAGAGCGGCTGCACGTCGCAGAAACGTATAGCAGCGACGTCTCGGGGACGTCTTGCCAGTGAGCAGACGACCAAACTACTACGTATCCCCGCCGTATTTTGATTACATCGCCAATACATCGTGGAGACGTATATGTGCTTACTGGGTTGATGCCCATTTCAATGTGAAATAAAGGTCCTTCTAAAGCTACATTTGTTTTTCTGAAGTAACTATAATAGGAACATCCAGCATTGTAGTCATACAAGAAGACATCGGTAATTTCATAGAATTTGTAATTAATTAAAAGTGCCTTTTTATGTTGGCTTTAATACACATAAATATAACTTAAATGTTACCATACTTGCTTTTCTTGTGTATTTTGAACGTTTTTAGTAGGTAATTGAAAATGCACTAGGTGCCGTTTAATCTGTGCAGGGCAATTGTAAAATAACGTACAATCACAAATTGAAAAGGAGAATTAAACAACTTACTTAATTGCCGTAACTGTAAGGATTAAATCAAATGTGTCATGTACATTTGATTTAATCATTACAGTTACTGACATTTTCAAAGTATGAAAACTAAAAACCATACAAGGACATGCAATGTCTATATTTAATTCTAAGAGTACATAAATACATAAAATATACAAGACCCTTTATGTGAAATTACCAAAAATACTTTCACCTGTGAAAGTGGTGACTGCTAGAGTATATTCATTATTTTATTCCAGTTTAATATTCATAAAATAGTTTTAATCCACTACTTAATGTTACTACTATCACCTATCAAACTACAGCAGAAACTAGGTCAACCACAATAAATTGAACCTCTAAATACCAAGTGCCAAAAGTTGGTCCGTCTTTTCAGCAGAAGAAGCTGAACCAAAAATGATTTTCAGGCATGATTATAATCAGAACACATTTGAGAACTTTGGATGTAGTCAACGCAGTCTGTTTTCGACATCCAAATGAAATGGCACCAAATACACCGCTCTACACCAGGTCTTCCTTCTGGAGGCTGTGGTCATTCAGTTTTCAGTGTGGATACCTTTGTAGTAATAGTAAAAGACAAACATGTAGTTAAGGCATGGTAGATCACAATGAATTATATTAATATATGAGCTAATATATGAGGCACACTAAATACTGCATTTTAAATTAATAATACCTGCTTGTGCATGAAAAACTGATCTTCCTTAAGTGTGAACTGCAGACGTGACTTTTCGTGGTTCAATTTGCTGGTCTCTCTCTCCTCCTGTTCACCAACCATTGCTTCAGTCTGGCATCATCAAAAGGAAGTCTGTTTGGAAAGAAATTCATGTTTATACATCCCAAAGGTGTATATACTCTCAATTTACACTAACAAGGCACCATATCTGCTGTATGCATCTGTAATGAAAATGATTGAAATGTATATTTAATAGATTAATATACTGTAGTACCCCAATGTAACTTTACAATAATGTCTAATTGTTTCATGTGCGCCATTTTATCGCTAACAATCTGACCCACTCCCCTGCCCGGAGACCTTCAAGTCAACGCGCTCCCCCCCGCAGCTTTGTCCGTGTGGTGATGCTGTGTGGGTGATGGGGTATGTGCCTGGTAACCTCTCGCCCAAAAAAATACGCATCCCCAACTGGGGTGGGGTGTGCCGGGCTTGCCCTGGCCGTCCTTCCCTCGGCTCTGGGTAACGTTGCCCAAACTTTCGGGATACATATATTTGAGTCAAAAGTAGGTCTACGTTTGACGTAAAATTCCGCCAAACGAAACTCAGATATGAGGGGTTATTTCTAAATCACACTCGGCCCCAAAAATGATCTTAACCCGTGCTAATAGGGTTTATGAATTTGCAATATAACGTTAGCTACATCAGGCTTTGATTTTAAGCTAACGTTACCGTTACATGCACATCGATTAGCACTAATACCACCTATTACAGATCACAGGCGAGATCGTTGCATATACTGTATTCGACTGTAACATTAAATACATAGAAATACATACATAGACTGTATGCGTTTATACGGTCTGCATAGTATTATTAGTTAGCCCGCTAGCTTGCTTAGCAAGGTGCAATCTAATAGCTAGCTAACTGATATTAATTGAGATGCTAACGTTAGCTAACGAAAAACTGTATTAAATCAAGATATAATTTTACTTACCGGAAAAACAACTGCGGATTCCTTTGAGTGTCTTGCCGTGCAACCGACCGCTAAACAAGACAATATTATCCGACCAAAGTGTCAGTCACTGCGATGAAACGTGGGCAACCCCCGTGCCATGGACAAGCATTGCCAACACTCTATCATGATTGACAGGCCGAGAACTGTCAATCACATCATAGCCACGCCCTAAAACAACCCCTGCTTTATCGCCGATTTTAAAATCTACGAGACCGTAATTTAAAAAATGATCATCATTCTGTGTTGCAGAATACTTAAAACTAGCGATCGAGAGCACAAATTCATTATGAAGATGTTTACTGAGTTAATGAATCAAGTGAGAAGTGGCTCATTTCTCCATAGACGTCTATAGAAACCGACCTCTTTTGCAACCACGCGTGTCGCCCTCTGCAGGAATTCAGATAGAATGCAGGTTTAAGTTACTTGTTACACTTTGCCGAACCGGATGCTCTGTCCATCAATAATATACAGTCTATGGGATCAACCCACCAACCCTGCGATTAGTGGACGACCCGCTGAGCATTTAGGCTGCTCAAGTACTGTATCTTACCCGCATGTCTGTGGGAGGAAACCGGAGCACCCAGATTAAACCCAAACAGACAGGGAAAACATGCAAACTCCACACAGAAAGGCTCCTGTTGGATGGAGTTTAACCCTCCAGGAGCCTTTCTGTGAAAGGTCGATGCTAGCCACTGAGTCACAGTGCTGTCCTAAAACGTGTAACCCTTACCAATCTCACTAATCATGCCTAAACCTAACTAATAAAGTCAATAAACACTAGCCTATCACAGGTAGTGTTGGCCGCGTCACGACTTCCCATCCTTGGCAGGAACTTTACCTTATGTTTTCGGAGATGGATCGTTGAGGTGGCGGTGTGGCCTGATTTTTCTTCCATTGCACTGGAGACGACGGAGATGGGAGGAAGGGGGGTGTACTTCATCTTGCCTTCAGAATCAGACTGACTCTTGGAATTTAGTGGGAAGCAAACACGGGTTTGGGTGTGCTTTGCTATGTGCCCAAACACATATGTGTTGTTTGATTTGTCCTCAGACGGAGGCAGTTTGCAAATATGGGGCAAGTGGAAATGCTTGAACTCCAACTTGAGCTTCCTCAGGTCATCTGTAAGGCGTTTGTTCTCCTCTTCCAATTCCTTGTGCTTCGCCTCGTACACCGTGAAGACTCCACGTGATGCCATTAACTCTTTTTTCAAGTGTCCGTTATGCTTCTGACACTCTTGGTACTTTTGAATTGCGTCATCCGGCCGCCGTGCCAACTTGCACTTCAGATTGTGCTTGTGCATGGTGCACAGAGGTAGGCTTGTGCGGGAGCAGGGAAACGACTTTTATTGTCTTGTCAAAAAAAAAAAAAAAAAAAGGCCGACAATGCGTCCTCCACAGGATATATCAGCATGCTGCGTTGTGATAAAAATGTCCTCGGCCCACACGTTGCAAATCGCTAATGTAACGTCATTTTCAGACACCTTGTAGAACTGCCAGTCTTGCCTGACTTGCCTTTCAGTTTTCTACGCAGTTTTCGAATAGTTTTGTTCATCCTATTCATTTCCGTCTGAGCCTTGAAGAAATTTTCCGTGATGAGTTTTTTCTCAGTCCTGATACTCTCAATCTGGATTGTTAGTCGTCTTTGCTGGCTTTCTGACTCAGTAATCAGATTTCTAACAGTCATAATCTCAATGTCTCTGGCCATGGTGTGCTTGGTGAGCTCTCTCTTCTTTTTTTGGAGTTTCATTTTGAGTCCACTGCAAATGTTGAGTTCATTTTCCAAGGACTCAATCAGCTTACGCTGTTTCTCTGCCTCTTTTTTTTGATTTTCGAAATCCACCATTAGGGATTTATTTTCTTGCCGCATAATGTCCATGTCGTATTCCAGGTCCGTACACGAAACAGTCAATTCCTAATTCTTACTTGTCAAGATCGCTATCTCCTTTGAAAGTAGGTGATGTTCTTTCTCATAAATGTCCTTTTGTTTTTTTGAACAAAACTTTCAAGTTCATTCTGTTGTCTCTCACATTGTTGTTCTACTATCTTAAAGTAGATAATTAGTAGTAGTAGTAGTAGATAGTAGTTAATCTCTTTTTAAATGGCATCAGCTTTCCTGCTTCTTCTTTCCAACGGTTTGCAGATGATTTCACTAAATTTAACTCATCTGTTATCAAACTGAAATCTTTGTCCTTCTTATGCAACCATTGGTTCTGTTCAATTTGTTTGAGGGCATAACATTTATTCCCCGTCAACTCTTGGACCTCGTGACGTAACGTATGCAGACCCGTCACCAGACCTCATTCTTAAGGGGGGCATATGAAATGCATGGGAGGGCACACTTATTATTAGCCTACAGTACGTATACTTAAAATAATTGTATACTCTATTCGCGCAGCACGTAATCATCACGTTAAACATAACCAACAGCAATATGACTAGATAGCCTATAGCCTACACCACATTACATAGAAGTAATTTTATGAATATCCATAAAACACTTGACCATACAACATATTAGATGTAACACCAGTAGCATCTCTCAAACATTGCATTTTAAAGCAGTCAACAGAGATATATGCATTGCCATGACACGCACACACACACACAAACTACCGGTACTCTCTCCAGTCCCTCCTGTCAGTACAGCGGGAGGCGGCGTTTCTCCGAGCAGAACCTCCTCATCAAAATGTCCTTCCACTCGGACTTAAACTTGTGAGTGAGGTCCTTTTCAAAAGCAAGCTGAATCAGCTGGGCCTTGCGGTTGTGCAGCATACTGCGCCGATGGTCTGAGAAGACGCTTTTGAGCGTGGAAAATGAGTTTTCACACATTGCTGTGGAAGCTCCTAAAGTTGGGCAAGGGTGTAGGCTGTGAGAACCGTCGGCATAGCCTGGAGTGCACAGTTGAATGTGCTGAGGATGTTAGCTATTAACAATCTCATGAACTCAGTCTTTTCGTCTATGTCACTTTGTGGCTGACCAACTGTTTCTTCAATTGCAAATGTGGGCAGTGTCTTCACGCAGTCAGAAGCGCTGTTCACAAGTGTCACCGCAGTGAACAAGTCCATATCTTCGGCCTGTAGTAGTCTCTTAGGTGGCTCAAAAAGTGACAACAGTTTCATAACAAGGTGCGCAATTAAAAGAAAACTGCGCTGCGTAATGGCACGAAGCAGCCCCGTAGCCTCAACGCGCACCTCCGCTCCAAGGCCTCGTGTGTTTTCCACCTCGGTCAGTAATGTGGATATGTTGTGAAAACTCTTCATCACAACTTTGACCGTTGCCAAGTGGCCAGTCCATCTCTGGTCCAAGAGACGTTTCAGGGTATCGCCTTTGTACATAATAGCCACGGTTGGCTTCCTGATGAAGAAAACTCATCCAGTTTTTAAAAATTCGCGGTAACGGTTGAGTGGCTACATGGACGTTAGGCAACGTCACGTACGTAACCTAACGTTCTTTTTAGTAAGGCCGTGATAGGCTCTTGCAGTGTAGATTCCCATCAATCAAACAAAATCACACCATTGTTTCTTTATATATTAATGTTTTAATGATAAAGAATGCAACATTAATGCAAGACAAAATTAGCAACTATGATAATATAGAATTACTGTATTTTTTAAAGAGATCTGTGCCTCAAGTGGGGGGGGGGCACAAGCATTTTTGGGGGCGGGCCCGGCCCCCTATGGCCCGCCCATAGCGACGGGTGTGAACGTATGCACACGTAGATTATTTCTTTTTTGTCCGTCTCTGTGTTGATTAACTTTTCAATCTCCTTCTGCTCCCTGAACATCTTCTCCACAGAGAAATTGTTCAGATATTCCTGAGACTCCTTCGTGAGAAGCGCAATGATTTTCTCTGAATTATCCTTCTCATTAGCCCTGTTGGTCTTTTCGTCAAAAAGTTCAGTTTTGACATTTTCTATAAAATTGCTCCTTCTCCAAGCACCACCCCTTTTAAAGCCAGCAGACCTGGATCCCTCCCGGGTGTGGACTCTAACTGGTAAGCTCAAAAGAAAAACTGGTTATATAACAGAATTAACATCCAAGAGTAACTCATAGTGCGCGCTTGCTAAAAGCTGCTTCTGTATAAATCAAATAAAGTATGATGTATGTGAAATTAAACAATGTCCTGTAAGTTATTTGTAAGTAAATAAATGGTTGCAACAAATGAAGGTGTATAAACAAAAGCGTATAAACTAAACCTAAGGAAATATAAGTGCATGAAGTTACTGCTCTTAAGCTGGTTGTGTGGCCATGGCTGTGGCCATCACAATATCTTATTGTTGAGGTGTGTTTGTCCACAAGTTCATGTGGGAAATAGCTGTGGTCAACTGATGAACAATTCAAATCAGCAAATTAAAATATGAAAAAACTTATTTTGGACTAAATCAAGATTTGGATATTTTACAGGTGTTTTGTAAGTAACTTCAAGCAAACTTCAAACAAACAGTGGCTAATGTATGTTAATAAAAATAAAGTAGAACACATGCAGAAGACAACGTGTTAAACACGTTTATTTCGGATCAGACGGCAGCTGATTTGACACATGAGACACATTAATCTTAGCCTGGCTGTTAGCCTGCTCTGGACCAGGCTAGCCGCAAAGAATAAATCTCCATGGTTACTTGGCTGGGCTTAATTCAATCTGGTTTCGTGCAACCGAGTCCAAGCTAAATTCATCCAGGATAACTTGAATATCCCGGCTTAATCCCTTATCCTAGTTTCGTGCAACAGGGCCCCGAGGTACAGTATGTTTATGTTCATCGTCCCGTAGCCAGCCTGGGGGGGGGGTCTTTTTATGCACCAATTTGTGCTGGTATCTTAACGAGCACGCTTTTTGATACACTGAAAATATTTCCTACAATGTTGTCAAATTGCTTACCAATATCATGTACCACCTTTTTATTAGTCAAAAGGCACGCCTCAAATTTTTTTGTTTTGTTTTTTGAGCGCATGAAGTTAGTTGCGTGGATTGTTGATACATTGGTAGGGGGTACACACACACTTAACTTGATTGCCTTTGTAAAGGTGAAGTCCAGCAAATTGGAGGAAAAACAAACAACCTCTTCCGAAAAGTCTTATATACAAGGTGGTTCACGCAGGGACAGGAGTCCACAAAAATACATCAAGAGATCAATAGGCAAACAAAGATATATGGCAGATATATAACCTCCTTCATCTGTCATTCACTCATGGTTCTGTGTATGTGTGCATGTGTGTGTGTGCGTGCACGCTTCCAAGCGTGTGTTTCAGATCAGAGATAAAACCCTGCTGCCTTTCAGCTCAGGGAGATGAGGCCATTCTCTGCACAGCAAGATGTGACTCCGGCAAACAGCTGACTTTACTGATGATGATAAAAAATATCCTTTTCTTGCAGCTGCAGCATAAAACTGCACAAATTATGTACAAAATAAATAATCATCAGCTGTCAATCAGTGTCCAAGGGATGTTCCAAATAAGAGAGAGCAAACATCATTTAAGAGGAATATTTGTATATAAAACAAAACCTATAAGAACAAATGCTAAATATCACTGCATCTCAACTAAAGGAGTTACTTTATGGAACAGCTGCTGTGAAGAGATGAAATCATCTATAACAATGAGCAATTTCAAGAGATTATTTAAAATTAATATATTAAAGGGATACAAAAAGGACTTAAAGTGATGAGATACTTATATACCGATACGTCTATATACTGGTATGTTTATATGCTGGTGTGTCCATATGCTAGTGTATCTACATACTAGCATGTCTATATACTAAGTCTAGTATGGCTGTGTTATGTAATCTGCTATAGATGGTATAGAAAGTAGAAGAAAGGAAAAAAAAAAAAAGAGGGTTTATAAGTGTTTGTGTATGTATGCATCTGTGTCTATGATGTGTAAATAATAATGTGTAAATAACTGAAGAATAAGATTTACTAAAGGATAAAAGTAGAGAAAGGGGGTCGGACTTGATAAGTTGTTTATCAACTTCTTCCTACTCCTTTTGAACATGGAAAATTTGTGTTGCGTTTGAATGACTTTCAATATTGGAAGACTGTGCTAAAAAGTACATGACCTTATTTATGTCATTTTAATTATATATGTATGCAGGAATGCATTATATAAATCTTTTATTTTAATATTGTTTTTTTTGTTTTTTTTATGTTCAAATAAACTATTAAACTAAACTAAACTAAATCATGTGTCATGCATTACACTTTGCCAAATATAACATATGGTTATTATTTAGTAAACCAGTAGGAAATGTCATTTTTCTTCTTATTATTGTTGTTACTATACAAATTGTGCTGTTTAAATATATACATGTTTTAGTTTCTTCAGAGCAAGTTTACTCTGGAGACCACAATTGATAACAACAAAAATATTCTGTGATTGCAAAATATATTTATTTTATTCATTGTCTTTGTTTTTTGATTTTGCAAATTTAAACACATTAGAAAAGTAAAAGTAATTTTAGCATATTTACAGGATATAGCTAATGTGTGACAGTCTCATAACAATAGCTTAGCAGGCTGAGCAACAGGTGGTGGCGCACTGGATATGACACATGCATATAACACATGCATTTGGTGTGGGAGACCACTGCGATACATCCACCACGACACGGTGGTTCTTGAAGGTGACTACAGGTGTGTTTGGATCCATATCCAGAGCAAGCATAGCCATAGATTCAGTGGTCAGTGTTTTTGGTTAGAATTCTATGAAACCTCATGGTATTACCTGGTCTCCCTGGTTAACACCCAGGATTGTAAACTATGCTTTTAGTATCTAGTAATTGGTGACACAATACAGCTCGCAGGGTGATGAGAAGGATATGTACCAACTTGTCTAACTCTTGGGGTAATGGTGAATAAGCTAAAGTCCCAATAAGTGTGTTCTTTTAAGGAAACTAACGTGTGCAGGAGGTGCTGGGGATCAACCCACCAACCCTGCGATTAGTGGACGACCCGCTGAGCATTAAGGCTGCTCAAGTATTGTATCTTACCTGCATGTCTGTGGGAGGAAACCGGAGCACCCAGATTAAACCCAAACAGACAGGGAAAACATGCAAACTCCACACAGAAAGGCTCCTGTTGGATGGAGTTTAACCCTCCAGGAGCCTTTCTGTGAAAGGTCGATGCTAGCCACTGAGTCACAGTCCATCCATCTCCATCCATCTTCGACCGCTTATCCGGTATCGGGTCGCGGGGGCAGCAGCTCCAGTAAGGGACCCCAAACTTCCCTTTCCCGAGCCACATCAACCAGCTCCGACTGGGGGATCCCGAGGCGTTCCCAGGCCAGGTTGGAGATATAATCTCTCAACCTAGTCCTAGGTCTTCCCCGGGGCCTCCTCCCAGCTGGACGTGCCTGGACCACCTCCCTAGAAACCCCCCCAGGAAGCATCCTTACCAGATGCCCGAACCACCTTAACTGGCTCTTTTCGACGCGAAGGAGCAGCGGCTCTACTCCGCGCTCCTCTCGGATGACTGAGCTTCTTACCCTATCTCTAAGGGAGACGCCAGCCACCCTCCTGAGGAAACCCATTTCGGCCGCTTGTACCCTGGATCTCGTTCTTTCGGTCATGACCCAGCCTTCATGACCATAGGTGAGGGTAGGAACGAAAATTGCCCGGTAGATCGAGAGCTTTGCCTTCTGGCTCAGCTCTCTTTTCGTCGGTGCGATAAACGGAATGTAATACCGCACCGGCTGCTCCGATTCTCCAACCAATCTCACGCTCCATAGTCCCCTCACTCGCGAACAAGACCCCAAGGTACTTAAACTCCTTCACTTGGGGTAAGGACTCACTCCCTACCCGAAGAAAGCACTGGATGTTGATTGACCCTGGAGGTTGAGCATCCGTGTCTGCTGCACAGTTCAGTTCAATTCAATTCAATTTTATTTATAGTATCAATTCATAACAAGAGTTATCTCAAGACACTATACAGATAGACCACACTCCAGAATTTTTAGGCAGAAACCTCGGTCAGACCCAGGCTCTTGGTAGGCGGTGTCTGACGGGCCCATGGCGACAGCTGCTACCCTGATTTTGGAGCCTCTCTGATCCAAGGAAACATGCTGGGGAAAAAAGAACATAAGGACTCTGGGGAATGACTCCCCAGAGCTAGGTTAGTAACAAGCATTTCTGGGACATGGATGCACATAAACGAAAAGATGGAAAGATAGAGGAGAGAGGAGCTCAGTGTATCAAAATAAGTCCCCAGCTGTCTAAAACTATTATTACAGCAAAACCAAGAGAGACAAGGTATTATATTCTTGATTATATGATAGCTAAATCTGAAAACAGCTTGTTTGTTGTACTGCTGCACCTCGAGTTCCAACTTCTCCTTCTCTGCTGCAATCTTGGCATATTCCTTCTCTGCCAGCTGATGGGCCTTGTCAGCAGAAACTATGGAAAGCGTCTGTGCCATCTTTGTTTCTGCCAGCTGCTCTCTCACGTTTTCCAGCTGGTATCTCAGAGAATCCAAATTCATCTTTACCTTGACCAGCTCTGTGGTCTTTAAATCGGCTTCACGGCAGTTGCCTTTCAGTTTTCTACGCAGTTTTCGAATGGTTTCGTTCATCCTATTCATTTCCGTCTGAGCCTTGAAGAAATTTTCCGTGATGAGTTTTTTCTCAGTCCTGATACTCTCAATCTGGATTGTTAGTCGTCTTTGCTGGCTTTCTGACTCAGTAATCAGATTTCTAACAGTCATAATCTCCCCAAGGTACTTAAACTCCTTCACTTGGGGTAAGGACTCACTCCCTATCCGAAGAAAGCACTCCATCGGTTTCCTGCTGAGAACCATGGCCTCAGATTTTGAGGTGCTGATCCTCATCCCAGCCGTTTCACACTCGGCTGCGAACCGATCCAGAGAGTGCTGAAGGTCACAGACCGATGACGCCATCAGGACCACATCATCTGCAAAAAGCAGCGATGAGATCCTAAGCCCACCGAACTGCTACCCCTCCCCGCCCCGACTACGCCTCGATATCCTGTCCATAAATATTATAAACAGGATTGGTGACAAAGCGCAGCCCTGGCGGAGGCCAACCCTCACCTGGAACGAGTCCGACTTACTGCCGAGAACCCGGACACAGCTCTCGCTTTGGCCATACAGAGATTGGATGGCCCTGAGAAGGAACCCCCTCACTCCATACTCCCGCAGCACCTCCCACAGTTTCTCCCGGGGGACCCGGTCATACGCCTTCTCCAGATCCACAAAACACATGTAGACTGGTTGGGCTTACTCCCAGGCTCCCTCCAGGATCCTTGCGAGAGTAAAGATCTGATCCGTTGTTCCACGACCAGGACGGAGTCCGCATTGTTCCTCTTCAATCCGAGGTTCGACTGAGTCACAGTGCTGTCCTAAAACGTGTGACCCTTACCAATCTCACTAATCATGCCTAAACCTAACTAATAAAGGCAATAAACACTAGCCTATCACAGGTAGTGTTGGCCCTGGTCACGACTTCCCATCCTTGGCAGGAACTTTACCTTATGTTTTCGGAGATGGATCGTTGAGGTGGCGGTGTGGCGTGATTTTTCTTCCATTGCACCGGAGACTACTGGAGATGGGAGGAAGGGGGGTGTACTTCATCTGACTCTTGGAATGTAGTGGGAAGCGATCATGGGTTAGGGTGTGCTTTGCTATGTGCCCAGACACATACGTCTTGTTTGATTTGTCCTCAGACGGAGGCAGTTTGCGAATAGGGGGCAAGTGGAAATGCTTGTACTCCAACTTGAGCTTCCTCAGGTCATCTGTAAGCCGTTTGTTCTCCTCTTCCAATTCCTTGTGCTTCGCCTCGTACGCCGTGAGGACTGCACGTGATGCCATTACTTCTTTTTTCAAGTGTCCGTTGTGCCATTGACACTCTTGGTACTTTTTTATTGCGTCATCCGGCCGCCGTGCCAACTTGCACTTCAGATCCTCAATCTCCTTTTTCTGTTCCAGATTTTTTCCACCTATGTTTCTCATAGAGAGCACGTACTGTCTCTGCTGGTTGAACAACATTTTTACAATGGTATTCCTATTTCTCGTTTTACACCTAGTTCTCTCTCGGCGTGAACTAGCTGCATGCCGCTGCTGCATTGTGTCTTCGAAGTTATGCTCAAGCTGAAGTCTCTTGATCTGCGGCCTGAGAGACTTGACTGTCTCTGCATATTCCCTGATCGTTTCTTCTAGCTTGGCCTTCTCGGCATCCTGGAGGTTGAGCATCCGTGTTTGCTGCACAGCTTGTTCGTGGTACTGCTGCACCTCGAGTTCCAACTTCTCCTTCTCTGCTGCAATCTTGGCATATTCCTTCTCTGCCAGCTGATGGGCCTTGTCAGCAGAAGCCATGGAAAGCGTCTGTGCTGTCTTTGTTTCTGCCAGCTGCTCTCTCACGTTTTCCAGCTGGCATCTCAGAGAATCCAAATTCATCTTTACCTTGACCAGCTCTGTGGTCTTTAAATCGGCTTCACGGCAGTTGCCTTTCAGTTTTTGACGCAGTTTTCGAATGGTGTCGTTCATCCTATTCATTTCCGTCTGAGCTTGAAGAAATTTTCCGTGATGAGTTTTTTCTCAGTCCTGATACTCTCAATCTGGATTGTTAGTCGTCTTTGCTGGCTTTCTGACTCAGTAATCAGATTTCTAACAGTCATAATCTCAATGTCTCTGGCCATGGTGTGCTTGGTGAGCTCTCTCTTCTTTTTTTGGAGTTTCATTTTGAGTCCACTGCAACTGTTGAGTTCATTTTCCAAGGATTCAATCAGCTTACGCTGTTTCTCTGCCTCTTTTTTTTGATTTTCGAAATCCACTACTAGGGATTTATTTTCTTGCTGCACAATGTCCATTTTGTATTCCAGGTCCGTACACGAAACGGTCAACTCCTCAATCTTACTCGTCAAGATCGCCATCTCCTTTGAAAGTAGATGATTTTCTTTCTTGTAGATGTCCTTTTGTTTTTTGTATCTTATAAGTTCATTCTGTTGTCTCTCACATTGTTGTTCTAGTTTCTTAAATCTGTCTTTAAATGACATCAGCTTTCCTGCTTCTTCTTTCCAATGGTTTGCAGATGATTTCACCGTGTTTAGCTCATCTGTTATCAAATTGAAATCTTTGTCCTTCTTTTTCAACAGTTGGTTCTGTTCTTCAATTTTTTTGAGGGCATAACGTTTATTCCCCGTCAACTCTTGGACCTGATGACGTAACTTATGCACACGCAAGGTTAATTCTTTTTTGTCCGTCTCTGTGTTGATTAGCTTTTCAATCTCCTTCTCCTTCTGCTCCCTGAACATCTTCTCCACAGAGAACTTGTTCAGATATTCCTGAGACTCCTTCGTGAGAAGCGCAATTATCTTTTCTGAATTATTCTTCTCATCAGCCCTGTCGGTCTTTTCGTCCAAAAGTTCAGTTTTGACATTGTTTAGTTCTTGTCTTAACTTTTCTACGTGCCTGTCCTTGCGAGCAATTACCTTTGTGAGTGTAGTAACCTCATTCTGTTCTTTTTTTAAGGAGATATCTACTGCTACTAGTTTGGCAAGCCTTTTTTTCTGCTCTGTGTTTTGGTCCATTAACCGTTGCTCGTTAAGTTTTACCCTGGAAAGTTCACTCTTTAGTTTTTCTATTTTCATAGATTTAGTTTCAGTTTTTTCTACCGGCTTCATTGTGATTGTCTGTTTCATATATTCAATGTATACTCTAAAAGTCTTTCCTCCTTATTCTCTGTGTGACTGGAATTGCATTAACAAGCAACAGATACACGGGTCGATGTTTACCTCCTGTCAGGTGTCTTTCTCATGCACTGCGGCCCAAGGAAACTAAGTGTAAGGTAATTAAAGCATATACGCATAGTTTCCTGAAAATGAGAAATAAACTAGGACACGTTCAGCATTCTGTTTAAGTTAAAAAATGTGAAATTATCTCTAACAAGGTGCTCCTACAATTAAAGGTTGGAGGTACTCCAACATCAAACTGAAATGTGATGCTATGACACTGGATGCACCTTAAGTAAAAACAGTGGTGATGTCATGACATTCAAATGATGTCATCATCAAGATTAAAGGCATAAAAGGCAGAGATGATGCTAGACTGTTTTTTATGAGTTGTGATGATGTAACCTCTTTGGTTGCCCTGGGTGATATTGAGTTTTGCGGGTGATTTAAAAACTAAATCGTTGCTTTGAAGTTTTCCCCCAGTTAGGAAACGATCGACAGTAATCGTCAATTCGATCTAATAATCAGGTTGACAAGTAGACTTGTGCCAAAGGGGCATTTTGCTTATTTTGCTTGTCATTCTAATTCTATTATTAATGGAAGTAGACCTAAGGGCAACCCAACACCCCCGATACATTTGACACCCTATGCAATTGCCTAGGTCGCCTTTAGCAATCGCCATAGCAATGGTCTGATTTAAAGTGGGAAGCCTTAAGATTTCAGTTCTGGCTGATTCAGAATTTCTATTTGAGTGGAAACAGTGGAAATGTGCTGAGAGTTTGACCGTCTGGAGCATAGAGATAGAATGCATCTCCAGAGCTTTGCACAGGTTACCATGGTTACGCATCTTCAACAGGCAAAGAGGCTTTCAGGAAGTGACGTGGTGATGACAGCTCAGTGCGTCTACACGCTGTTTATTCACAGTACCGCAACAGTGTGCTGACTAGTTGATAATATTAAGTATGTAATGCATAGTATGCAATTTTGGACGCGACGCTTTAATGATCCATTCTGAGGAATATTTCCTGTTCTTGAACCTGTCTTTTTAAAACTCTTTTTATTTAATTTGTTTTTATTTAAATAAAGCATTTAAATGTCCAATCCAACATGTGTAGTTTCTGTCACCACCATGAGGAATTCTATTTCTATTTTTTAGCATTAGCACCAAATTACTTCTCTACGCATTGCTCTAAAATAACGTGGGCCTCACTATACTGCAAGCTGAGTTTATTTTAAACATTTTGAAATTAAAGACATGGGGATCAGTTACATGCAAATACCCTGAAAAAAAAGAAAACTTAAGAAGAGACCAAATAGACGATTAACAGATTTTGCATTTGACATTCTGCTAATCAGCGTTACACACTCGTTTTCAGTGAAAGTATCTAGCACTTGCTCCAAAAGTCGGCGGATGACGTCAAACACTCATTTTCATAGTGGTGACCTCATCACATATCATTTTTATAATTTAATCTCCGTGGTTGTCGGCCGGCTGCCTGCTGCTCACGGAGCAAGAGGAGAGGCAGAGGGACCTTGTGCTGTAGGCAGAAGAGCCGTGGACTGTGATTAATCTGATTCATCTAGTATGGATTGCAATCAAATTAAAATATGATATATCTCACTTTTTAGAAATAAAGAGTAAATCTGGAGAGAAACTCACAGAGTTGGCAACACTGCTGCTAATACAAACTAACTTCAAACAGATAAATAGTTCTCTATCATTTCAGTCTTGGTATTTTTAGATAGTATTCATTTTTACCACTGTACACCGAGAGCTGACAGACGTAGCTGCGTTAAAGATGACTCCCCACTCGGCTTTAGAGCTGCTCTGGCTTTTTGTTTTACACTCGAGACGTGATGCTAGTCGTACATACAATTGATTGCCCCGTGTTCTGTCTGACAAAATGTTGAACATCAATCCAAAATATTTTAGTACACAGACAATGGAAGAACAAATGACAGATTGTTTCTTCTTCCAGTTCACAGAAAGTACAAGAATATTCAATATCAAGTTTGAATCTCTTTGGTGTCCCTTTTGCTGGATATATTTAATGCAGAATTTTAAAAGAAACCTCTTTTCACACGGCAGATGGTGTGGGACAGGAAGTCGAGCACAGAGACAAAATAGAACACCCGGTTAATTTTCAAAATAAAACAGACCGTGCACATGGCGGATCATGTTTCCCTGCACTACACCTTGAAAACCCAGACCCACAGGATTAGACAGTAGTAGAGCATTTTGAGAGCTACTCTGTCATAATTAAAACAACATGAGACTTGTACAAGCTGATATGTGACTGACAGGGGAGACAGTGGGACACAATGGGACACAATGGGACACAGGTGCAACACATTAGGGCGGGGACAGGTAATCACACAGGTGGGAAAATAAACAACAGGAAGTAAAACCAGACAACACAAGGGAGAACAGAGAACTTTCAAAATGCAAACATTATTGGAATAATCACTTTGAGAATATCACTTGGAATTTGATTTGAACCTATTATAATAAATATGTTGTCAGTAATAAAGTTACTGAAGTGTATTTCAAAATTGTCCATTGAATTTACCTCAGAAATCAAATTTAAAAAAAATATATAAATCTGATCTTTCTGCATATTTTGTGGAGTTTGTTTGTTTTGTGAATGTTTTCATCTCAGATTGTTCTGGATTGATGTGCAGGATGTATTTCATGTATTGTGTGTGGCGCTAGGATAAAATTACAAAGTAGAGAAATTATTTTTTACTATGAAGGAAATTATGTGGATAAATGCCAGGTTTTCACTTTTTATTGTGAAAATCTTATATCCATAAATTTAAATGACTGAAGGAAGATTCACCAATTTAAAAATGACATGAAATTATATTTGAAAACTTTAAAAGGACAAATAAGAAAGCCATCCGGACTCTGAACATTTACAATGCCTTACAACCATAATGTTAATTTCATGCAACCCTTTTTTCAATGTATGTAACCGATGTGAGTCGAGTGCAGATGTGAGTCGCTGATGGTCAGATTTAAACGGTTTACAGCATAACGTGTCATATTGAAATTAGTGAAATCCATTAAATAAAATGTTCTCATAACATACAATAAGAGAAGATGGAAATCATTTCAGAAACGTTTTATCTACTGTATCTGTGATGTTTGATTGCTAACGTTAGCTCAAAACGCCATTCAAGTGACAGCCTTTGATTGCTAACTTGTAGCCAGCAGTGAACAGCCGTGTTATGTAGGTCCATTTTTACTCTATTGACATTACAGAAGTCTAACGTTAGCATCTCTAATGCTACTTGTCGCAAAGTGACGCATGAGCTACTGACATCTGCACTCGACACATTGGGTAGAGACACAGCCTCCACTAAGTGTAGCTCAGATGGCGCCATTTTTATGCTACCTAGTACTCACCCGCCGTTAGCATTCCATAGACTTCCATTCATTTTGATGTCAATTTGACAGCAAATACCTTTACATCTGAACCGTTTAAAGACTCTATTTGTCTGTTGTTTATTTCTAATGAAATTCAACAATGTATAAAAGGCTCCATTACTTTGTATCTCACCTAATGGTTCCATAGCAGACGTTTTTGTAAAAATAGGCTTGTGTCATAACCACGTAACTTACTGTCGCATAGTAAAGGAATTACTGAACATTACAGGAGAAGCTTGCAGGCAGTTTCAACTTACATTAGCTGATTTGGTTTAATTACTAACGTTAACTAGCATTTTAGTTAGCAACAATTAGCCTGTGTCTATGTTATCTCCTAACATATACCCACACTCTCCGTTTCTGCTGATTGGGAATGATTGAGATTTCTCTTGCACAGCTACCAGAAGACTTACAACTTTTAGACACATTGCTCACGTTGCATCTACGTCTTCAAGCTCAGTTGGAGGCTGCGCTGTAACGCCTAGCCTTCACCGGAAAGTGATGTTACGAATCCCACTATGGCCACGCCAAGACCTGCCCTTCAATAGCATTTATTGGCCAGGCGTCCATGCTTACGCAATGTAACGTAACCCCATTTGTTCAGGTCCTATCCCGTGACCAATCGGCTATCCTAACCTTAACCACTCAAGGTCAAGTGCATAACCCCAGCCAACCGACCACTATGGCCACGCTAAGACCCATTGGCATTGGGATGGTA
Source organism: Etheostoma spectabile (assembly GCF_008692095.1). Classification (NCBI taxonomy): domain Eukaryota; kingdom Metazoa; phylum Chordata; class Actinopteri; order Perciformes; family Percidae; genus Etheostoma; species Etheostoma spectabile. The sequence continues at coordinate 232,547 of NW_022603060.1, forward strand.
ATTTTGCTAACGGAAAAGTGCTTCTGATAGACCTCACTGGTCTCCGTTGGTAACAATGGCGTCACATTGTCCATTTCTTATACTGTCTATCAGTTTTATCCTCAGTTCACCCTGGTGAAAGTTGTGGGTCAGTTTCGCCGAGTAACAAGTGACGTTGATCTCAGTCTAAATTCCCATTGGCCAGATGAATGTTGATGACAGCGCTTTATCCTCAGCTGACCCTGGGGCTCGACCTGGAAGGACGGAGTCTGTTCCTCTGGATCTTAAACATAGAAGTTGTTAATAAGTCGATCAATGCTTCAGAAGAGACAGCTCACAATGAAGACCTGGATTGGTCTGCTCCTCCTGGACCTCATGGTACAAGACGCAGCAGCAGGTCAGTTTAGACCTTTTTTTTAAGTATGTTAAAAAAACAAAAAATGCTAATTGTCTTTATTAACTGTATTTATCAGTTTAAGGTTTTTTTGATAGTCAGTGTTTATTTGTAGGACTTCCTTGCAGATTATAGAAATGTAAACTAACCAAACCATTATCATAGTTCATGTCAGTAGACTAACATTATATCCTGTTTGTGCAAATCTTTTGTTGGTTAGCATAATTTACACATTTGTTAAGACACTGTGCTACTGTGGAATTTTTGTCTGTCAGTCATGTTTTTGTAAGCTACTACTAATAGAGAGTCAAATACAACAAAGCAATATGAATCAAGTTGACAATTTATTAAAAGTTAAATTTAGTACATTGAAACCACGTTACGTTTATACTGTGTGTACAGTTGTGATTTCATGTACGAGGTGCATTTGTGTTAGGATTCATTAAGTAATGTTAGGTTTGTGTGTAGTTTTATTTGTGAGTCGGAGTCTGCCAATACAGAGTTTATTGTGCCCACCAGGCTTCAAGTGCCAGAGATGTCACAGCTTAAAATACAAATGGTTTTCACACAAAATTATCAAAGATTACTTGAAGCTGTAGTGCGTAGTTTCTGTCTCCCCCATGAGGAATTCTACAGTAATGACAACAACACTCTTGGTGCGTCCACATGATACAAGCCTTCCGTGATCGCTCGTGCGCCCCCGGCCCTCCTCTACGCAGTTGCTAGTAGCCAAGGAGGACATTGAGGATTAAAAAACATGATGGACTTTTCAGAAGAGGTCGTTATCTTCACTTGAATTTCTGCTTGGGACAGTCACCGGACGCCACAATCTTCTGAAGATGGTCAGACTGAGAAATCCAGAGAGAGTGTGGAGCTGAGTCTTAATTAGCTTTGTAGCAACTAATTTGGGAATGGCTTGAATGTAACGGACTTTCATTAATATCATAAAGTTACGCACTAAAGCTTTAAATATGATTCTTAAATTTACATATATCAAGATAAAAAAAAACGGAGTCAGATATTTTCCTTTTTTGTTAGTTTTTAAAACAGAAATACTCAAACATTTAAAACCCTCTGACAACGACATCAACAAAATTTAATTATAATGAAAAGCAGTTTTTTGGACAAAAATTCTCAGAAATATTAAAGTAAAGAGTTTATGAAGAAAAACCTTTTTTGCATTTATTGACTACTCAGCAGAGATTATTCGGCTGTCTTAATGTAAAGTCGTTTTTGATTCGGTGTGCAGAAAAAATACATTGTTCAGTGATTTAAACAACTGTAGAAACTGAAATTATGACATTCATGTTTTAATTCATTAACTAATTATTAATTCCCGCAGTCATTGTCGAAGTGTCCTTGGGCAAGACACTGAACCCCGAGTTGCCCCCGGTGCTGCGCATCGGAGTGTGAATGTGTATGAGTGTTTATCTGATGAGCAGGTGGCACCTTGTATGGCCGCCCCGGCCACAGTGTATGAATGTGTGTGAATGGTGAATGTTTCCTGTAGATGTAAAAGTGCTTTGAGTAGTTGTTAAGACTGGAAAAGCGCTATATAAATACAGCACATTTACATGTTTTCTTACAGTGACTCACTCTGTGAAGTATTTATACACGGTGTCTTCTGGAGTCCCAAACTTCCCAGAGTTTGTGGCTGTTGGGTTGGTCAATGACGTTGAGATGGATCACTATGACAGTATCACCAAGAGAGCAGAACCCAAACAGGACTGGATGAGCAGAGTCACAGAAGACTATCCTCAGTACTGGGAGACGCTGACAGGGATCTTTGTGAGTGAGCACAGTTTCTTCAAAGCCTACATTGAAATTATAAAGCAGCGCTTCAACCAAACTGGAGGCTTGTTTATGTTTCACTATACTGATAAAATGTATATTTTCATTTTGTATTTTAGTAAACAGAAGTTAACACACACAAACACACAGGAGAGTTTGAGTTGTCCGGTAATTAGTCCCCATTGACTGCAAAAGAATCATGAGGACTGAAATTGTAATAGTCTCCGGTCAGATTTCCCTCTGCACAATTTGAATGGTTTAAATAAGCTACAATAATTTTCATGTATTTCGTTCTATTAAATAAATGAAAGAAACGAAAGAAAATGGATGTAGACTGTAGCGTATATATGGTAAAGGAAAAAAACTACTGTACATGTTGCACTTGCCTCTGATATCAACAGAGAGGCACAGCATTTACCTTGAAGTGCAAAGAAGTTTAATGACACAGATCAACCTTCTTCAGGCTACAATGTAACACGTTACTGTTGATATCACATTACAATCACATTATAATCACATTACAGTTACTTATTACTGCTTCTTTAACTATCTTCATAATGTGATGTTAAAGATGTGATCAACTGATAATAGATGACTCTCTCTCTCTCTCTCTCTCTCTGTCTCTCTCTCTCTCTCTCTCAGGTGTCCACATTCTCCAGAAGATGTACGGCTGTGAGTGGGATGATGAGACTGGAGAGGTTAATGGTTATGAACAGATTGGTTATGATGGAGAAGACTTCATATCATATGACTTAAAGACAGAGACATGGATCGCTCCGAAACCACAGGCTGTCATCACCAAACACAAGTGGGACAATGACAAAGCTTTGATAGCTCAGAATAAACACTACTTCACCCAGATTTGTCCTGAGTGGCTGAAGAAGTTTCTGAACTATGGGAGGAGCTGTCTGCTAAGAACAGGTAGAATCACATGACCTAATGTCATAAACAGATGTTTATTAATCCCAAAATGGGAAATTACAGTGTTACATCAGCAAAATATCAGACACACAGCACACATACAGAATATACATGAAATAACAGGATGCAGTATACATGAAATAGTAATGTACTGTAACGTGAACTCATGTTGCCAACAATAAAATTCAGCAGCAGTTGTTAAGCTGCCAATAGGTGATTGTGAGCCAGGGACAGGCACCGTCAGAGGACTTTCAGGGGCCGTAGTAGTGGAGTTTAGCCAGAAAAACTGAGCGTCAAGCAGCAAGGACAGTTACATTATGCACCAAAACGACAAGTTAAGTTTAGGAAAAACATTGTGGTTGGATTGAAACATTCCCGAGGAATGAACGAGTAAGTACCATCTGCTATCTTCACGAATCGTACCCTGGACACAACAATGTTAATATTTCTTTGTTTAGATTAGATTAGATTAGATTATACTTTATTATCCCACGACGGGGAAATTCTGTCGTTACAAGTAGCAGCATAGCAGCAACAGCAAAAAACAAAAACAAAACAATAACACACAAACAAGTAGCACGAAAGAAATACAAGGCAAAAATACAGGCAAGAAATACAAGGCAAGAAATACAGGCAAGAAATACAAGGCAAGAAATACAGGCAAGAAATACAAGGCAAAAAATACAGGCAAGAAATACAGGCAAGAAATACAAGGCAAAAAATACAGGCAAGAAATACAGGCAAGAAATACAAGGCAAGAAATACAAGGCAAGAAATACAAGGCAAGAAATAGACAATGAAAATATGGTAGACTGAGTAAGTAAAATGCCGTCGAACAAAAGGAATTTTAAAGTGCGGTTGCCATGATAAGAGAAACAATATTGCGGTGTAAGTGACGTTAAAAATTAAGTTGGATGTGTAATTAGAGCAAAGAAGCAAGAGTCGGTAGCATAATTTAAATTATATTAACCTGAGATCATAAATATTGAAAAGTAAGTACTTGTAATAAAATAATATAAATACCAATATTAAAGATAAACAGAAAGTGTGTGATGTAGATGGGAGAAAAACAGGAGCAGAAACTACAACACTATCAGGTAGAGCAGGTGTTGTAGAGTCTGACAGCGGCCGGGATGAAGGACCTGCGGTACCTCTCATTCTTACACCGTGGGTGTATCAGTCTGCTGCTGAAGGAGCTGCTCAGGGACCCCACAGTGTCATGTAGGGGGTGAGAGGTGTTGTCCATGATGGATGTCAGCTTGGCTAACCAACAGTAACATTACAATAAAAATATGAACCATTTCTTTCTTTCTCACACTTCCAGTCCTCCCTTTTTTTATCCATGTCACCTTCATTCTCTTCTCGGTTACACTTCGATGCTATATTAACAGACATAGAAGCCTGTGCTCATGTGGAGCTCTGTTCCCAACTAACAGACACACTGGTTCGGCTTAGAATTAGATTTAGATCCTGAGACTTTAATCCTTTTGGGATGACTCCCGCAAGGAAATTGAAATGTCCAGCATCCGTTTTTAGCAAGAAGAGTCCAGTATAGAGAGAAAAAGAGAAGACAGTATAAAGATAACAGTAATAATAACAATAAAAACAATAAAATAAACAATAGGAACCGCTAAAAACGCAACAACCTCACCCTAAAATACTGGCATTGTTGTCAGAAAAGATAGTATTTTAACTTAGCATGTTTCCTTAATATCTGATGACACAATGGGCTAATGTTTGGATTTATTAAGTAAATATATTACATATTGGACTTTAAAATGCATTAAATCAACAGAAAAGATTAATAAGCAGTAAATAATAATAATAATAAAGTCTTTGTCTCCACTGTGCAGAGCGTCCCTCAGTGTCCCTCCTCCAGAAGTCTCCGTCCTCTCCAGTCAGCTGCCACGCTACAGGTTTCTACCCTGACAGAGCCATGATGTTCTGGAGGAAAGATGGAGAGGAGCTTCATGAGGACGTGGACCTCGGAGAGATCCTCCCCAACCACGATGGATCCTTCCAGATGAGTGTAGACCTGGACCTTTCATCAGTCCCAGATGAAGACTGGAGGAGGTACGACTGTGTGTTTCATCTCTCTGGTGTGGAGGACGACATCGTCACCAAACTGGACGAAGCAGAGATCAGGACCAACAGAGGTGAGACTGGATCAGGTGGAGATGGAAAACAACGGGGCCGGGACCAAATGCTTTCGTCACGATTCTTTTACGATACATGGGTGGCGATTCGATAGTATTGAGTTTTGCAAGTTTTTTTTTAAATTCTTCAACAAAAATTAAATAATACACTTCTAGAGACAGTACAATATACTATCTGACATTTCTAAAAACGTATTGTTTTCTCTGTAAAAATAATGCACATCAGTCAGTCTGACATTTATTTAATACGTAAAGAAGTACACAACATTTATTTTCTGCAAGTTTTTGCTTTCAGTCTGTTTTGCTGTAACTGGATATGATGTAGTGGCTGTCTGCGATGCCATATAAACAGACAATATGAAGGTAAATCAATGGTAAAATAAATAAATAAAATTGATTATGAGGAAAATATCAAATTTTAAAAATTGTTAAAACCAATCATGATACATGCGTGAATAGGAACTCATGGTGTACCTTCATGTCTGATGCTCTCGTCCACCACGCTGTTTTACACAGCTACAGCATGCTATACTCTGCAAATAGTGATGCTGGAACCTTTCTTGTTCGTTTGGCAAAGCTCAAATTAATGTTTTTAAGTAGATTTTTAGCAAGGAAGAGGAAAGCCATGCATGAGAAATGTACAGCGGTCAGGTTGGTCCAGGTGGAGATTTTCTGTAAACTAACACTTCCTTCAGTAGTGGTAAAGAAACATCTTGGTCAACCTTAGTGACACCTAGAGCTCCGGTCTCCTATAAACCTCGTGTCCTAAACCAGAGAGTTCATGTTTCTTTCTTCAGCCCGTCGACAGGAACCCAGGGAGGATTCGGAGCTGTTCAAATCCCAGCCGGCCTCTGATGTCGACGCCTTGGGCAACAAACGTTACGTAGGTAAGTTGAACTTAAAGGGTTAAATCAGGAAGTTCCAAATGTAAGATATGTCATGATTGTTGAACTGCCAATAATAATGTGGCTTTGAACAGCAATCATACTACTTTAGTTTGAATTTATTTTCAATTTCAGCAAATTATTTCAATTGTTCAGCCAGACCTTTTAGCTAAGTTTTTCTATTATTTACATAAAACTTTTTGCAAATCATTTGAAAAGTTTATGCATAACTTTAAGCTAACTCGTTCAGCCGTGTATTCAGTACTTTCAACTAACAATTTCAGCCGCTTTTACAATTCTTTTAACTATTTCTACCGTTTAATAGGAGAGGGGGGGGGGATGAAAATCAACTTCCTGACAGGTCCAAATTGTTTCTCTTTACTTGAGGTCAATGAAAAATATTCATGACACAATTGTAACGCTTTATAATGTAGAAAACCACCTCTTAATGACAGTTTCATGTAATGTTAACACATAAAGCTAAATCATTTATTAAAAATTGATAATCAGGCTTGTCATGACACATTTATTTATGGTTATGTTGTCTAGGTTAATGTCAAGTTGTCATAACACAGAGATTGTTGTCTTTGTTAAAGTCACGTAGTCATGATATAGACATCTCGGACAATAACTCTGCATTAAAAGTGTCATAATTTAGCAAATGACACTTAATGACAGTCGTGAAGTCTCAAAATGACTCCTTCATTTTCATGTCAGGTGTCACGTCATAATAATGATGGCGTCATGTCAGTCTTATGCACACGCCTTCAAATAAAGTGTTACCAATTTATCTTTTTAGATGAAACAGAAGTTTCATTTGGAACATCATTTGAAATTGGGGAAAAAGGTAATAAATAGCAATATATCACAGAATATTGGAATATGTTTAAAATTGCAATAATATTTTATCTTGACATAAGTATCACGATATATTGTATATATCTATGTATTTTGTGTATATATATTGTGAGGCCTGTGGTGATTCCCACCGTTTAATCATTACTTTTAGCTAACAATTTCAGTTGCTTATTCAACTCTTACATAACTGTATCATGTAAAGAAGTAACAATTCCAAATTTTGCTGGACATTTATTTGTCTCTTTTTGTGAAATAATGTTATATATATATAATATAATATTATTACTTTTTCTAACACATTAAAGTTTAAATCGTTGTGAGACGACGGAGCAATAATAATAAGTAAACCAATATCAGCGATTATGTGAAAAACATTGCGGTTAGACAATTATTTAATAATAGTCCCTGACCTAGCAACATGTAGGCCTAGCCTATATTTTTAATTAAGTCATAATTTATATTTTTGCAAACTAGTTAAGCTTCTCCACAGTCTTTGTTGAAATGTATTAAATTTATTGAAAATGTTTCTGGTACTAGATATAAAAATATAAAACCCTCTATTCCAGACTCAAGCAACACAAAATTGTGTATATATCTATATCTATAGATATATACACAAATGTTTTCATAAAAAACATTAATTTAATTATTAAAATGTTCCAACAATTCATAAATAAGTTACATAAATTATTGACAAGCTTTATAACTATACATTACACCTTTTGACGGGCATAATGCCTCCAACCTATTCTTTAACCCCCTGACCCCTGGTTGGGTGTCACTGGGTGAGAAGCTGAAAACCTTTCCAGATTGCTGAACCCTGAACCCTGAACCCTGAACCCTGAACCCTGAACCCTGACAGTGTTTGATCTTTCCGATCCCTCCCCTCTTCCTCTCTAAGCGCCTCACGTCATCTACCAAATGGGGAAGAAACCCAACGAGCCCTGCTCCATCACCTCTTCTCTCCACTACTTCCCCAAAGAAGAACCCGGCGAGGTGAACGTGACGGCTCCGCCCAAGTCTCCGCCCTCCAACCTCACCGTGGTGATGGTGGAGGGATGCCCGTCCTTCGTCATCCTGGACTGGGAGAAGACGGACAACGACACTACCGGTACCAAGACGACTTAAGATCAAAGGAAGGGTTTTCTCTTAACCCGGACTCTATGTTCTATGTTTTCTAAGTGACTGATGATAAAAACTCTTTCAATTTGGTCCAGTATTAAGCGAGTCAAAACAAGCTGCAATGTAACGTTAAACCTCAATTTGCTTCCACTAGAAGTGCTGTTTTTGCCAGTGACCGGCTCAGATTATTATTCCAAGTGTCTGACAACATTATGGAAAGAATACACTTGTTTACGCTTATTATGATGTTTTTAATAATCATTAATTTTCTAAATTTGTGTTGCTTTTTTCACCACTCTGCTTTATTTGAAATAAACCCTTAATTCACACATGTACTTGTGAAAATATACTGACTCTATACAGGCTAAAAGTATTGTTTATTTACATGGAGTCTGGTGGGTTTGGTGATGTTGATTTCAGGGTTTCATCTTTTAAAATAATCTTCCTCTTTACCAACATGGTCTATCTCTGCAGGATCCTTTCCATGTTGTTGTCTCTGAGCCTGTCGGGGGCTGAAACCTTTAGTGGACCAAACCGACTGTTTTTGGTCAATACTGGACAAAAAAAACAGAGTCCAGGTTGAAAAAAACCCAGTTACCTTTAACTAGTGAGGTCTTTAGGTGTAAGATTAGCATCTGATGGTTGTGATTATCCTCTCCTCAGATTATGAAGTCATCTCCACCATCGGCGAGCAGGTTTTCATCCTGACCACCAACCAGACCCACACCCCTGTGGAGAACCTCAGACCTGAGACTAGGTATGCTTCATTTAGTTTACCAGAACAACACATTAAACCCAGATTTAAAAGGAAATCAACAATAAATAATTAAAATACATTACAATCATTACAAATAAAAATAAGTATTGATAAACCCAAATTATAAAATAAAAAATAATTAAAATACATTACATTTATTACAAGTACATTTTTTAAAATAAATTAAAACGTTAGAAATGATAAATTAAAATATTTTTTTAACATAAAGAATAGAATTATTCTGAGCCGATGGTTTCGTTTCACACATGGAAAACAGGCAAAAGCAACAAAAATCTCATTAAAAAAAAAAAAAAAACATTAAAAGGGACAACAATCTCAAATTAAGCTACAAAAATGTTAGAAAAGCCACAAAAAGCTCAAAAAAGTGACACGAAGACCAGACTTAGACCAGAGCCCAGTGAAACTAGTGACATCCAAAGTACTGGTGTATCTGGTCTAAGGTTTCTGAAGGATCGGGCTTTCCATGAAAGGTTTTCTGAGATTCATTTGTTGAGTTTAAGTCTTTTAAAGGTTTTATTTGCACATCGTGTTTCTTTACTCTTAAGAACGGTTTAGAAAGTTTATTTTAAAAAAAAGAAGCAGATTTCAGAGTCCTCCATCCTCAGACATCACCAGTTTTTCCTGCCTAGTCAATTATTTTAAATAAATGAAATGATTAAACCAAAACAAACAAATAAAAATTAAAATAAATTCCACTTATACAATAATCTAAAATAATAAAAAAAGTTAATTGAAATTATTAAACCAAAATAAAGAAAATAAATTAAAAATGTAAACAATAGACAAAAAAATTAATTACATTTAAATAAATAAAAAAGAAGTGTTTTAGATGATTTAAAGGACATTAAACATACATAATTAAAAACCAGCATGAGCTCTAATCCGAGGAGCTGGAGAGGATTATCCTGCTGATATTTCATCTCTTTCTGTAAACTCATCTTCAGTAAATTGAGCCATTAATCTTTTCTCTGTTTCTCTGTGTTTTCTGACAGTTACGAGTTTAAAGTGAAGCCGAAGAACGTGCTGGGTGCAGGTCCTCCCAGCGAGCCGGTCTCCTTCAACACAGAGTCTGGTACAGGAACAGTTTCACTAAATCTCTACATTTTAAACCTGAAGTTAACTGAGCAGCTACAGAATGGCTTTAAAATACAGTAAAGATGTTAAAACGCTGTCCTCTTTGTTTCCTCCATCAGCCGACCCTCGGGTGAGCGACAACGTTTCAGGTACGATCAAGGGCGGAGGTTTGGTTTAACATTGTAACTGGGGGGTGTGGGGGGGGGGCATTTTGAGTGAAAAACACTTCATTTCCTTAATTCTAGTGATTTTTTATTCAACAATGCATGGTGCAGATGTCTTTATTTACGGAAATGAAACTATTATCCTGTATTGTTCAAAACGTTCTGCATATTCAAAACATTACACATGCTTCGAGGTGATATTTTTTAGGGATCATGTACAGATCAAATTAGAGAATGAGACCTTAATGAGTCTATCTCTATTTCCACACTCCTGTTGTGATCTTGAACCCCCTTTTTTTCCTGCAACTTTTGGGGAGTGTGTTGTCTTTCATATTTCTTTGAGGACAAATATACCTCTTCTAAATATTTTTTTTTTTTTAAATATATCCTCTGCTTCCTCTCCAAAATCTACTCCTATGAATACTGTTAAAAAACAAACATCCAAAGTGTCTTTAAACTTTATTTACGGACCTGTGAAACTTTCCGCTGATGCATGTGTGTCTGATGTGAGCAGGAAAAGACGCCATCTGGACTCTGTTCCCCTTCGAGACGGACTCGTACTCGGACTGTCACGGGAAGAAGTACGTGAAGAGAACCTGGTACAGGAAGTTTGTCGGCGTCCAGCTCTGCAACTCGCTACGCTACAAGATCTACCTCAGCGACTCGCTCAAAGGTGAGTGCCGTCAATTCTCTCTTCATTTTTTATGAGACAGGGAGCGATTGTCGGCCCTCGTCATTCATTTTCAATGAGACGATCGTGCAGGTAGGTGGGCGGGGCTATCTGACAGGCGGGGCTATCCGACAGGCGGGGCTATCCGACAGGCGGGGCTATCCGACAGGCGGGGCTATCCGACAGGCGGGCTATCCGACAGGCGGGCTATCCGACAGGCGGTGCTATCCGACAGGCGGGCTATCCGACAGGCGGTGCTATCCGACAGGCGGGGCTATCCGACAGGCGGGCTATCCGACAGGCGGTGCTATCCGACAGCGGTGCTATCCGACAGGCGGGCTATCCGACAGGCGGGCTATCCGACAGGCGGTGCTATCCGACAGGCGGTGCTATCCGACAGGCGGGCTATCCGACAGGCGGTGCTATCCGACAGGCGGGCTATCCGACAGGCGGGCTATCCGACAGGCGGGGCTATCCGACAGGCGGGGCTATCCGACAGGCGGGGCTATCCGACAGGCGGTGCTATCCGACAGGCGGGGCTATCCGACAGGCGGGGCTATCCGACAGGCGGTGCTATCCGACAGGCGGTGCTATCCGACAGCGGTGCTATCCGACAGGCGGTGCTATCCGACAGGCGGGGCTATCCGACAGGCGGGGCTATCCGACAGGCGGGCTATCCGACAGGCGGTGCTATCCGACAGGCGTGCTATCCGACAGGCGGGCTATCCGACAGGCGGTGCTATCCGACAGGCGGTGCTATCCGACAGGCGGGCTATCCGACAGGCGGTGCTATCCGACAGGCGGGGCTATCCGACAGGCGGGCTATCCGACAGGCGGGGCTATCCGACAGGCGGGGCTATCCGACAGGCGGGGCTATCCGACAGGCGGTGCTATCCGACAGGCGGTGCTATCCGACAGGCGGGGCTATCCGACAGGCGGGGCTATCCGACAGGCGGTGCTATCCGACAGGCGGTGCTATCCGACAGGCGGGGCTATCCGACAGGCGGGCTATCCGACAGGCGGGGCTATCCGACAGGCGGGGCTACCTGACAGGCGGGCTATCCGATAAAAAAATTGTCGGCGTTAATTAATTAATTAACGCGATAATAACGCGCTAAATTGCCCAGCCCTGATATGAAGGATATTTATTCCATTATAAAAGTAAACAAAAACATAAAAGGTCTCTATTCTCCTTTCTGTCTCTCACCCTTTTCTCAACTCATTTTCTTATCCCCTCCTAGGATAAGAGAAGAGAGAGAGAGAGAGAGAGAAAAAAAACCACAGCATCTTAGCTGAACAGACCAGTGTAGCAATTCACATAAGATTGATATGCATTTTACTCGGCCAATTGGCGACCCAATAAAACGGGTCCGCGACCCATTTTGGGTCCCGACCCTAAGTTTGGGAAACATTGGCCTAGAGAATCAGATGTTTGTGAAAACATGGAGGCCACAATGTTTTTTTAATTTTTTTTCTGAGTAATTTGAAATATTTGAAATTCATGTTATGTCTGTGTATGTTTCTTGGCGGAGGCGTTTGTTCACAATAAATAAATTTATTCATATTGAAATATTTTCAGTGAACCAAAGTCGCCGACATCAGACGTCAGTTGTTAGCAACGCGTCACCAACTGGGAAACTGTTAGAAATCTAGCCCGAGTTTCCCACCTCTGATTCCAACAGGAAGTGACGTGAAGGGGACGTTTATTAAGTCCATGAATGCGCCAATAGACAGTGGGGGGGGGGGGGGGGGGGGGGGCTTGTGTGTCAGATGACCCAAGACCAGATTTATCGGGTGACGTCACGTACAGTTTAACCCTTGTGTTGTCTTCCCGTCAAAATTGAAAATCAACAATTTTGTTGATGCTTTTTATCAATTTATCGACTTTTTCTGACACTTTTCTCCTTTTTTTCAATACTTTTGACGCATTTTTTCAACGTTTGTCACTTTTTTGACCTTTTCAACTATTTGTAACACTAACTCATTTACTTTGGAATTTGTGGTCAATGAACCTCATTATAGGAAATTATACCTAATGTTTGAGTTAGAAAAGCATAAATTAGGAATTATTTAGACTAAAATTAAAGGAATGTACACCGATGGTTAATTACAGACTGGAATATGTCAACTTTTACTCAATACTACTTTAAAAACACTTCCATTTTTTTTCAAATGCCATAAAATTAAATAAGACGCCCCAAATTTAATGAAAGTAGAGATTTGTACTTGGCAAAGAGCGCTGTGTGGAATCAGTCACGTTATTTTGGGTAGTTATAAAGAACATTGATATAGGAAAACAAGTCAATTTGACCCGAGGACAACATGAGGGTTAAACTTAAATTAGAATTACAGCTATGCTAATTTAGCTAACCTTAGCTATCAATAATTACACATATTGTATCTGAAGCTTAGCTGAGTCTTTCTGGTTCTTGGACCCTGCAGGTAAATTCTACAACATCGGGGATCAGAGCGGCTTCGGCGAGGATCACTGTCAGTTCGTCGATTCCTTCCTGGACGGAAGAACAGGACAGCAGGTCCAAGCAGACCAGCTCCCCCCAAGACCCGGTAAAACCATTCATTCATTCATTCATTTATTTATTTATTTATTTATTTAGGCCTGATACTGTCCAAAACAACAAAATTATAATTAAAAATATAAAAAGAAATAAAAAATAATTGAAAGTAAATTACATTTATTGCAAATTAATCAGATTCTGATTCAGAAAGGAGTTAATTGCCACGGTAAGAGATACGTAAGTTGTTGAACATTAATAGGGAATAAACAATAAATACAAAAACTGAAACAAATTTATACAACAGTTTAGTTTTGGAGCCAAATATAATAATAATAATAATAATAATAATAATAATAATAATAATCCATTTTATTTGTAATGCACTTTACATTTAAGACAAACCTCAAAGTGCTACAGGTAAGATCATAAAAGCAAGATAAAAACATCAGTTTAAAATACATATAAATAGTCAAACGACATTATTGAGCAAGGTTAAAACTCATAGGTTCTGCTAAAAAGAAATGTTTTTAGTCCTTTTTTAAAGGTCTCAATAGTTTGTGGTGCCCTCAGATGGTCAGGGGGGGCATTCCAAGTCCGAGGAGCGGCAGAAGGCTCGATCACCCATGGGGCTGAGCTTAGTTCTGGGAACAAATATGTTGTTTTAAGTGTTGAGACATCGGGTGTTGTTCCTTGTATGTACATTAGGTGTCGCTGTGGTATTACCTGGGGCAAGGTTATAAAGGTAAGCTCCAAATTGTTGTGGCAGGTATTTGTCCCGGGAGGGCAAATGGTTTTTACCGCTGTCGCTGTGACACTAAACGCTGTGATGCTAGGACAAAATGCTGTCTTATTGTTTATGGATTTAACACTGAAAACTGAAAGAAGGGACATTCTGCACAGTAAACCAAATAAACAGTTATTCTGCAACGCAACGTTGTCACTCTGGGTTGATCTACCTCAGTAGCTAACAGTATAAGACTGAGCTCCTTTAACATCTAGTGTAAGAAAAAAGAGACTGAATGGTTTGAGTGCAGAATGCAAATATATTTATACAGTGGTAGTGTGCAATGGGCTGATGTAGTGTCCAGGATGGAGGTTAATGCAAGTGAGTGACTAGGGATGGGGAAGACGTAGGTCAGTGACTAGGGATGGGGAGGGCGTAGGTCAGTGATTAGGGATGGGGAGGGCGTAGGTCAGTGACTAGGGATGGGGAAGACGTAGGTCAGTGACTAGGGATGGGGAGGGCGTAGGTCAGTGACTAGGGATGGGGAAGACGTAGGTCAGTGAGTAGGGATGGGGAGGGCGTAGGTCAGTGACTAGGATGGGGAGGGCGTAGGTCAGTGACTAGGGATGGGGAGGGTGTAGGTCAGTGACTAGGGATAGGGAGGGTGTAGGTCAGTGACTAGGGATGGGGAGGGTGTAGGTCAGTGACTAGGGATGGGGAGGGCGTAGGTCAGTGACTAGGGATGGGGAGGGCGTAGGTCAGTGACTAGGGATGGGGGGTGTAGGTCAGTGACTAGGGATGGGGGGTGTAGGTCAGTGACTAGGGATGGGGAGGGCGTAGGTCAGTGACTAGGGATGGGGAGGGTGTAGGTCAGTGACTAGGGATGGGGAGGGCGTAGGTCAGTGACTAGGGATGGGGAGGGCGTAGGTCAGTGACTAGGGATGGGGAGGGCGTAGGTCAGTGACTAGGGATAGGGAGGGCGTAGGTCAGTGACTAGGGATGGGGAGGGCGTTGGTTGGGGACTAGGGATAGGGAGGGCGTAGGTCAGTGACTAGGGATGGGGAGGGCGTTGGTTGGGGACTAGGGATAGGGAGGGCGTAGGTCAGTGACTAGGGATGGGGAGGGTGTAGGTCAGTGACTAGGGATGGGGAGGGCGTAGGTCAGTGACTAGGGATGGGGAGGGCGTTGGTTGGGGACTAGGGATGGGGAGGGCGTAGGTCAGTGACTAGGGATGGGGAGGCGTAGGTCAGTGACTAGGGATGGGGAGGGCGTAGGTCAGTGACTAGGGATGGGGAGGGCGTTGGTTGGGGACTAGGGATGGGAGGGCGTAGGTCAGTGACTAGGGATGGGGAGGGCGTAGGTCAGTGACTAGGGATGGGGAGGGCGTTGGTTGGGGACTAGGGATGGGGAGGGCGTAGGTCATGACTAGGGATGGGGAGGGCGTAGGTCAGTGACTAGGGATGGGGAGGGCGTAGGTCAGTGACTAGGGATGGGGAGGGCGTTGGTTGGGGACTAGGGATGGGGAGGGCGTAGGTCAGTGACTAGGGATGGGGAGGGCGTAGGTCAGTGACTAGGGATGGGGAGGGCGTTGGTTGGGGACTAGGGATGGGGAGGGCGTAGGTCAGTGACTAGGGATGGGGAGGGCGTAGGTCAGTGACTAGGGATGGGGAGGGCGTTGGTTGGGGACTAGGGATGGGGAGGGTGTAGGTCAGTGACTAGGGATGGGGAGGGCGTAGGTCAGTGACTAGGGATGGGGAGGGCGTAGGTCAGTGACTAGGGATGGGGAGGGCGTAGTTTTCACTGCATGAGGTTCAGTTTGTTCCTCTGTTTTGTTGAAACAAAAAACAAAAAAACAAAAAACAAACAAAATGCAATTATTACAAATTAATAAAAAATGTAATGATTAAACAGAAAATGATAAATGAAATAAATGTAATTATAAATTAATTAAAAATTAATTAAAAGTAAATGGGCAAACCGAAATAAAAGATAAAATAAGATATAAAATGATTAAAAATAAATTAGTTATGAAAAGAATTCAATCAAAAATAATTATAAATACATTAAATGTTAGAAAAATAAAATGTACATTTTACATTAGTACATTTAGTTCCTGGTTTGTTTTAGGTTTCTACAGAGCCGTGCGTCAGGAGCCCGTCCACTTCGGACAGATCGGAGGACACTCCCACGTCAGCTACGTCTCGTGGTATGAGTGCGGGACGCCCGTCCCTGGGAAATGGTGAGCAAACGTCACGTCTGTTCTCGGAGAAACTCCACGACACGACCTGCCGTCGTCAGGCTCGGAGACAACGACGGCAGGAGACGCCGTCACCCTGAGCTGTAAAACACGTACAGGACGTACTCTTCAGGGAAGACATAACAATAGAGCATCTTTAAATGTAGCACGCATTTTTGTCACTTTTGAGCTTATTTTTAGCATTTTTTATCATTACATGGTACCACCTCTACTTGCCTTTTTGTTTTTCCATTGTTAAAAAAGTCCCTGGTACCTGCTAACAGGTACTTATTTATCATAACGCGTATGCTCTGATTTGAACGGTTTTCTGCTGACTGCATGATCCGACTGACTAGCTGTGCTAGCGGGGGGGGGGGCTATGCGTGGTTTTTAGCTGCTGCTGCGACAGCTCATGTGTCCGTGCGATATCATTAGTCTTCTCTAAGGTTAAAGGTGCTCTGGGCCATGTTGGGTGACGTTACTTCTTGTTGACGATCAAAGTATTTTCAAACTTAACGAGACTAGCTAGCCCTCCACCCTCCTCATCCTGTACCCTCCCCCTCCCTTCTGTGCTTCCTCACACTAACCCCCCTGTTAGGGAAATCACAATCTGCAATTTCATTAGCAGTCTTATTAGTTCTGTTAGAAATGGGTCGGACCCCCCTCCCCCCCGATAGAGGAAACATCAGTTCAGGGATGAATTCAAGAAAACATGTTTCTTTCTTAATGAAAAAATAATGTACAGGTAATTGAGGAAACAAGGTCAAAAACAGGTCAGAGAACTCTTTTAAATGTAGTGAAACTTTCTATTATAACATGCAGAAGATACGGTTTAATCCTTGGGTTGTTGTCACCGTCCATTTCGGGTCAAAATATAAAAATGTTTTTTATACGTGAACTTTTTCTGACTTCTGTTTTTTTTTTTAAAGCTTTTGGCACTGTATTAAATGTTTTTGTCCTTCTTTTCCATGCTTTTTTTTTAAAGACATGGTCAATAAAATGGCATTATACCTATTTTTTGAGTTTGAAAAAGAACATGAATTATGTTGTCTAATAGAATAGTTAAGATCAGAGGATGTTGAGTGAATCACAGACTGGTTCATGTCACAGTTTGGTCAGGATGCTGCTTTGAAACCATTTAAACATGTTTTTTCAAATGCAATGAAATCAAATAAAACAACCAAAATTCAGTGGAAGTAATCATTAAGCTTACCAGAGAAGAACATGGATGCATGTTTGTATATGTTGTATGGCTTCCATACAACGTACATACATGCATCCATGTTATTTGGGGCAATTTGGTTGTTAAGAAACTCATATTTCTGATATAAAAAAACTTTGAAAACGGGTCAAAATTGACCCGATGACAAAATAAGGGTTAATCAGAAATATTTGACACAAGGAGAGCTTCTAAAGGGGTTGGATATTCATTTAATAAGTTGTGTTTTAATGTGACCTTTAAACATTTAACCTCCACAAAGCGTCTGACACCATGGTGGAGTTGTCCTGATGTGTCTCTGTCTCTGTGTCCTGTCGTCAACACTAATACGCTCTCTGTAATGGTGGAGACATCATCTGCAGTCTTCACAACAAGGTTTTATTCACAAGAAGCTGCTTTTATGTGATGAACTGGATTTTCTTCTTCATTTAAAAATGACACCAGTCAGACATCATGTGTAAATAAAATATAAAGATGAAAATAATTTCTAATATGGAGTTGTAATCTGTTTATTTGAATTTATGGCTGATTTTTCTTTAGACCTTTTTCTTTGAGGTGTGTGTGTGTGTGTGTGTGTGTGTGTGTGTGTGTGTGTGTGTGTGTGTGTGTTTTTGGAGAAGAAAACTACATATATTTTATGTAATAATGGTTTGATAACATCAACCGTTTTTCCTGAAGGTATTTTAAGGTTCCAAGCAGCAGTGAGGCTGTTCACTGACAATAAATACATTCTACATGGATTTGATATTATTAGTCTTAATTTCAGAGAAGATACAAGAATCGTCCACAGGGGGGCGCTGCCATTCTGCTGACTGCTCTGGAGACAGACTCAGGGAAACAATGTGACTATTGTCTGGATAAAAGATGGGACACATTGATATGTTTGGGTAATAATCATGAAGAATAACTCAGAGGAAGAAGGGGGAACAAAAGAGTTTTCTGATTCAACATTAACTCTAGAAATATTAATATGAGTAATATTAAGTAATATTTGACTATTTTCTAAGGCAAGGCAAGGCAAGGCAGCTTTATCTGTAGAGCACATTTCAGCAACAGGGCAATTAAAAGTGCTTTACACAAAATCATTAAAACAGATAAAACACAAGTACAAACAGTTAAAAGTCATAAGCATTAAAATCAATAAGACACATGAATAGACAGTTAAAAACAAAATAGAAACATTAGGACACATAAAACACAAGAATAAAAGTTACAGTGCAGCATAAGAAAGAATGAGCATTCATTTAAAGAAAGGCAGCATCAAAAAGGAAGGTCTTCAGCCTTGATTTAAAGAACTGAGAGTAGCAGCGGATCTGCAGGTTTCTGGGAGTTTATTCCAGATATGAGGAGCATAGAAACTGAAAGCTGCTTCACCCTGTTTAGTTCTGACTCTGGGGACAGAAAGCAGACCTGTCCCAGATGACCTGAGAGGTCTGGGGGGTCATAGTGTAGTAGCAGATCAGAAATGTATTTTGGACCTAAACCGTTAAGGGATTTATAAACTAGCAAGAGTACTTTGAAATCAATTCTTTGAGACACAGGAAGCCAGTGTAAAGACTTCAGAACTGGAGTGATGTGATCCAGTCTCTTGGTCTTAGTGAGGACTCGAGCAGCAGCGTTCAAGTGCTTCTCCAACTATAAGAAACAGAAACCGAGTATGAACGGAGCCAAAGCGAGAGGAAAATGAGAAGCAGCATCAGGTGTTCCAACATCAACAGAGGTGTAACATTTCTCTTGGTGAAGCAGTTTTCAGCGTCCACAGCTCCCAATCAGCCAGGAGCATTCAGCTCATCTACTCACTGCAGCATCAATAAAGCACTCTGGGATTTGATGTTTGTTGTCGATGTTTTTGATCAGGACTGTTTTCAATCAGCCGCGCAGAACAAAAGAAGAAGAAGACACTACTGCACCCCCCACAAACTGCAGAGTATCTGATCTGTAGCTGACGGTGACCTCTGACCTCCCAGAAGATTTAATACATGTCTGCACATTAGATTATATTTCATATCTTACATGACATTACACCAGTCTACGGATCCTTCTGGAAGATCTGAGCAGCAGAAGGTAGAATATTCCTCTGGGTTCGGGTTATGTGTGACCAGAGAAACCAGAATAAAGAACCACACGTCTCCCCGTCCTCTAACAATTAATATTATAATATTATATTATACATGATTATATTATATGAATATTATATTAGTTTATTAGATTATAAAAGGGAGACACCCCAGGTGAATAGGAACAAAATAAAATGAACTAACAGATGTCAACAAGAAACCTCCCCACTTTATTTTACTACACTTTGTCTATTTGCACCTGCAAATATCTTAATTTCCCCAAAGATTAGCATTAGATAATGCTTCATTTGCATATTTAAACATAACATTTCAGAAAACTTGTAATACAAAAATATATGTGTCAGTATATGTAATTAACACCTAAGTGTGTATTTTGTATGTTTTATCCCAATAGTCTGAAAGAAGACATGCTGTGGAAGCAAAATAACCCAAAAACTCAAAATTGAAAAACTGCTGCTTTTGCCCAGGGTGTCTCCCCTTAAGACGACACTGTGTGGATTAAGTTGACACATTTTTTTTTTTCACTATTTATGTTATGTAAGCTACGATGTGGATCTATGTGGATCGTAATAAACTAAACTAAACATAAAAATAAAGTCCGGATCTTGTTGGGACACCATCCTCTCACACAGGCTGAAATAACATCATGTTACTTTCTCTTTCGTTCATAACCTGTGTGGGTCTGTTCCACCTGGTAACCCGTGACGTAGGCGCTCAGTCTAAATTCCCATTGGCTCAGATGAAGGTTGATGACAGCGCTCCGTCTGGTTTTCTCCTCAGTTGACCCTGGTGCTCGAGCTGAGAGGACGGAGTCTCTTCCTCTGGATCTCCAACATAGAATATTAATAAATTAAGTTTCTCAGAGCTTCAGAAGAGACAGATCACGATGAAGACCTGGTTTAGTCTGCTCCTCTTGGGCCTCGTGCTACAAGACGCGGCGGCAGGTCAGTTAAGACTTTTTATTATTATTTATTAGTAAAATGCAAAAGAAACAAAACGCTTCTTGTCTTTATCAACTGTATTATTGCGTTTAAGGTTCTGTCTTTGATAGCGTTAAAGAATATGTAAAAAACAGCAAAGTCATGAGTTGAAGTTAACGTTATTATCCTAAATCATGTCTTTTTGGTCGATATCTCCATATTTTGTTAAAGATATCACTCTTTATGTCTCTGCTGGAGGAGGACAGCCTTTAGGGACATTCTGGAAGGACAGAAGTGTTTTTGAGACATTATTTTATAATATCCGGAGCATTAAGACCGAAACTGTCTGATCGATCTTAACGTTAAAATGGCAACATGACTACGCAGAAAACACACATGCACGCACACACACACACACACACGCACATACACGCACACACGCACACGTACACACACACACACACACACGCACACACATACATATACGCACAAACACACACGCACACGCACACACGCAAACACACACACACACACACACGCACACACATACATACACGCACGAACACACGCACACGCACACACACACACACACACACACACACGTTAAAACAGAGTTTCTGCGCCAAAACTGTATTTAGTGCACGTGCCAATTTCCATCTTTGTTGTTTTGAACTGTTTTATGTAAAAAGTGTTTTCGTTAATATAGTTAATGTCATAATTATGATATTAATTCAGAAATTAGGCTACTTCTTTATATTGAACCCAATAATAATAATAATAATATGTATTATTCTATATAGTATATAACCTGGCTCCCTCTCATAATAAATAAATAATATTTAGAGAATAATTTGACAACATGTGAGCACAAAGAAACCTAAATACATAATAAATAATAACCTTCTGAAGATAAATATGAAGTTCATATCACCTGCTGTCTGACCTCTAATCATATCATCTTTAAGATATATTTGAAGCTTAAACGGCTCCACGTGTGCTCAGATTAATATATTTATTTGTGATTTAATGGATAGATTGTATTGATGAGTTGTTGATCCGTCTTGTTGTCGGGGTTACAGGGTGGGGGGGGGGGTAGAATAGATAGAAGAGCCGATTGTTCATTAGATGGTTACACTGATTGTTTTTATCACTTTAAAATGAAAATGTCAAGTCATAAAACAATAAATCTTTGAAGATATTCATCAGATAAACTGAAACATGAATATAGTTCACTGAGTTTATCTGTTTCCAGCTTGGAGAGAAATCATCCGTATTATTATCAGATATCATCTTATTGCAGATATATATCTATATATCTATATATATATAGATATATAGATATATATCAGTGTATATATGTCTGGTACCAGGGACCAGTGAACCAGGTCTGAGCTCATGTAGAAACAGAGTCATCATGACAGAGTCCGTCCACCAGAGAGCACAAGTTGGTCTCAACCTCATGTTGTCCTCTGGTCACTTTCACCCGTTTGGAGTTAATTTTATTTTTTTGGCTCAAAAATGTCTGTCGAAATAAACACTGAACATGTCAACAAAAAAAATATCAAGAGGCCCCACGACACTGAAAAGTGACAAAAATGTCGGAAAAGTTATAATAATGTTGATAAAAAGTGACCAAAATGGTTTTTTTAGGGTTGACGGGAAGAAACACAAGGGTTAAACTGGGAAATAAATAAATTATTATAATAATTATTATAAATAATAATTATGTCATGGGTATGTATTATATATATATATATATATATATATATATAATATGATAGACATGTGTCTTATATTATAATATATATTTTTTTTTTTTAAAGACTAAAATTTGAATGTTAAAAACACTCCGTAGCATTTGTATTTATTTAATTTTTTAACTTTTTGTTCTTTGTTCAAGTTATTAATGGTCAGTGAAACGAAATATCGTGTTTTTAATTTATTTATATGAAGAGATGTGATTTTTATTTTGAGATTTATTTCTAGTTATTTGCGATGGGATTTGTTTTAAAATTCTATTATTCATTTTTTTCATTGTTTATTTTATTTTTTATTTTTGTTATTTGTGATTATAATTTCAGTTATGTTTTTGATGAGAGGACACATCTGTTGTTTTGTAGTTTATAAAGGAATATTTCCCAGTCGTTTCTCTGCAGCTCGTTCTGTAACACATCGGGAGAACATCGTATCCTGAACTTAACATCGTGACTGGGATCGTGAGTTTAGCGCATCGTTACGTCCTAGTTCTATAAAAACTGACATTATTTATTCATGTTTCTTACAGCGCCTCCCTCTCTGAAGTATTTCTACACGGCGTCTTCTGGATTCCCAACACTTCCCAGAGTTTGTGGCTGTTGGGTTGGTTGGACGTTGAGATGGTTCACTATGACAGCAACACCCAGAGAGCAGAACCCAAACAGGACTGGATGAGAAGAGTCTCAGAAGGTGATCCTCAGTACTGGGAGACGCAGACTGGGATCTGTGTGGGTCAACAGCAGACCTTCAAAGCCAACATTGAAGTTGCAAAGCAGCGCTTCAACCAAACTGGAGGTTTGTTTTATGTTTCACTTTCTACTGATAAAATGTTGTTTATATTTTATCCTTTTATTTTAATAAACCGTTAACACACACACACACACACACCACACACACACACACACAGATTAAACAATTTGACGTCTTTCATTAAGACAAAAGTCAAAATATTTTCTAGTTCCAGTTTCTCAAATATGATCATGTTCATCTTTTCTCTGTTTAACCTTTAAAGCAGCGAGTATATATAAATATGACGGGAAATTAATTCATTGTTATTTTTATATGTATCGAGACTTAAACGTCACAAGTTGATGTTTGTTTTTCAACATATGACCTTTATTTTCTAACTTCCTCTTATCGTCCATTTAGGGTTTACATTTTACATTGTGTCCTTTTTTATAGTTAATAAACTTTAAAAACATTTCATAAACAATTATAAATTACACACAAATTATAGCGTCGTTCTTTCATGTTTTCCGTACGACATTAGTTCTAAAGTCAATATAAAAAAAAATATAAAAAAAACAACAACAACAACATTATTAATGTAATTTTTACTTGAATATGAAGAATGAAAGCAGCAATAAAAGAAGCGAATGAAGAGAAGTTCAATAAATTCTCCTTAATAATCCCCTGCAGTGGGCCTCAGGACTAATAAATAATATAATAATAAATAACTAATAAAGGGGCAATAACACTAGATTCTTCTTTTTATATGCTGTCATTCAACATGTGCAATAATAATATTAATGCTGCTTTCAAACTCCTTTTTTAATTTATGTAATGTCAAATTTAAATGTAAAAAACACTGTAGCATTTGTTTTTATTTTATTTTAAATATTTTTTAAACCTTTTGTTCATCTTTTCTCTGTTTAACCTTTAAAGCAGCGAGCATATATAAATATGATGAAATTAATTCATTGTTATTTTTCTATGTATCGAGACTAAAACGTCACAAGTTGATGTTTGTTTTCCAACATATGACCTTTATTTTCTAACTTCCTCTTATCGTCCATTTAGGGTTTATATTTTACATTGTGTCCTTTTTTATAGTTAATAAACTTTAAAAACATTTCATAAACTATTAATTATAGCAACGTTCTTTCATGTTTTCCGTACGACATTAGAAAAAGAAAAGTAAAAAGCTGAACTTGATCTCCCGAGACGCGTTGCCATGTAGGATGTCAGTTTAACATTTGATGACAGTTGGAGCTCCTCTTCCTCGTCTTCCTCACTGGTTCCTCCTCTGAATGTGATGACCTCCAGACTCCACCTCTCTCCCTCTCCTACTAACGGCTGACTCAAATCCCTGAAACACGACACGCTGGCGAGTTGATCACTAATCCACATTTACCCTGCTGGGGTCCCCGGGTCCAGTTTGACCCGTTATCAACAAGCTCTAGACCACTAATGTGGGTTTCTTTAACCAGATGTTCTAGAGAAATAACGGGGATGGTTCGGTGCAACGCTCTTTACGAGTAACACACACGATCAGTTCTCCTCTCTCATTGGATGTGTGTTTAATCAAAGTCACAGCATTGGAAGAAACTCACTGGTTAAAATGAGGTTAAAACGCTTCAAAAATGTCTAAAAACAACAAAAATGTCAAAAGTGCAGAAACAAAATCGACAAAGACATCGGAAAAAAGTGAAAAACATCCCAAAATTAAAAAAGTGACACAAATGTCAGAAAAAGCTTCAAAAACAACGTAAAACAACTAACTAAAACATCAAGAAAAGCGCTGAATAAATCGGCCAAGACTTCAGGAAAAGTGACTTCCTGTTTGGATTTAAAATGTTAACGGGAAGACGACACGAGGGTTAAAGGTCAAATAACAAAGAGATGGATGTTTCACATCTTTATCTTATTGAATATCTGTAGAGAACAGGCCTCACAAACATGAGTCTGTGGTGAGTGATCAGCCTGTTTCATGCCCATATATGGGCAGTGCCCCCCCCCCCCCCAGGATACAGGCATTCAATGCCTCATTATCGAGTTATGAAAAGGTCATTTAATCTATCCAAGAATAAACTATCCTTCACTAAACTATTTCTAAGACTAAATCAATCTAAATATAACACACGTACCTCATGACCAGTGCCCCCCCCCCCCCCCATAAGCTGCCATTTTGGATTTTGATCCAATGTTTGTAATGTTGGCTAAAAGTCACATGACCTGATTACATGACCCCATCCCCCCATCAGTGTTTCTAATCAACTGCAACCACATAATGCCCCCCCCCCCCAGCTTGTCACATGACTGCCCCCCCCCCCCCCCCGATACAGAAACAGTTTAAATGTCATTTAATATGAAACAGCGCTGAGTGTTGATCAGACGAAGAACTATTAGAAGATTTCATCTCCGACTCTCACAACTTCTGACCCACATTTTCCTCTAGTTCATTTTACATTAGACATTTATTTAGGATTTATCACAAATAATCTTTACACAATCAATGATGACGAGAATAAATCATTTAAACGCTAAATATTTATCAGAACTACCGATTAGATTAACTTTACTTGGCCACGGTGTGTTTGTGTCGTAATAAACATACGCAGCGATGAAACTATCATCAATAATCTATCAGTTGGTTACAGGAAATTAATCAACATCAATTTTGATAATCAATTATTGATTTAAGTCTTTTATTAAAAAGAAATGTGAGAATTTTACTAAATAATAAGTAATTAATAAATAAATAATTGATAATGAAAATAAATCTTTGTTTGAGTTATCAACTGTTAACAGATGACTGACTCGCTCTCTCTCTCTCTCTCTCTCCTCTCTCTCTCTCTCTCAGGTGTCCACATTTTCCAGTGGATGTACGGCTGTGAGTGGGACGATGAGACTGGAGAGGTTAATGGATTTGAACAGGATGGTTATGATGGAGAAGACTTCATATCATTGGACCTGAAGACAGAGACGTGGATCGCTCCAAAACCACAGGCTGTCATCACCAAACACAAGTGGGACAATAACAAAGCTAGGATAGCTCAGAAAAAACACTACTACACCCAGATTTGTCCTGAGTGGGTGAAGAAGTATGTGGACTATGGGAGGAGCTCTCTGCTGAGAACAGGTAGAATCACATGACCTGATGGAGTTTAATGGACACAACAATGTTAATATGTCTCCTTTGTCTCTAACAACATTAACATTACAATAAATATTAAACAACAGAGACCCGCTGCGTCTCACTTTACACATTTTCTCTTTCTCTCATGTTCTCACTTCTCTTCATCTCTCTGCCTCCTTTACTCCATTTTCTCTCTCACTTATCACCACTCTTTTTCTTCATTTTCTCTTTCTTTCTGCCGTGTTTCTATCTGTCTCAGTTTTTCTCTTTGTCTTTCTCTGTCTTTCTCACGCTCACTGTCCTCCATTTGTAATCCATCTCCCGTCTCCTTTTCATAGTTACACTTCAGTGAGAATTATTTGCATTGAACACATAGCGTATGTGTTACTAATCAAACAGAATGATACTATTGATATAGGCTACAGTAAATATTAATAAAGACCCTCTAAACTGTCTTTGTCTTCACTGTGCAGAGCGTCCCTCAGTGTCTGTCCTCCAGAAGTCTCCGTCCTCTCCAGTCAGCTGCCACGCTACAGGTTTCTACCCTGACAGAGCCATGATGTTCTGGAGGAAAGATGGAGAGGAGCTTCATGAGGACGTGGACCTCGGAGAGATCCTCCCCAACACGATGGATCCTTCCAGATGAGTGTAGACCTGCCTTTCATCAGTCCCTATGAAGACTGGAGGAGTACGACTGTGTGTTTCAGCTCTCTGGTTTGAAGGACGACATCGTCACAAACTGGACAAACCAAAGATCAGGACCACAGAGGTGAGACTTCTGTCAGAGGAGATGAAGGAAACACACATTTATTTTCCTCTAACAGTCCCTGTACTTCATGTATTTATGTGTTGGGAGTTTGTTTCTTAAATGGTTTTGTTTTCAGTTCTTCAGCTTTGATTTAATGAAAAAGAAACATTTCCATAATGAATCATAATAAAGACTTTTGTAAATGTAACAGATAATGTCTGTATCCAGGATTGTGGTCTGGTTGATAAATGGAGGTTCTTCTCTTCTAACCTGCTTCATCTGTTCAGGTCTGGACTATTTTTTGTTTTCTGCTCAACAGAGAAGCCCACTGACATGACCGTCCCCGTCATCGCTGCAGTGGTTGTTCTCGCTCTCGTCCTCCTCGCTAGTGTGATCGGAGTCCTAGTTTACAGAAAGAAGAAAGGTGAGACACTCAAACAGAGAGATTGCCTCATTTCTTTCTCAGTATCTAGATTTTAGACTTAAAATGAATCATTTGATCCAGACTTTAAAGGTGAAGCCAACAACAGTAAGCGGTGTGAGGCTCAGTGCATATCATCATGATATGACTACAAGAGACGAATATATGTATTTTAGTTAAACATTTAATATATGTATTGATATTTCTTTATATTGCTTATATTCTTCAAATATTATGTTTATTGTGTGTTTACTTTTAGATTATCTAGTTATATTTTATTTATTAGCATTACTGATAATCCACTCAGAGACTAAACGTTACAGCGTACATTGATGTTAAAATGTTGACATGTTGCCAGGACGATCTGAAATGTTCTGCATCGTTTTCATGAGATGTTTTGTTCTGATTTTCAACTGTGGCTCTAAAAATCATGTTTTTTTCTTTATATTTCAGCTGAAGCGACTCAACACAGTAAGTAGAACTTGTTTTGTACTTACGTTTCGTAGCTTTCGTTCTGTTTGTATTCAAATGTTTCAAGTGGATTAGATGCTCATGTCTATAGACACTAAGTGCAATAGTTAAACTATCGTTAATTCCTATTTCACCCAAATTTAAAGCAGCCACGCCAACCACACATTCAGCTTTTTCAGCTACTGCTGTCAGCAACCGCCTTTATTCTGAAGTCAGACAAGCAGACATAATTAGTTTAAATAATGATAAATATATTATATTAGGTATAGAGTAGTAACATCGCCAACTCTTAACATTAGCACATTTTGCAATAACAACTATAAACCCGATGGGTTTCTCTGCCTGGGGATTTATTTTGCTCTGTTTCTGTAGACGTGATGCTTTCGTCTGACGCTTACACTACAGGAACTTTGATCAGCCAATCAGATTTAGATCTCTCTGTCTTCTTCACGATTTTTTTTTTTGTCTTTTGTTCTTCTCAGAACCAGCTGCTACTTCAAGAAACTCTTCTGGGCCGATCTACAGCAACGTGCCACTGAACGGTAACTAATGGCTCTGTCCTGGCTCTGTCTGCCTTCCACATCACCTGCTGCACTGATCATCTTCATGTCGTACCACAGCAACCCAACCTGTCAGTTCACTAGCAAGGACCACACCATCAACCACATACGTCTGGAACCATTTAATAATGAAAGATGATTGGAACGCGAGACGTAAAGTCGCTTGTAGTCATCTGTTGACTTGACGTTGACTGTGTTGTGGGGGGGCTTCAGTAGAGAATCCGCCATAGATCCCGGGCACAATGGACCCCTTTAGGACCTAAAGGAGAGGAGCAGAAGGAGGGTGGGAGAGAGGGGTGGTGAATGTGAGAGTGAATGAGAAGAGAGGGTCAGGTGGGTATTTATAGGAATAATGGAAGAGGCGTGTTAGAGGTGTGGCCATGCTCCTGAAACTATGCTAGGTAGCCTCAGTAACTGTCTTTTGTTCTGATAAAGTGAGACAAGTCCAATTATTTAACGCCAAGATTTGGTCCAGTGAATGAGGCTAATGTAGGAACACACAGAAGTGGGGGATGGTGCTGCACTTGTTCAGAATCACTCAATAACTTTGATAATATTAGTTAGTTTCAGCCCTAGTGATGACAAGGACATCTTGAAGTGCGTTATGCTCTCCATACTGTCAGATTCCAATGTCAGTGTCAGCCGTCATGTTTCATACACCGTGTGTCACAGAGATAATCTCCTCTTCATCTGACAGATGAACACATCAACTTTCTATGTCTGTGTCAGTCTGTAAATCTATCGTATCTGGGATTTTTAAATCCTTATGTGATTGTTGTGCTAGTGATCTTATATTTTGTTCTTTTCAGGGTCAGACTCTTCTTCAGGTAGCTCTCAAAATGCTTCTAGTGAAGGTGTAAACAGCAGCACACCACTGAGCACAGGTAACTACTGGCTCTGTATTTATGCATGTTTTGAGAAATTACAAGCATTTCCTGTTACAGTACATCCCAGTGGTTTCACAGCTTTCTGTAATTTATACATTAAAGAGATATTACTCTTTGCACTGTTCATTTATGAATGCTTATTTTTATATTTGTCCCCACAGGTACGGATTGAAGAGGAGGTGAAGAAATTGGCAACATTAATCGTTATTTACAAAGTTTTTCCACAATCTGTAATCCAAACAAAAGGGCCACCTCACCACCAACATGGATTGAATATTGCTTATATTTATGGGGTCAGAAAGCTGGGATAATCAATATTTGTTTATGAAAAAGTGATCAATTGACATATCTGTGATCTGCTATCTGTAATGTGAAAGGTAACGCAGTGACGATCCCACTGAGGATGATCACCGACTCTGGTTAATGGAGAAATGAAACCTATCTACGTACATACATTCCCATCTCCATACATACACTCCTAGGGTGTGGCAACAATATGAAGATGTAACCCTTGAGATGACAGATATCTGTCAGCCAGTAGAGTTCTCTTTACTATTTCTAGTGAGAAAGTCTTCCTTTGGTTCTCTGGTTGGATCAGATCACCGGGGGCAACGCTGCAGATCAGTCAGCAACATCCAGAGACACGCTGCAGAGATTAGACACCTGAAATGTAAATCTGTTACTCCTGGACCACACACACACACACACACACACACACACACACACACACACTATATATGTCAGTTCAACATTTATTTTCCAGTTCTGTAAATAGTTAGTTTGTATATTTCTTTAAAACTGAAGATGGTGTTAAATCATAATTTATGTCTTTGAGATTTCTCTTAATTAATCAGTAATATCTGTCTTTTGATCTGGTTTGAAACATTATAATTTAATTTTAGCTGAGACAAGGGCTTGTGGGATGTTTTTACTGATTGAAAGGTAGTAAATATTTCCTGCTATTTTGGGAGGAGGGACATTTTCTCTTAAATTTATAAACATAAAGAAACAGTGATGCTCCAAATCACTTCCTGTGTTGGGTTAAGAATGAATATTGAATGAAGATGTCCTGATATTTTATTGCTTTTGTACCTCTGTTTTGCTTTTCAATAAAGTCTTTAATACTCCAGATCTGTTATTTTATGATTCCACTGGGTGTGGCACGTCACTGGGAATAAGGTATATTTAAAGGTGTGGATGGCGGGGAACACACGGTTCTTACCGTCCCCGTGAACACGCCACAGCTCTTTATTAATCACGTGATGGAAATCCCCCGGAAGTCCTCGTGTCATCCAGCTAGACCGACCACGGAGAGCTGCTGGGAGCTCCACTTCCATATGTCACTGCTAATGGAAGTGGAAAAGAAACACGTGGACTCTCGGAATTGAAATGAAAGCCTGTTTCAGAGCTGTTGCTTCATATAATTAGGATATTTAAATGCTGTTAATTAGAAGAAATTGCGACGCTCTGAACCTTTAAAGTGCGGTGTTGTGCGTGCTGTCGGCGGCCTCCGCATAAGGCAAGGCAGCTTTATTTGTAGAGCACATTTCAGCAACAGGGCAATTAAAAGTGCTTTACACAAAATCAGTTAAAAAAACAACAAAAACAGATAAAAATCAAGTATAAACAGTTAACAATAAAAACATTAAGCAACCAAATTTATTCTATAAGCTCTAGACTGGGGGTGGCAGTAGCTCAGTCCATAGGGAGTTGGGTTGGGAACCGGAGGGTCACTGGTTCAAATCATGGACCCAAAAAGTTGGGAGTGTGGATTGGTGGCTGGAGAGATGCCACTTCACCTCCTGGGCACTGCCAGGTGCCCTTGAGCAAGGCACCGTACCCCCCCGACCGCTCAGGGCGCTGGTTCAGCTGGCAGTCCCCCCACTCTGACATCTCTGCATGTATAGTGCATGTATAGGTCCTGAGCATGTGTGTGTATTTCAGGCCTGTGTGTGAGTACTAACAAAAAGTGTGTACACAGAGTGCAGTACAGTAATTTCCCCCATTGGGGACTAATAAACAAATTATCTTATCTTATCTTACCTTCACACTAATTAGTCCATGTTAGTGCTCCTTTGGTGATCCCCCTCAGTGTCTCTACCCTTCACGACTTTATTTTTAAAGACGTTACTTTCGTCTCCTTGGACTCTTATTTACACTAAATAAGCCGATCTAGTGTTATCTTTCGCGTCTACTTAACCTTTGTGCAATTTTCAGATCTTTCGACACTACACATTCACACTTTTTCTTTAAAGTGCTACCGTTCGAGTCTGTCTTTCTCTGTATTACACAACCTGTATGCTTATTCCTTTCCTCAACAAAATTCATCATAAGAAATTAAACATTAAAGAAATAAAACCGATAAAACACATGTAGGCCTACCGTTCGAGTCAGTTAAGTTAAGTTTGATTGACACTTTGACCTGACGACCTTAACGCACCAAGATGAGAGCAGAGGAAGAAAAGTCTCAGACAAGGCCAAGAGTTGGGGGCCACAGACGGAAATGATAGTCCTGATGAGTCCACTTCTCTTGTTGATGATTCACAAGAACATGAACAGCTAAGGGATGTGCCATTTTGTAAGAAAATCTGCAATCCCAATTTATTCAAGATAATAAAATTAAGCTTAACATTAATGAGGTTCTTTCTGGAAAAATGACATTTCAAACTGTGTCTGATGTGAAGAAATGTCTCAGCAAATATACCACACTGTGCTATGAGGCTTTAGAAAGTCGAACTACTCTGCTGGAAATGCCGATGCCAGACCCTGAACAGACAAGCAACAATACAGGTGTAAAGGGTGTGACGTCATGGCCCGGTGAAGGGCGGAGCTTATTTAGGGACACAGGTGTTTGTTTTCTTTAGTAACCCCCTGACTCTTTTAGAACGTAGACTGTTAAGATGTACAAAAGATGTTCCTTCCTTCTGTATGTCCATTTTCTTCAATAAAATTGGAATAAAAAAATAATTAAAAAAAACATTTAGGGACACAGGTAATTCTCTCTCTCTCTATCTCTCTCTCTCTCTCTCTCTCTCTCTCTCTCTCTCTCTCTCTCAGTTTCAGGAAGTGTAGCGGGGTGTAGGCGCCGCGTGCAGGCCAAACATCTCAGCTGTTTAGATGAGCTCAGTGTTGGAGCAGAGGTAATGATTGGAAGTTATGAACCGGTGCCATTGCACTTTATTTCTTTTTTAAAGTCGCTACTGTGTCCACGCTGGCGCTGTTGGCCGTTTTCTATTCGTGTTTTTAATCTATGCAAACTGTGTGAATAAATTCCATTTATATTTTGTACCTGGCCCCCCGTCCCGGTTTGTTCTGGACACTTACCTGTTTTCAATCACTACACTGGTTTGTACAGAAAACAATGGAACAAATATATTTGAGAATGATGTGAAGCAATGATTGGCTGATGCTTAAAAGGACAATGAGAATCATGATGTGCTGTCTATAACAAATTATGACATAAAGCCTGAAGATAGTATTTCCAATATTTCAAGTAAATGGTCAAAACATAGATCATTCTGCTGTCCATTCAAAGGTTTCCAGTGTTATTCTGTATGTTTAAAGGCAAAGGGCTGCACTTTTAAAGTCTGCAGCTGCTTTGAAACAAATGCCTGACATTGACACTGAAGAAGAAGTCCTTCAAACTGAAAAAGTAAAGCTGGACAGGGAACCGCTAGAGGTTGGCACCAAGTTGGCTGCTGCTACAGCTAAATAGTCTGTTTGAAAATGAATGTGGTGATGAAGATGTGATGACTAAGAGGATAATGAATGCCTATCTTCATGCTCACTTGAAATCACAAACATGAAGTTATTTGAACACAGCTCCTGTCTTGCAACGTCCTAAAGCTGTCTCTGTCCAACAGGACCGGTCTCTGCCACTGGCTGTACGGCCTAAAGAAAGACCACTCATTCCACAATCCCAGTCTTCAGTAAGATCTAGTAACCCTGTGTCTTCAGTGTCATATGTACCGTCCTCTCAGGTCTGAAGTACGGGGGTGGGGAAGATGTCCTCAGACCACCAAAGCTGCACCAGCAGGACTTCATCCACTGACCTCACAAGTGAGTACACGTATGCAATCACAGTCGCATCGTCCTCATTCCTCTCTTGACAATGTTCAACACTCTACTCTGTACGACCTCATGCAACAGCAAACTAACTTCACTGCTCAGCTGGTTCAGAACCAAGCCTTAGCCTCTCTTCCTCCACGAGCTATCCCAGAGTTTGATGGCAATCCATTTAAATATGCTGCCTTTATTAGAGCTTTAGAGCCAGGTATTGAAAAGAAAACTACAGATAAACAAGAAGGCCTCTGTTACCTCAAGCAATATACCAAAGGGACGCCAAGAGAACTGGTTCGGAGTTGCTATAACATGGCTCCTGGTCATGGCTATGAGAGAGAAAAGAGTCTATTGAAAGAATATTTTGGAAATTAAATGAAAATTGCTGTAGCCTATATGGAGAGGCCAACAATGAGGGTTAATGACGATAATGCTCTGCACTCTTTTTCAATCTTTTTAAAGGACTGTTGCAATGTCATGGAAGACTTGCAGCATATGGATGAGATCCAATCTTCACCTGATAATGATGAAGTTGCCATATAAACTGAGGGAAAAATGGAGGTCTGTCGCCTGGGAGATACAGGTGCGCCGTGGTTACAGAGCCACCTGGCCTTCACTGAGCATCAGGTAAAGATTCTGTCTGATCCTCTTTGGTGACCTACAGGGTCCGCAACCAGACCCTTCCTCTAAACCCAAGAGCAGATATACAGGTGCTGGTCATATAATTAGAAAATCATGAAAAAGGTGATTTATGTCAGTAATTCCATTCAAAAAGGGAAATTTGCATATTATATTCATTCATCACCCACAGTGTGATATATTTCAACTGTTAATTTCTTTAAATTGTGATGATCATAACTGACAATTGATGAAAATCCCAAATTCAGTATCTCCAAAAATTAGACTATTACTTCAGACCAATACAAAAAAGGATTTTTCGAAATGTTGTCCAACTGAAAAGTATGAACATGAATATTATAAGCATGTACAGCACTCATTACTTAGTTGGGGCTCCTTTTGCCTGAATTCTTGCAGCAATGTGGCGTGGAGTCGATCAGTCTGTGGCACTGCTCAGGTCTTATGAGAGCCCAGGTTGCTCTGATAGTGGCCTTCAGCTCTTCTGCATTGTTGGTCTGGCGCATCGCATCATCCTCTTCATAACACCCCATAGATTTTCTATAGAGTTAAGGTCAGGTGAGTTTGCTGGCCAGTTAAGAACAGGGATACCATGGTCCTTAAACCAGGTACTGGTAGCTTTGGCACTGTGTGCAGGTGCCCAGTCCTGTTGGAAAATGAAATCTGCATCTCCATAAAGTTGGTCATCAGCAGGAAGCATGAAGTGCTCTAAAACTTCCTGGTGGACGGCTGCGTTGACCCTGGACCTCAGAAAACACAGTGGACCAACACCAGAAGATGACCTGGCACCCCACACCATCACTGACTGTGGAAACCTTACACCGGACTTCAAGCAACATGGATCATGTGCCTCTCCTCTCTTCCTCCAGACTCTGAGACCTTGATTTCCAAAGGAAATGCAAAATGTCCTTTCATCAGAGAACATAACTTTGGACCACTCAGCAGCAGTCCAGTCCTTTTTGTCTTTAGCCCAGGTGAGACGCTTCTGACGCTGTGTCTTGTTCAGGAGTGGCCTGACACCAGGAATGCGACAGCTGAAACCAGGTCTTGCACACGTCTGTGCGTGGTGGTTCTTGAAGCACTGACTCCAGCTGCAGTCCACTCTTTGTGAATCTCTCCCACATTTTTGGATGGGTTTTGTTTCCCAATCCTCTCCAGGGTGCGGTTATCCCTATTGCTTGTACACTTTTCTCTACCACATCTTTTCCTTCCCTTCACCTCTCTATTAATGTGCTTGTACCCAGAGCTCTGTGAACAGCCAGCCTCTTTAACAATGACCTTTTGTGTCTTGCCTTCCTTGTGCAAGGTGTCCACGGTCGTCTTTTGGACAGCTGTCCACTCAGCAGTCTTCCCCATGATTGTGTAGCCTACAGAACTAGACTGAGAGACCATTTAAAGGCCTTTGCAGGTGTTTTGAGTTAGTTAGCTGATTAGAGAGTGGCACCAGGGGTCTTCTATATTGAACCTTGTCACAACATTCAAATTTTCTGAGATACTGAATTTGGGTTTTCATTAGTTGTCAGTTATAATCATCACAATTAAAAGAAATGAACATTTGAAATATATCACTCTGTGTGTGATGAATATAATATTCAAATTTCACTTTTTGAATGGAATTACTGACATAAATCAACTTTTTTTTAATGATTTTCTAATATGTGACCAGCACCTGTACTGGAAGAGGCCAAGCTACTGTTGCTGCCATTAATACTGCCTTAGGACCAACCACATCATCAGCTTGGCACCAACAACGCAGAGGGTCAGCTTCACAGAGGAACAACGGAGAGTCGTGCTGTGTGTGCAGGAGCCAGCATTCAGTGGAGAAATGTTCAGTTTGATGGGATGACACACAGAGAGAAGCTGGACGCTCTGAAAGTAGGCTGAGTGTGTTTCAGCTGTCTGAGGAGAGGTCATATGAGCAGGGAATGTGACAAGCCTTTAACATGTGATATATGTAAACACCAACATCCAACTGTCCTACACATGGGATCTAAAACACAGGAAGTGTCAGTCAATAATGCACTTGTGTCTTTGGAGACATGTGGCCGTACTGGGGCCGGAAGTGATGGATATGTTCTCTCTATTGGGCCGGTACAGGTGAAGGCCAAGTCTGGGAACACCTATGTCTTTCTAGACCCTGGGAGTTCAACATCTTTCTGTACCCAACATCTCATGAGAAAACTGAATCTTTCAGGAGTCGAGACATTCTTCTCCGTACTCTTGGCCAAGAGAGGTCTGGAGACACATTCTTGCTCGGTGATCTCGAGGTTTTTGGCTTTAATGAAGAAAACTTCCTGGACTTACCTGAAGTCTATACTCAGGGGACCATGTGAGTAGAAATCCCATTCCCACTCAACAGGACCCTGAGGGATGGAAATACCTCAATGGCATAAAAGGTCCCAGTCTTGAGGCAGAGGTGGAATTGCTGATAGGCACCAACTCACCGAAACTCATGGAACCATGGGAAATAATAAATAGCCAAGACGAAGGACCGTTTGCTGTCAGGACTCTACTGGGGGGGGTCGTGATCGGTCCGCTGAGAGGTGGCGAGCCGCGCAAAGGTAAGTTTGTCCGTCGTGCTGTCACTGCCAAGAGGATCTCAGTCTTCAAGCTACAGGGTGATCTCTGCAGCGCCACACAGGAGGACAGTCGTCTGGAGGATGGGAGGGTTGTGAAGCTTACTGAAGCAGAAAGCTCCGTGAACAGACTGCAGAGAGACCTGGATGTGCTGCTGCAAGACCAGATTGATGTTTGGACCCGGCGACCGCTGGTCGGACTCACAAGGACTGATTTTACTAGATCATCAAAGACTACGAGCTCCAGGGTCGGGAACCGCAGGACAGAAAGACCAGCCGGTGCCGAGTTGGAGATGAAGCGCAGCTCGTCTCCTCTGGTCCGGGAGAAGCTGCAGCCGGCAGATAAAACTGCTCCGTGTAACCTGGACGGCGTCTCGGGTCCGGCTGTCAGTCTTCAGACTGAACTGGACCTGGAGACGCTGAAGCAGAAACTCAACCAGGAGCTGCACATCAAGCTGGAGACAAAGGTGAAGCACTCAGAGCACAGCCTGGAGGTGATGAGGCGGAGCATGGAGGTGGAGCAGAAAGACATCTCTCAGGCCTTCAAGATGGAGGATCAGGACGCTGAGACGGAGCAGCAGGTGAAGCCGCTGAAGGAGAAACTGCAGACTCAGATCCAACATGGTGGAGGAGGGTGGAGCAGCGTGCGGAGCTGGATCAGGACTTTGCCCGAGAGACTGGTGACCTGGTCCAGAGACTGAGCGCTGAGAAGGAGCAACGACAACACCAAGCTGAGTGCCCGTCTCCATGGAGACCAGTAGTCTCACGCCAGAGCACTTTATTAATCAGCACTGGGTGAAGAACTATTTTATATGAATTCTCCTTTTTTACTCTTATAATAAACGGGACCTAAGATATTTTGCTACGCGTTGAGAACACCATGCCATCCATCCCGAGGCTGATAGGATAGATAACACCTACACATGATTATATATCAACATACTTTCATTTAAATTATGTTTATTTTTAAATCAAGAATGTTCAGAAGATAATTCTTATGGGCACAGTTGTCTGTTACTAAACCTTTTAAAATAAAAAAGGCAATTAAAATTAAAATGTGGGATGTTTCCATTCATAAGTTTCTTAATATTCCTATAAAGTCCTTAAATGTTTCTGATTATAAAATAATTACATGAATATAGGGACAGTTTCTCTCTGTGTTTCTGCAGACATTAAACAGCAATACATAATTTATCTTTTATTCTTGTTTTGCTGTTCAGTCAAACTTCTAATACTCCAGGTGTCTGGCTCTGTTGGTAAATCCATGCATATGATTACTGTTTTATGTAACTTATGAATATTGGATTCAGTGTTCTCACATCAGCCTTAATGAACGTGACCCTCACCTGTAGATGTTGGATCATAAAGGTATTGATCAGCAGTGATATAGACTCAGGTAAGAGGCACATAAACAATATAAATATTGTCTGGATAAAAGATGTGACACATATTGATCTGTTTGGGTAATAATCATGAATAATAATGACTCAGATGAAGAAGTGGGAACAAAAGATCTGAGTTTTCTTATTAAACAATACCTCTATAACTTTTATAAGTAATATTTGACTATTTTATGAAGCGCTTCACCAACAATAAGAAACAGAAACCGAGTATGAACGGAGCCAAAGCGAGAGGAAAGTGAGAAGCAGCATCAGGTGTTCCAACATCAACAGAGGTGTAACATTTCTCTTGGTGAAGCAGTTTTCAGCGTCCACAGCTCCCAATCAGCCAGGAGCATTCAGCTCATCTACTCACTGCAGCATCAATAAAGCACTCTGGGATTTGATGTTTGTTGTCGATGTTTTTGATCAGGACTGTTTTCAATCAGCCGCGCAGAACAAAAGAAGAAGAAGACACTACTCCCCCCCCCCCCCCCCCCCCCCCCCCCCCCAAACTGCAGAGTATCTGATCTGTAGCTGACGGTGACCTCTGACCTCCCAGAAGATTTAATACATGTCTGCACATTAGATTATATTTCATATATTACAGGACATTACACCAGTCTACGGATCCTTCTGGAAGATCTGAGCAGCAGAAGGTAGAATATTCCTCTGGGTTCGGGTTATGTGTGACCAGAGAAACCAGAATAAAGAACCACACGTCTCCCCGTCCTCTAACAATTAATATTATAATATTATATTATACATGATTATATTATATGAATATTATATTAGTTTATTAGATTATAAAAGGGAGACACCCCAGGTGAATAGGAAAAAATAAAATGAACTAACAGATGTCAACAAGAAACCTCCCTACTTAGTTACTTATATTGACACATTTATTTTTGTATTACAAGTTTTCTAAAATGTTAAGTTTAAATATGAAAATGAGGCATTATCTAATGCTAATCTTTGGGGAATTTAAGAGAAACTTGCAGGTGCACATAGACAAAGTGTAGTAAAATAAACACCTAAATGTGTATTTTGTATGTTTTATCCCAATAGTCTGAAAGAAGACATGCTGTGGAAGCAAAATAACCCAACAACTCAAAAGTTAAAAACTGCTGCTTTGTCCTGGGGTGTCTCCCCTTAAGACGACACTGTGTGGATTAAGTTGACACTTTTTCTCTTTTTCACTATTTATGTTATGTAAGCTACGTTGTGGATCTATGTGGATCGTAATAAACTAAACTAAACATAAAAATAAAGTCCGGATCTTGTTCGGACACCATCCTCACACACAGGCTGAAATAACATCATGTTACTTTCTCTTTCGTTCATAACCTGTGTGGGTCTGTTCCACCTGGTAACCCGTGACGTAGGCGCTCAGTCTAAATTCCCATTGGCTCAGATGAAGGTTGATGACAGCGCTCCTTCTGGTTTTCTCCTCAGTTGACCCTGGTGCTCGAGCTGAGAGGACGGAGTCTGTTCCTCTGGATCTCAAACATAGAAGTTATTAAGAAGTTGTTAATAAGTTTCTCAGAGCTTCAGAAGAGACAGCTCACAATGAAGACCTGGCTCGGTCTGGTCCTCCTCGGCCTCGTGCTACAAGACGCGGCGGCAGGTCAGTTAAGACTTTTTATTATTATTTATTAGTAGAATGCAAAAGAAACAAAACGCTTCTTGTCTTTATGAACTGGATTATTGAGTTTAAGCTTCTATCTTTGATAGCGTTAAAGAATATGTAAAAATAGCAAAGTCATGAGTTGAAGTTAACGTTATTATCCTAAATCATGTCTTTTTGGTCGATATCTCCATATTTTGTTAAAGATATTACTCTTTGATGTCTCTGCTGGAGAAGGACAGCCTTTAGGGACATTATGGAAGGACAGAAGTGTTTTTGAGACATTATTTTATAATATCCGGAGCATTAAGACCGAAACTGTCTGATCGATCTTAACGTTAAAATGGCAACATGACTACGCAGAAAACACACATGCACGCACACACACACGCACACACGCACACACACACACATACACACACACACACACACACACACGTACACAAACACGCAAACACACACACACACACACACACACACACACACACACACACACACACACACGTTAAAACAGAGTTTCTGCGCCAAAACTGTATTTAGTGCACGTGCCAATTTCCATCTTTAAGTTATTTTTAACTGTTTATGTAAAAAGTGTTTTCGTTAATATAGTTAATGTCAT
This sequence comes from Etheostoma spectabile, assembly GCF_008692095.1. Classification (NCBI taxonomy): domain Eukaryota; kingdom Metazoa; phylum Chordata; class Actinopteri; order Perciformes; family Percidae; genus Etheostoma; species Etheostoma spectabile. Next base: position 272,628 of record NW_022603060.1, read on the forward strand.
AATTATGATTTTATTTCAGAAATTAGGCTACTTCTTTATATTGAACCTAATAATAATAATATTAATATATGATATATAGTATATAACCTGGCTTCCTCTCATAATAAATAAATAATATTTAGAGAATAATTTGACAAAATGTGAGCACAGAGAAACCTAAATTCATAATAAATAATAACCTTCTAAAGATAAATATGAAGTTCATATCACCTGCTGTCTGACCTCTAATCATATCATCTTTAAGATATATTTGAAGCTTAAACGGCTCCACGTGTGCTCAGATTAATATATTTATTTGTGATTTAATGGATAGATTGTATTGATTGAGTTGTTGATCCGTCTTGTTGTCAGGGTTACAGGGTGGGGGGGGGGGGTAGAATAGATAGAAGAGCCGATTGTTCATTAGTTTTGTTACACTGATTGTTTTTCTCACTTTAAAATGAAAATGTCAAGTCATAAAACAATAATCTTGAAGATATTCATCAGATAAACTGAAACATGAACATAGTTCACTGAGTTTATCTGTTTCCAGCTTGGAGAGAAATCCTCCATATTATTATCAGATATCATCTTATTGCAGATATATATCTATATATAGATATATATAGATATATATCTATATATATATAGATATATATCTGTATATATATATATAGATATATATCAGTGTATATATGTTGTCTGGTACCAGGGACAGTGAACCAGGTCTGAGCTCATGTAGAAACAGAGTCATCATGACAGAGTCCGTCCACCAGAGAGCACAAGTTGGTCTCAACCCTCATGTTGTCCTCGGGTCACATTTCACCCGTTTGGAGTTAAGGTTTATTTATTTTGGCTCAAAAAATAGTTCGTCGGAATAAGCGCTGAAAATGTCAACAAGAAAAATATCAAAGAGGCCCCCACGACACTGAAAAAGTGACAAAAATGTCGGAAAAGTTATAATAATGTTGATAAAAAGTGACCAAAATGTTTTTTTCAGGGTTGACGGGAAGAAAACACAAGGGTTAAAACTGGGAAATGTTCAGATCAGTGTAGATCTGGCTCTAAATAATTGTTATAATAATTATTATAAATAATAATTGCCATGTGTCTGTATATATATACAGACACATGTGTATATATATATATATTTTTTTTTTAAAGACTAAAATTTAAATGTAAAAAACACTCCGTAGCATTTGTTTTTATTTTTTTACTTTTTGTTCAAGTTATTAGTGAAACGAAATATCTGGTTTTTAATTTATTTATATGAAGAGATGTGATTTTTATTTTAAGATTTATTTCTAGTTATTTTGCGATGAGATTTGTTTTAAAATTCTAAGTATTCCTTTTTTTTATTGATTTTATTTCATTTATTAGATTTGTTATTTGTGATTTATAATTTCAGTTATATTTTTGATGAGAGGACACGTCTGTTGTTTTGTAGTTTATATAAAGGAATATTTCCCAGTCGTTTCTCTGCAGCTCGTTCTGTTAACACATCGGGAGAACATCGTATCCTGAACTTAACATCGTGACTGGGATCGTGAGTTTAGTGCATCGTTACGTCCTAGTTATATAAAAACTGACATTATTATATTCATGTTTTCTTACAGCGACTCACTCTCTGAAGTATTTCTACACGGCGTCTTCTGGAGTCCCGAACTTCCCAGAGTTTGTGATTGTTGGGTTGGTCGATGACGTTCAGATGTTTCACTGTGACAGCAACACCAAGAGAGCAGAACCCAAACAGGACTGGATGAGAAGAGTCTCAGAAGGTGATCCTCAGTACTGGGAGACGCAGACTGGGATCTGTGTGGGTCAACAGCAGACCTTCAAAGCCAACATTGAAGTAGCAAAGCAGCGCTTCAACCAAACTGGAGGTTTGTTTATGTTTCACTTTCTACTGATAAAATGTTGTTTATATTTTCATCCTTTTATTTTAGTAAACACGTTAACACACACACACACACGTACACACACACACACACACACACACACACACAGATTAAACAATTTGACGTCTTTCATTAAAATAAAAGTCAAAATATTTTCTAGTTCCAGTTTCTCAAATATGATCATGTTCATCTTTTCTCTGTTTAACCTTTAAAGCAGCGAGCATATATAAATATGATGGGAAATTAATTCATTGTTATTTTCTATGTATCGAGACTAAAACGTCACAAGTTGATGTTTGTTTTTCAACATATGACCTTTATTTTCTAACTTCCTCTTATCGTCCATTTAGGGTTTACATTTTACATTGTGTCCTTTTTTATAGTTAATAAACTTTAAAAACGTTTAATAAACAATTAATTGTTTACTTATAGAATTATTTATTGTTGCAAAACTTGTTATATACTGTAGGCCTATGTAGTTTGTTTGTTACCATGACAACACCACTGGTCTGAAGCTCAATGCTGATGCTGTCACGGAAATAGTTTCTAATCAGCAATAAATATAACGATTTCTGATCAATCCATATCAATTACATGCTTAAAATAACATACCGGTTAAAGCCCCGCCCATTTCCAGACAACCAGACACACTTCCGGGTTGAATATTACCACTTCCGGTTAGGCCCCGCCCACTCCGAGTACGGCTACAGATACAGATAATTCAATACTCGCTCATCCCTAATAATTATATTAACGCTGCTTTCAAACTCCTTTTTTAATTTATGTAATGTCAAATTTAAATGTGAAAAACACTAAAGCATTTGTATTTATTGTATTTTAAATATTTTTTAAACCTTTTGTTCATCTTTTCTCTGTTTAACCTTTAAAGCAGCGAGCATATATAAATATGATGGGAAATTAATTCATTGTTATTTTTCTATGTATCGAGACTAAAACGTCACAAGTTGATGTTTGTTTTTCAACATATGACCTTTATTTTCTAACTTCCTCTTATCGTCCATTTAGGGTTTACATTTGACATTGTGTCCTTTTTTATAGTTAATAAACTTTAAAAACATTTCATAAACCATTAATTATAGCGACGTTGTTTCATGTTTTCCGTACGACATTAGAAAAAGAAAAGTAAAAAGCTGAACTTGATCTCCCGAGACGCGTGGCCATGTAGGATGTCAGTTTAACATTTGGTGACAGTTAGAGCTCCTCTTCCTCGTCTTCCTCTCTGGTTCCTCCTCTGAATGTGATGACCTCCAGACTCCACCTCTCTCCCTCTCCTACTAACGGCTGACTCAAATCCCTGAAAACACGACACGCTGGCGAGTTGATCAATGATCCACATTTACCCTGCTGGGGTCCTCGGGTCCAGTTGGACCCGTTACCAACAAGCTCTAGACCACTAATGTGGGTTTCTTTAACCAGATGTTCTAGAGAAATAACGGGGATGGTCCCGTGCAACGCTCTTTACGAGTAACACACACGATCAGTTCTCCTCTCTCATTGGATGTGTGTTTAATCAACGTCACAGCATCGGAAGAAACTCACTGGTTAAAATGAGGTTAAAACGCTTCAAAAATGTCTAAAAACAACAAAAATGTCAAAAGTGCAGAAACAAAATCGACAAAGACATCTGGAGAAAGTGACAAAACGTCCCAAAAAAATGAAAAGTGACACAAACGTCAGAAAAAATTTTAAAAAATGACACAATTGTCAGAAAAAATTCAAAAACGACGTCAAACAACCAACTAAAACATCAATAAAAGCGACGAAACAAATCGGCCAAAACTTCAGGAAAAGTGACTTCCTGTTTGGATTTAAAATGTTAACGGGAAGACGACACGAGGGTTAAAGGTCAAATAACAAAGAGATGGATGTTTCACATCTTTATCTTATTGAATATCTGTAGAGAACAGGCCTCAAAACATGAGTCTGTGTGTGAGTGATCAGCCTGTTTCATGCCCTTATATGGGCAGTGCCCCCCCCCCCCCCCAGGATACAGGCGTTCAGTGCCTCATTATCAGAGTTATGAAAAGGTCATTTTAAATCTATCCAAGAACATAAACTATCCTTCAACAAAACTATTTTCTAAGACTAATCATCTAACATATAATAACACATACCTCATGACCAGTGCCCCCCCCCCCCCCATCAAAGCTGCCATTTTGGATTTTGATACAGATGTTTGTAATTTGGCTAAAGTCACATGACCTGATTACATGACCCCATCCCCCCATCAGTGTTTCTAATCACTGCAACCCCATAATGCCCCCCCCACAGCCTGTCACATGACTGCCACCCCCCCCCCCCCCCGATACAGAAACAGTTTAATATCCTTTAATATGAAATAGCGCTGAGTGTTGATCAGACAGAAGAAACTATTAGAAGATTTCATCTCCGACTCTCACAACTTCTGACCCTCATTTTCCTCTCGTTCATTTTACATTGTAGACATTTATTTTTGATTTATCAACAAATAATCTTTACACAATCAATAATGACGAGAATAAATCATTTAAAGGCTAAATATTTAGCAGAACTACCGATTAGATTAACTTTACCTGACCACGGTGTGTTTGTGTCGTAATAAATAATAAACATACGCAGCGATGAAACTATCATCAATAATCTATTAGTTGGTTACAGAACATTAATTAACATCAATTTTGATAATTAAGTATTTTATTAAAAAGAAATGTGAGAATTTTTCTGTTTACCTTTTGTTTAAATTTGTTTGGTTAATTAATAAATTAATAAAAAAATTGTTGATTATGAAAATAAATCTTCATTTGAGTTTCTAACTCTTAATAGATCTCTCTCTCTCTCTCTCTCTCTCTCTCTCTCTCTCTCTCTCTCTCTCTCTCTCAGGTGTCCATATTTTCCAGTTCATGTACGGCTGTGAGTGGGACGATGAGACTGGAGTCGTTAATGGTTATTATCAGTATGGTTATGATGGAGAAGACTTCCTATCATTTGACCTGAAGACAGAGACATGGATCGCTCCGAAACCACCGGCTGTCATCACCAAACACAAGTGGGACAATAACAAAGCTGAGATAGCTCTGTACAAACACTACATGACCCAGCAGTGTCCTGAGTGGGTGAAGAAGTATGTGGACTATGGGAGGAGCTCTCTGCTGAGAACAGGTAGAGTCACATGACCTGATGGAGTTTAATGGACACAACAATGTTAATATGTCTCCTTTGTGTCTAACAACAGTAACATTACAATAAATATTAAACAACAGAGACCCGCTGCGTCTCACTTTACACATTTTCTCTTTCTCTCATCTTCTCACTTCTCTTCATCTCTCTGCCTTCCTTTACTCCATTTTCTCTCTCACTTATCACCACTCTTTTTCTTCATTTTCTCTCTTTCATTCTGCCGTGTTTCCATTGTCTCAGTTTTTCTCTTTGTCTTTCTCTGTCTTTCTCTCACCCCCTGTCCTCCATTTTTAATCCATCTCTCCTCTCCTTTTCATAGTTACACTTCAGTGAGAATTATTTGCATTGAACACATAGTGTATGTGCTACTAATCAAACAGAATAATACTATTGATATAGGCTACAGTAAATATTAATAAAGACCCTCTAAACTGTCTTTGTCTCCACTGTGCAGAGCGTCCCTCAGTGTCCCTCCTCCAGAAGTCTCCGTCCTCTCCAGTCAGCTGCCACGCTACAGGTTTCTACCCTGACAGAGCCATGATGTTCTGGAGGAAAGATGGAGAGGAGCTTCATGAGGACGTGGACCTCGGAGAGATCCTCCTCAACCACGATGGATCCTTCCAGATGAGTGTAGACCTGGACCTTTCATCAGTCCCAGCTGAAGACTGGAGGAGGTACGACTGTGTGTTTCAGCTCTCTGGTGTGGAGGAGGACATCGTCACCAAACTGGACAAAACCAAGATCAGGACCAACAGAGGAGAGACTTCTGTCAGAGGTAATGAAGGAAACACACATTTAGTTTCCTCTAACAGTCCTGTACTTCATGTGTTTTTATGTGTTGGAAGTTTTGTTTTCTTAAATGGTTTTGTTATCAGTTTCTTCAGCTTTGATTTAATGAAAAAGAAACATTTCAATAATGAAACATAATAAAGACTTTTGTAAACATAACAGATAATGTCAGTATACAGGATTGTGGTCTGGTTGATAAATGGAGGTTCTTCTCTTCTAACCTGCTTCATCTGTTCAGGTTGGGACTATTTTTTGTTGTTTTCTGCTCAACAGAGAAGCCCGTTTACATTTACGTCATCGCTGCAGTGGTCGTTCTCGCTCTCGTCCTCGCTGTGATCGGAGTCCTAGTTTACAGAAAGAAGAAAGGTGAGAGACTCAAAGACAAAGTTCTTTTCTTTCTCAGTATTTAGATTTTAGACTTACAATGAACTCTTTGATCCAGACTTTAAAGGTGCAGTAGGTAAGATGTGTAAAACTAACTTTCTGTGATATTTGCTGAAACTGGCCCTATGTTCAGAGACATTTATGTCCCTTTAAGGCCGACCGGCCCTTTAATGGCCCTCAGCCAACAGCTGAGTGTGGATAGTGTTGTTTGGTTTTTGAACTTTAGGAGTGCCATGAAGAAGAATAGATCCATAAAAAAAAATATCATGAGTAAGAAATAAAAGATTAAATAATTTAATACAAAGAAATGTTGCAACTTAAAGAGAAATTGGCTAAATAAGTAAATAAAAAGAATAAATGAGAACTAGAAAATTCCGCAGAAATTTTAACAATGTGCCTATTACTTGGTGCAAATCCGAATATCAATTAAACTTAATATAAAAATAATAAAAGGGTCTTAACCCTTCAGAGATATAACTTTTTAAAACGTATTTAAGATACTATTATTTAAGTTTCTGTTTCCCAGAAACAGCTATGAGGTAGCTAGCGCTAAACCAACCAGACTCACACTTCTCCTTCCTTCCTTCCTCTCCTCCTCCTCCTCCTCTCCTAGTCTGTCTTCTATAAAACAGCTGTTGGTGTTGAGGCCTGAAGTCAGTTAGGAGTCAGTCAGTTGGTCAGTTTTTGTGTGTGTGTGTGTGTGTGTGTGTGTGTGTGTGTGTGTGTGTATGTGTGTGTGTGTGTGTGTGTGTGTTTGCTTGGTACACAGTTAACAGTTAACGATCGGAGCACCTGCTGTCACCATCTATTCAGACACTGAACAAGCTCTCCAACAAATGATCATATCACCAAAAGGATATAAGATATCAATAAAATAACGTTCCCGTGAGCACCAGAAGGCCTTTGTGAACATTATGATGTAAAATTCATGTGGATAGACTTAAAACTGTGGGCGTATCAACGATTTAAAAAAGTGCTTCGCTCTGCGTTTTGCTCAGAAATGTGGACAATGTTTAACATGGCAGTGAATGGAGGAAGATTTGGAACTCTTGTCATTTGAAAGCTCGCTGAGCAAAAAGTATAATTCATGTTGCATAAGTGAGCACATTCCTTGAAACTAGACAAGTATATCTACGTTTTGATGCATGAATTGTCCATTAAAAGTTGGCGTGGGAGCAAGTTATAGAGAGAAAACAAAGATGATTTTTTTATAATCTCCCTGCTCTCAACATTCTGCCACATACACAGTAGTAGTTAGTTAATTATCTCCGTGCCAGGAGGCACACAAGGCTTGGACATCACTCCTCCACTGGGTTCGGTTTGCAGCTGCACGTCGTGCTTTATTCCATGTGTTCCAGCCTGAACCGTTACGTTCCATTTCCACCATTCGCCGCCAAGTTGTTTTTGGGCGGCCTCTTTTCCTTCTTCCTTCAGGTGTCCACCCGAAGGCCACAGCACAGTCGTCCGTTCTGTCCTTCCTCAGCACATGGCCGATCCAGTTCCATCTCCGTCTCCTCACCTCCTCACTGATTTTCTTTGTTCCTGCCATCTCAAGAATTGACTTGTTGGAGACGTATTGTTGCCATCGAATCTTGAAAATCTTCCGTAAGCATTTGGTCTGGAAGATGTCTATCTTCTTCTCCTCTCCCTTGGTTAGTTTCCAGGTCTCGCATCCATAAAGCAGAACCGAAAGGACAAAGCTCTTGAAAAGGGAGGTTTTGGTCTTCCTGCTGATATCGCTGGCTTGCCATATGTTTGATAGCCTTTTGAACTGTGCGCTTGCCAGTGCCACTCTTTTCTTGACATCCGCTGTGCCTCCACCATCCTTAGTGACGTTTGCACCCAGATACGTGAAGCTCTCTACCTCCTCTACCTGGCTTTCTCCAACCTTCAGCTTGTTGTCGCTTTTGCTGTTGGCCTTCATTATCTTGCACTTCCAGTTGTTCAGTTTTAGGCGAACCTTGGCTGCATTGTCCTCTAATCTGGTTGTTTTGTGCTGAAGGTGATCCATTGTTGAAGATAGAAGGGCAAGGTCATCTGCAAAGTCAAGGTCTTCCAGCATGGTAGTGAAGTCCCATCGGATTCCAGTTCTTTCACCCTCCACTGTTCTCCGCATTACCCAGTCGATTACCAGGAGGAACAAAAATCCTGACATGCAGCACCCCTGCTTCACTCCTGTCGTCACTGGGAACCAGTCTCAGTCTTCTGAGGGATTCCATACTGACACATGATGGTCCAAAGACTGTCTCGGTGTATGGAATCAAACGCTTTTTCAAAGTCAACGAAGTGGACGTACAGTGTAGCATTCCATTCGTTGACTTGTTCCAGGATATTCCTAAGGATGAATATCTGGTCGACAGTTCCTCTTCCTGTCCTGAAGCCGGTTTGTTCTTTCCGGAGCGATGAATCTACTCCAGTTTGTATCCTGTTAATGATATATACACATACACAAACATTGGAAAATCTGAGACGGTCTGAAAACGGGACGATACGTAAACTGTGATTTTGGAGAAATCGTGCTTGATATCTGAATGCCCATTCAAGTCCCATCTTCGGTCTTGTCTTCGGTTTAAACTTTTAATCATGTTTCTACGTTAAAGTATGGCGACACAGCATGGCCCCAAAAAGGTGAAGTTTTGAGCGATGTTGAGCGATTTCCCGAACATTTCCCATTCAAGTCTATGGGAAATTTCGCGAAAACCGCGCAGCAAATCTCGTTTGAAAGTCATAGCACACCCTTCCCAACACACAATGTATTGTGTGTGTGCGCGTGTTGCCAACGCTCCGGCACTAGTAGCGGGACAAAAATCTGGCGGAAGAATAATAAGTATGGGCAATAATAGTCATCAACACACTGAGTAACAGTTATCTCTACACCATCCTGGTTGTTTCAGAGCAGTTTCATGGCATCATCATACTCTCCATGTTTCTTTCCTTCTGTACGAGAGCATGATCAGAAAAGAAGTTAAGTAAGATGAAAACAGAACGGTAGAAGAGATCTGAGTGACTAGAAGAGGAGATAATATCCACTGGCGAGGTGTTAGAAGATACTTTGCCAAAAATAAAAAATAAATGATTTGTTTTTGCTTATAATTTCAGCCAAATGCCCTCCGTCTCCTGACAACAGCTCTGAGCTCTCTGAGAAACTGAATCCAGATTCTAAATCCTAAACCCATCACCCTGCAGATGGTGAGTAGCTTCATACGGGACATGAACTATTATCAGCTGTTAAACAGAGCTTCCTTAAACTCTGTCAGACCTTCTGGGATTGGTTCTGTGTGCACTGGGACACCTCTGGGACACATTGGAGCTGGAAAGAACATCTGACTAGGGGCGCCTGGGTAGCTCACCTGGTAGAGCGTGCGCCCAATGTACAAAGGCTCAGTCCTTGTTGCATCGGCCGCAAGACGGCCTCCGACCTGCGGGCCCCCCCCCCCCCCCCCTTCACATCTTCAGCTGTCGTATATAATAAAGGCCTAAAATGCCCCAAAGAATCTTTAAAAAAAGAACATGTCTGACTTTCTGTTGATTTCCACAAAAAAGGTGAAGCTGTGAAGAGAGATTATTTAGAGAAAGACACTTTCAGAACCCTTCACGTCAGCAGATGAAGTTAATATTAAAAACTCAAATATGAACCTTTAGAAAAACAGTGAGACTAATTTATATAAATGGTGTTGCACCAAATTAAAATAAACAAATTGTACTTCTAAAGCATTTAAATACTAACATGTTAACACATAAATTACTGAATTGTTGATATTTAGGTCTAAATGATATTGTATTTATGTGGCTTTGTGGAATTTATCTTATTTTGTTTCTATTATATATATGATTAATATTTTTGGAAGATGATTTCTTTTTTTAATGTATGTTTCTTCTTGTTTGTGTCTTTAGGTTTATGGATGCATGTTGCACTGGATCAAGCGGCGGAGCCACGTTCTCCTCCATAAAGTTATTATATTATTCATCATCAGATCATAAACTGGTAGAATCAGGGTTGGGGTTTAGTTGGAGATGCTCATTGATTGGAAGACAGAGAAGACACATTAGAAAAAAAGGTTGATAAATATTTTCTAAATATGATCAAAATGAAATAATAACATTAAATGATTTGGATCATTTAGTTTAATTTAAAGTGGTGTTTCCTCTGATAAAATATTTATTTAAATGTTAATAAATTAAAATGAGGATGAATATTTTTGGAGAGGAGAAAAAAAAAAACTGATTCAAATCAATGAAAGCATCTCGGCACCCTTCATACATGATAAAGATTTGTGTGTTTATCTAAATTAAATCCACCATAGTTACAGTTTGATTCTTCTGCTGTCGGGCGTTTCTGGTTAAATTAATATTGGTAACACGTTAACGCATTGGTTACACATAATCACACAGACACACATTCCCATCTCCATACATACACTCCTAGGGTGTGGCAGCCATATAATACATAATATAATATAATATAAACCTTGAGATGACAGAGATCTGTCAGCCAGTAGAGTTTTCTTTACTCTCGGCACGATGAGAGTTTTACATCACTGGTGAATTATTTTACAACATGAAATCAATGCTACATAATATACAATGATAGGTTGTATCAATGTTGCCCCCCCCCCCCACACACACACACACAGACACACACACAATGTTAGCTTCAATTCAACATTTATTTTCCAGTTGTGTAAATAGTAAGTTTGTATATTTCTTTAAAATTGAAGATCTGGTTTGGTTCTGTCTTTCAGGTTTGTCTTAATAAATCAAGAGTGCATTGATGGTTTTTGTTCATAATATATATCTTTTGATCGGTTTGGAAACATTATGTTTTAATTTTAGCTGAGATAAAAGGTTGTGGGATGTTTTCAGTTTCTCGGCTCACTGATAGAAATGTTCTTGTAAGTATTTCCTGCTTCTATTTTGGGACGAGGGACGTTTTCGCTCTTATTTTTATAAACGTAAAGAAATTGAAGAGTGATTCCAAAAATCCCTTCTTGTGCTGTGTTAAGTAGATGACTATTTTACTCATTTTGGGGTTTTGCTTTCCAATAAAGCTCTCAATAATCCACATTTCTGTGTCTTTTTGTGATTTAACTAGCTAACTAGTTCATCTGAAGAGTCGGAAGAACAAAATCAATCTCTACAGACAACCTTAGGGGGGAATTGACTTTTCACATGACTAGATGACTTTGTTTGTTTCAGAGTTTGTATCTCATTTTTCTAATAAGAAAGGTCTTGACACAAAATTAGAATGTTTCTCATAGAAGGCAAACAGGCTTATACATGAAAACAGTTTTGTAGAGTAGAACAATGTAACTAATGTCATGCTGTTATTTGCGATTCTTCATTGCGTTTTATTTGATTATTTATGTGAAACACTTGGCGGATCCATTCAGCTGTTCTTCAGGCTGTACATGTGCTTTGGTCTCCCCTGTAGAAACCTGTAGCGCTGAAATCTGCCTGGCAACCGGTTGGTTGGAAAGTTGCCGCCATTAGGGCGAGACTTTCAAAAAGACAAATCACAAAATGGCTGACAGTGTGCATAGACAGTAGTAATATGTAAGGTAATAAAAGCGGATATGACACTGTGGCTGTATCTCTGTGGTGTAATAGAGAAGACTCATGTGCATCCTCAAACCTCAGTGTCCATCTATACATTTATGTATGTGTGTGTCTTTGGATGTGTGTATGTGGCGAGAAGCTTTTGCCTAACCAGTTCAGCACCATATCGGCCAAACTGGAAAGTCCCTTCTATCTTTCTTTCACTTTCTTTCTTCTCTGTATTGTGTAATCAGAGGCGGCCTGACTCAGCCAAACAACGGCAGAGCTAAATGTCTGGTGACTGAAAGCATTCTGGTTTTACCTCTCTATCTTTTAGGTTAGCAGCTTCTGGTGATTATGTTCAGCAGCTGTCAAAGTGATATAGTCGATATGATACAAAACACCTGTCACACAGCCTGACGTAGAGCAACAACTGGTGCATGCTCCTCTATAATGACTTTGTTAACATTTAGACATTTGACTGATGACCCCACCCAGATCAACAGGTTGTAGTTTGGTTTTGGTTTGGTAGTTTTCACTGAGGATACTTTAACAGAACAAGTGGCTGTTGCGGATAAGCAGATGAAGATGGATGGACGGATGGAAGTGGCTGTTGATCAAACTTGTGCCCTTTTTACAGGATATATTTTCCTTCCAACAGGCCCTGTATTGTATTTTAGATCAGGTGCCAAAGGGCCAGCTGTCCTGAAAATAAACAGTGATGAGAAAAAATATTCAGATCCTTTAGGCAAAAATACTGATACAACATGTGAAAATATTCCCAAACTAATAGTTTAATTTTAAACCATGTATTGTATTTCTTAAACGTATTATGTTATATGTAAAGTTAAAGTAACTCAAAACTAAATCTGTAATGGAGTAAAGTGTTTGTCTCTGAAATGGGCTAGATGTATAAAACACACATGGCAGATGCTCAAGTAAGTGCATTAAAATTGTCCTTAAGTACTGTATTTGAGTAAACTTACTTACTTTCTCCCACAACAGAATAAGCATTACCTTTTTTTTTTTTTAAACCTATTGTACTTTCTGAATTTTTCTTTCTATTGTATATTTTCTGTTGTATTTTCTGTCCCTTTATCACTTTGGCTGATTGGTACGATCACCAACCCAGAAGAACTGAAGTGCAAATCAAAAGGGAGTCACTTTAAGAAGAGAAAGAGTCACATTAAGAAGAGAAAGAGTCACTTTAAGAAGAGAAAGAGTCACATTAAGAAGAGAAAGAGTCACTTTAAGAAGAGAAAGAGTCACTTGAGAGATTAGCTTCGCTGTAACAGAATACTTGCTTCGCTTCTCATCCTTAAATCAAAAGTAACGAAGGAACTGATGCAGCATGAAACACAACAGAAATGACACCGATGTAGCCTCTTTTCCACACTTCATCTCATTTTGTCTGACAGATGTTTGATAAATGAGTTCCAATAGCTTCACCAAGTTCAGCTCTACAGAGGCAGACTGTCCATCAAACGGTCTCCAGCCAACATGTCACTTCCTTCTCAGACTTGGTGCAAGACTCATTTTTGAGTCCATACTCATTTTTGAGTATGGACTCTTTAAGTACAGTTTATTGTTAAAAGAAAAATCAGGCAACAGGACAAAATCGGCATGTGGTAAGTCTTTCTACTAGTGGAACATGTGATGATTACACACAGGTGAGACCATGACAAGAGTGTTTTAGGTTAAGATGCCTATTGATGGCGTGTCACCTGCCTACAGGATTTGTCAAATAACAAAATAAAAATCATGATTAAATTGACATACATATTTTTTTAAGATTATTTTTGAGCATTTTGGGTCTTTATTTGACAGAACAGCAGATTATACGAAAGGGGGGGGGGGAGACATGCAGCAAAGGGCTACAGGTTGGAGTCAAACCGGACCCGCTTAGTCGAAGAGTAAACATCTATATTTGGGCGCCCCTCCACCAACTGATCCATCTGGGCGCCCAAATTGACATAGGCCTACATTTTTTTTTCTCACATTACAATAACACTTGATGTTATAATTGAAGACTAGAAGATGATTCCGTTACAAATGAGGATGAGTGTAACGAGTCAGTTTAGAAATCCTGAATTGTTCTACTTCTAAATTTAATTCTGTGGAGTTCAGGGAATCCTGACGTCCTGCAGGAAAAAAGAACTGAAAGTGGATGAAATACAACGCTGGTCTCGAGGTGACAGAGCAGGTCATTTGAGGACGAGTGTTGCTGAGAAATGGCAGACAATACAACTTCAGTAACCCGCAGAGCAGCTGCTTTAGTTTTAGCAGTTTGCGTCGACCTTTGCTTGTTTTACGCATCGGGATGTGTAGTGACGCACAGCGTGTTTTTGGACTCTTGCGCGTCTCTGGGTTTCTGCGGCTCTACGGTGTTTGGCGCTCATGCTCTGACCCTGCTCATCCTCGGAGACCTCAACCCGTTCTGATTCGGGTTTTAACGGCGCACAGTCTGCTGCCCGCGGTGTTTGAGACGGAGCCAAAGCTCTGTACCGTGAGGAGACACAATGCGGCATGTTGGCGGATGTGCGTGCTGGCTGCTGTGTACCGGGGCGTCGCTAGCCGGTGCGCTGTTTGGGAAGTCACCATCCCGGACACGAGATGCGGACAACGGGAAAGAGAAGAAGCAGAAAGCCAGAGTGCTGTTTATGAGAGTCCTCACCTGTACAGACCCGACTGGCTACTGCTGCTGGAGGGCTGCTGTTCCTGACGCTCGCTGTTTGTGTAAGTGATGATGATGGTGAAGATGATGATGATGATGATGATGAATTCAATAGTAACTAGATGCTAAGGAAATGGATTGACAATTGTCAGTTATCAACATCATAATGAGAGCAGCTGTCAGTGTCAAGTCATCATTGCATTTTTCTTTTTACATTGAGACTAAAGTTGGAATACAAACTCAAAATATAAACTTAAAATAATTGCCTTGTTTTAACTATTTAAGAAACTTGGACATGTTTGTTTATTCCATATTTCTGTATTTGTCCTTACTTACTTAACTTGTTGTATTCTTAATCTTTGATGCACACTGCTGAAGAGATGCTGAACAGATTCATTGTACTCCACATGAGCACAATGACAAGATCTATTATCTATCTATTATATATATTATCTATCTATCTATCTATCGATTATCTATCTATCTATCTATCTAATCTATCTAGCCTGGACAGTTACTACTCTGCTCTTGGGATACACAGGACCACATTCACAAAGATGACAACCAATGTTGATATTCAAGGCTGATGTATTTTCAGTTCTCTGTGTGTCTGATTGTGTATCTGTGTTTCTCTTCTCAGGTGAAATGTTCATCCCGTCTACACTGGGAGAGTCATGGACCTCAGCAGTCAGTACCAACCAAAGAATTCATATCTGCACTTCTCTCATGGGCCGTAATCTGGGAAGGTATGGGGTCGTGTTTTTCACTTCACGTCCCATCCAGCATGAGTCTTTGGCTGACAGCTGATCTCTAACTGACTCTCTCTTGTGGTTTATCAGCTCTGTGAGGCAGGCTGCAGGGGGGTCTCCTACTCGGTGCCATCAGTGGCTACACATGCAGAGTGAAAGTCAAGCTGTCGGGGCTTTGACCAAACAGGAAATTGGATTTTTGAGACCACAAGACAGGTAAGGCTTTATTATATAACGTGCAAATACACTGTATTCATAATGACATGGAAGGTCAGATAGACAATTAGATCAAACTAAACAATAATACAAAAAAGACAAGAGAAGATAAACTAAAAAAGGACAGATTATAGCAGGAATACGAGGATGTAACAGGACAAGGACTTCTGACAGATGATCATTTCTATTCTTTTTTTGTGGAGGTGAAATCACGTCCAGGTTGTCTAAGACACCAACTTGATGGGAAGAACAGTGGGTCTGAACGTCAATGTGCTGCTGAGGACATCATCAAGACCCTGGGCATGATCTCCCTGATGATGAATCTGTCATGGAAGCTCACTTCCTCGTATTAATGGAGACGCCCATCACTGGCCTCATTCAGAACATCTATGACCCACACTACCAGATAAACGCAGATTCACATGTATATGATATCCGTACCAAGGAACTCTTTCAGGCTTTTAACTAATGAAACAATCCTTCATTACTGATTTTGCATAATATGGATCCTTATGTCTTCAAAAGTCAAATGGCGCTAAGAAAGAACAAACTAATATTTAAAACAATTGTTGTGCCTATCTTCCGTGACTCTAACGCCAAAGTTTTTATAGACGTTTAATCAGATGAAAAATGATTTTTTTTTTCCTTCCCCCAATGTACAGGGCTCGACTTTACCCTTACTTTAAAAAATTAGCTGAGTTAGTAAGATAGAAAATAAAAGAATTATTTCTTCCTTAGCGGCTAACCCTGGCGGTGCAGGACTCCATGGCCGTGGCAAATGAAGTCGCGAATGAGGGTTGTCTTGGTATCCATGTGGTCCGGAGCTTTAACTCAGAAAAACACGAGGCCCGTCGCTATGATGACCGCTTGATGGGACACAAACAATCAAGACCCGTCGGGACACTGTCAGGGCTGTTTACCTACTCGCACGGAGGGTGAGAAGTTTTAATTTAGATGGTAGATTTAAAAATCTTTTATCATAGAGCCTAGTCTTGATCATTTCTTTGTTTGTAAACCCATTAACAGTTTTGTTCCCCGGTGTGTGCCTGTGTCTATAGATAACAGGGTTGGCCATGCGGTTTGTTATACTACGGCAGGCTGTTCATCCAGAGTGGACAGATGACAACTGGCAACCTGGTTTCCTTCATCCTCTACCAATCAGACCTGGGAGACAACATCAGGGTATGCAGAGCTCTTGTTTTAATAAGCACACACATACACTTTACTCACTGTTAAAATATAATAGAAAGAAGAAAGAAATATTTTGAGATTACTTTCAAAAGAAGAGTAAAGTTTGGAGCTTTCTTGTTCTCAGGAAGGATATCCATTGGCTCATAGCTTTTAAGCAAAAATAAACACACAGGTGCTTGCAAATATAATTCCATTAACATGCTGCAACTCTGACTCCATAAATGAAATCATGTGTTATTAATTAATCAGTCTTATGACTGCCATCTTCCAGACTCTCGCCTACATCTTTGGCGACATGCTGAACTCGGTAGGGCTGCTGGAAAGTGTTTGAGTACCTGGACCGAAACCTCAGGTCAGCACGGAGGGAACACTCAAACATGATCAGCTGACGGGAAACATCAGCTTCCGCCAACTCAGTTTCGCCTATCCTGCGTCCCCGAACAAAACGGTGTGCTGCGGTGAGGTCTGACCACCAGGTAGACCAGAGTCATTCTCTGTTTCAATTGGACATTTCATTAACTAAGTTTGAAAAGAATATTGGAAACTATAGAAAGTGACAAACAAAAGGGCATTATTAACAGCTTTTCCCTCCCAAGTATTACAGCTATCTCTAAACTACACATGTATAGTAAACTACAATAAACTACATACATGTATAGTAAAACCAACATAAACTACATACATGTCTAGTAAATATAAAACTACATACGGTATAGTAAAAAACTATACACTACATACATGTATAGTAACTACCTAATAAACTACATACATGTATAGTAAACTACCTATAAACTATATACATGTATAGTAAACTACCTATAAACTATATACATGTATAGTAAACTACCTATAAACTACATACATGTCTAGTAAACTACCTATAAACTACATACTGTCTAGTAACTACTATAACTACATACCGTATAGTAAACTACAGACATCATTTCTTGTGTTCATTGTGATCTTCTTGTTTCAGGAATTTCTTTGGAGCTGAAGGCAGGTCAGATGACAGCACTGTGGGTCCATCTGGAAAAGGAAAAAAGCACCTGTGTAAGTCTGCTTGAGCGATTCTATGAGCAGCAGAGTGGAGAAATCCTATTGGACAACGAACACTGAAGTCTATGACCACCGTTCCTCCACAAGAAGGTGATTCATTGTTACTGCTTTTCAAATGATGAACACCACTCTCTTCTTCTCTCTCGTCTGTGTTTAAACTGTTTTTCAAGTAGTCAAAACAATAGAATCTACTGTGAACAGCATAGAGCATTTAGACAATTAGACCAGAAGGCAGTCTAACCACGACCATTACTGGGAGAACTACCACTGTTAGAAAATCAGTAGAAATAAGGGCTAATTTACTGTGTTTATACAAATTTTCTAATGATTTTTCACAGGTGTTTCGATATTTAGATTTTTTGTATTAACAGAAATATCCGTTAGAGGTACAGAGGATATACTGAAGTTAACAGATTTTTTTTGAATTAACAGAAGTTTGTAAACTTAACAGAAAGGGTATTGGTAATTTTCTGCCAGGACATTTTCTGTTTTTCTACAGATGTTTTTCTTACAGTTTCTGGTATACACACCAGATAAATGCATTATGTTCATGGCTAATCAGTGAGATCATAATATTATTTAATTAAGACCAGCAAGCTGATAGCTGATAGATGTATAATATATTTAAATGTGTCCGAAGATTTGAGTGTTACTTTTGGTTTTTATATTTTTAACACAAGTTATTCCTTCAGTCAGGCTGATGAGAGTGTGTTTAACAGATTGCGGTGGTGAACCAGGGGCCGGTGCTCTTCTCCGGCTCCATCAGAGACAACATCGCCTACGGGCTTGATGAATGCTCATTGGATGAGATCCAGGAAGCGGCACGCAAAGCCAACGCCCATGGCTTTATTATAAACCTGGAAAAAGGCTACGATACAGGTAAAGCTGTTACCCTTTGTGTGGTTTTGCATGTCTGAATGCCTGGATAGAAACCTGCAATACAAGATGTTTTACTTTTTATTTAGTTATCTGAAACATTTATGTAGATTCAATTTGTGCATTTTAAAGGCTAAATATAGTTTTTTGGGGATTTTGGGGGGTTGGTGCTCATCGTACCTCTAGTACTTCCTCTAGTACTTGAGTTTTGAATTCCTCGTATCTTTCTGCATCATACCTGAACACCAATCTGTTATGATTTTATAATATCCATTTCTCAGAGGTGGGTGAGCGTGGCGGCCAGTTATCGGAGAGCGAGAAGCAGAGGATCGCCATTGCTCGAGCTCTGGTCAGACAGCCACAGGTCCTCATTCTGGATGAAATCACCAGCTCTCTGGACGCAGAGAGTGAAAACAAGGTAATAAATCCCAACTTTTAACAGTGAGTTGAAGGTGGATGATGACCTAAAGACTCTTCTTCACCAGAGGGGAATAGATTCTAAATGGTTCTCTGCACCTGTGAACTCTAAAATAGGTGTTAGTGTTTAATAGATAAAGGAAGTGCTGCACACAAAATGTTGTCACATATCATTCATTGTTCAGTTAATCAGGAATTGAGAATTGCCCTATTAAAACCAAGCAATATAAAGTGCATGCCTTCCTTAGAGTTTCCAGGAGGATAATGAAGACCTGATGAACACAAATAAATGCACCATGTTTTTATTGCTTAGAGCTCAAAGCTCGAGAAGAAACTAAACTTGCTTAAAATATGATTAATGTGCTGTGCTAACTTAACAAAGCATTTAGGCTACATCTCAACATCGATATTGCCGAATTAGGCCTACATGTGGGATAGTTACAGAGGAATTGTGCTTAATAGAAAAGTCAAACAAACTATATACAGTATTGTATGACCAATCTTGAAGTAATGTTATAGAATCCATCTGAAAAGTAACATAATTAAGACTGTTTGTTGACTTCTTGGTCACTAGTCTTGTGTGTACGTGTTGCGTCCTTCATTTTTGCAATTTTAGTCCTTCAAACGAGCAGTATAGTATTTATATGTTTCTGAGTCAGCTACTGATATGTTCATATATTCATAAGTAGGTATGATGAATTGATGTAACTCCTTGTTTGCTTTTTCTTCTTTCATATATCCCTTTACATATCAGAATTAAACCTTAATGATTCTTCTGAAATAATAAATATTTCTGTAAATTTGACTCGTCACAGATCCAGCAGGCGCTGGCTCGTTGTCCCAACCAGACCCTGCTGGTGATCGCTCACAAGCTGAAGACCATCGAGAAGGCCGATCAGATCGTTGTGATGGGTGACGGCAGAGTGGAGGAGCGAGGGACTCACCAGGAGCTGATGGACAGGAAGGGGAGCTACTACAAACTGAGAGAGAAGCTCTTCTCCGAGGGAAACCCCCCACAGTGACACGCTGCTGTCACTGAGCTGATGTTTCTGAGAGAGGATTGTTCTGCTGGGCTGCATGTGTTGGACCGCAGGCAACAGCAGCTAACCTGATCAAAATGTGAGCTCGAGTTTATGTAAAGTTATGTAAAAATACTGTACATTTTTAGTAGGTATATTGAAAATGAAAGAGTATGGATGAATGTTTTTTTTTTCCAGAAATGTACTGTTTAGTAAAATGTACTAAAAAGTACCTTAAGGTAAGAAATATACTTCTGTTCTTATTTATTTGCTGATGGTTGGAATTTCATTAGATAATGTAAATTAATTGAATTAAATGTAAAAGTGACATGATGATATGTATATATATATATATATATATATATATATATATATATAATATATATTCCATTTGATGTCCTTGTTTTTGCTAACGATGAATAAAGGTTTGACAGCACACCGTTGATGCCATAAACCTTCATTTATGATCAGAGGGGGCAAAGGTTGCTTCATGGATATGTCCCAAATAAGAGATTGATCAACAGCATCCAACATTTTAGATCACTAGATATGAGATTTATCCGACATTTTAGATCATAGTCAATGATCTCCGTTGATCCCTGCTTGAATGTCAAAACATAACTGAATGTTTTTCAAGCCTTGCGCCAATATATTTATTAAGACTTTTCACCAAACACATTCAGGGACAAATTAAAATGCAATTAAAGACCAATATTTTATGTTGCATGCAAGAATTTGAACTTTATACAGGCCCAGTTGGCTCAGCAAGATGCTTACAGTACGGTGGGAAGCAAAGACATCACATAACAATTACTCAAATTAAACTATTTAAATATTACATATAGCATGTTATATTATGTCTTTTGTGTCTATTATATTGTGGTTTTAAGCCACTCGACTGCACGTGGATGCAGTGCATCAAAGCTCGGTATGGTGGGGGTTGGTTTTTATTGTTTGAGCCTCCCTGGAAAGTCCCTGACTACCAACAGGTTTTCTTTCTGTCAGTTAGGCTTTCTGGAAAGTTGCCTGGTGATATGTGTCATAATCACCAAAGGTACAGTGAAGTGATATACGCCATCATGTCAAAACACCAACCCCCTCTATCGATAAAGATCAGGCTCGGCTTATAAAACGTACAGCATGTCACAATTTTGTCAAGATGTCTGTGCAGCCACAAAATGGAGACTGAAGTCACGTGACAGACGAGTTAGGCATTTGTTTCTGCTGGAGTTGGATGACCGCATGATTTAAAAAAAAAAATGGAAATGTGTGTGTATGCATGTGTTTATGTGAGCGTAGGTAGGTAGATATACTGTACATATATGTAAACATGTATAAATAAGTGAAACATAAGATTTTTTTGTATTTAACTTAATTTTAATATTGTGTACATGCACTTATGTATCTGTTATTGTGTTAATATGTAAATACAGTATATGTGTATGCATATTCTGTATGTACTGTATGTGTGGATATATATATATATATATATATATATATATATGAATAAATGTTTATACTGTGTATGTATATATGTCTATATATATACTGTATATATTTATTTTACATGTTCAAAATAAAAACTACAAAACAAAAACAAAAAAACTCATATATCCTGAGAAGATTGATGTTCTTGTTGCCCAACTGCATTAGGAAGTTACCCTAAAACAGCTTCATATATACGTTTTCAATCATTTAAAACATGTCACAACTTTAAGAATTGCACATTTCTATACTTGTTTGCATGCAATGTCTCCTAACTTTAGATGAACTTATTTTCATGATTTAACATGAACTGAATGGTGATTGGTCTGCTGTTTGTTTGCTGCTGGTATTTTTTTATATCCCCTGGATGGATTAATAATATGGTTGTGACTGCTGAGTGTTTGCAGGCAATTTTCACCACATGAAACATGAAAACTTATTTTTAAGTTGGGAGATAGAATCCGGCACGGTGACTCATCAGCAGAGATGCGTGCTTGTTTTCTATCAGCAACTGCGTGCCGCCTGCGGCTTACAAAGGTTACCGCCATTAGGGCGAGACTTCCAAAAAGACAAATCACAAAATGGCCGACAGTATGCATAGACAGTAGTAATATGTAAGGTAATAAAAGCGGATACGACACTGTGGCTGTATCTCTGTGGTGTAATGGAAAAGACTCAAGTGCATCCTCAAACCTCAGTGTCCATCTATACATTTATGTGTGTGTGTGTGTGTGTGTGTGTGTGTGGGTGTGTGTGTGTGTGTGTCTTTGTATATAAGTATGTGGCGAGAAGCTTTTGCCTAACCAGTTCAGCACCATATCTGCCAAACTGGAAAGTCCCTCTATCTTTCTTTCACTTTCTTTCTTCACTGTATTGTGTAATCAGAGGTCGCCTGACTCAACCAAACAACGGCAAAGCTAAATGTCTGGTGACTGAAAGCATTCTGGTTTTACCTCTCTACCTTTCAGGTTAGCAGCTTCTGGTGATTATGTTCAGCAGCTGTCAAAGTGATATAGTTGATATGATACAAAACACCTGTCACACAGCCTGACGTAGGGCAACAACTGATGCATGTTCCTCTATAATGACTTTGTTAACATTTAGACATTTGACTGATGACCCCACCCAGATCAACAGGTTGTAGTTTGGTTTTGGTTTGGTAGTCTTCACTGAGGATAATTTAACAGAACAAGTAGCTGTTGATGAAGATTTAAGGATTAATCAAACTTGTGCCCTTTTTACAGGATATAGTTTCCTTCCAACTGTCCTAAAAATAATCAGGGATGGAAAAATACTCCCAAAAAAAGTTGGAGACCACTAGTTCAATATTTAACCATGTATTGTATTTCATAAACTTATTATATATTTATATGTCAATTTTTAAAGTAACTTCAAACTAAATATGTAATGGAGTAAAAATTGTTAGTTTCTGAAATGGACTAGATGTATAAAACACATGTGGCAGTGTGTAAGTGCATTAAACATGTCCTTAGTACTGTTTTTGAGTAAATGTACTTACTTTCTCCCACAACAGAATACATTTTACCTTTTTTTAAACCTATTGTATTTTTTCTGTTGTATTTTCTGTCCCTTTATCACTTTGGCTGATTGGTACGATCACCAACACAGAAGAACTGAGGTGCAAATCAAAAGGGAGTCACTTTAAGAAGAGAAAGAGTCACTTGAGAGATTAGCTTCACTGTAACAGAATACTTGCTTCGCTTCTCATCCTTAAATCAAAAGTAACGAAGGAACTGATGCAGCATGAAACACAACAGAAATGACACCGATGTAGCTTCTTTTCCACACTTCATCTCATTTTGTTTGACAGATGGGTTTAAATAGCTTAGAATAGAATAAAATAGAGGACCCATATTGCTAAATAAAGTCTCAAAAAGTAATGTACAATTATTGATCTTGGAGAATAAAGCCATTCAGATAAGTTATGTTATAATAT
This sequence comes from Etheostoma spectabile, assembly GCF_008692095.1. Classification (NCBI taxonomy): domain Eukaryota; kingdom Metazoa; phylum Chordata; class Actinopteri; order Perciformes; family Percidae; genus Etheostoma; species Etheostoma spectabile. The sequence continues at coordinate 296,030 of NW_022603060.1, forward strand.
AAAGCAGAGAAATCTTTTGTGTTGCTTTACAGTCAGGTAAACCCCCACTTTCTTTTCATAAATCCCCTAACTTCCCCTGGGGAATGAAGCAGTTGCAACATTTATTGAAGCACAAATTACTCCTCCTCAGTTAATGATAAAGACAAAGCATTCAATAAAACACCCATCACATGATCAAATGAGGGAAGTCCTGCCTTATGAACAAAGGAAATACTAAAACACTGATCTGGTGTCGGTTTTAGACTTCGGAGAACAACTATGGTCAAACAGAAACTGATCTTCTATCAGCTAATAAAAAAACATGCCAACCCTGAGCTGAGATCAAGCCTTTAAAGCAGAGTAACAGCGCTCCAGTGGTTGTAGTTGGCACTTTTACCATCAGCCATGTGATTTCTCGGAAACAGTCTGTTTGGCAGATTGGTAAATTAGGGGATTCTCAGGAGGCAAGAAAAGGTGGAACCATTGATCTCGGCTGCCATCTAGTGACAGCAACAAGACAGTAATAAAAAGCATCCCTGACACATGAACCACCAAGGGTTGTGAAGTGGTTATCAGTGACATTTAGCAGTATTTTCAGTTCTTTAAACAGTGTAGGTTTTGTGTTGTGGAAGATCTTGTGATGTGTGCAGATTCACAGGAAACCACCAAGGAAACCAAGTTTCAGCTTGTATCAGAGAGGTGCCGGTGAAGAGCCACATGAATGTTGATAAAGAGATCAGTTCCTCTGGTTTAAGACTCAGTGTTGTGGTTTATTTTTTATCTTGTAGCCAAGGGTCACCAGATATACTGGATACGATCTGTATATTTTATCAAAAGGTTGAAAATACAGAGACGGTATTAGAGACAGCTTGAGGGAATGGTGTCAATTTCAGCTACAAGACAGTCTCTCTCACCACCACACTACACTAGCACATGTGTTATGAATAAATGAATCATTTAACAGTGATTCAGAGGTTCAGGCTTACACCGGAACAGTCTGATTCTCAGTGTGTCAGGAGCAATATGGTAGCAGGGTGACATCATTTACTTATTGAGAGTTGAAATGAACAGCATTAGTGAGAGCAACAGCACCCCGAGTGCTCATCTCAGACACGTTCACCATGCAACCAGACAACCATGTGATTTCCTGGAACTCCTCAGTCTGGTGATCTGGCGCTTTTGAAAAAGAAATGTAGAAAAGATCTTGAGTGCCCCCAAGTGGGATAAAATAAGAAATGAATTAAATGCATTTACATAAGATAAAACAACCTTACATTACACAGTAAGATGTTTTTGAATGTGTGCTTTCAGAACAATCAACATAGGAACCTCTTCAACATGTTACCAACAGGTACATCCATTGCAAACCCATTTTTTGATAAGGAAAGTTTTCTTCAAACTCTCTTCAAATGTTTTAAAATTTAACCCAGCTCCCAAAGTATGACACCAGCAGGTTGATTTGGTTCTCCTTGGCTCCTTGCACAAGGGCCAAGACACTGTATTTATGTTATAGGAGGCAAATTATCAAGCGTATATCTTGTCATACAAAGTTCTATGTTGGTGGGATTGTCAGACAGAAATGCTTTTTAAATCTTTAAAACTATTTAAGGTTTTAATCCCTCAACATAAGGTTGTCTCAGTTCTCACCCTGATAGCTTTAAGGTTGTTAAAATCCTCTTATTCCACACTGTTTGACATTATCACATGTGCATTGTGTATCAGCTTCTTTAAGATCATTATCATAGGTGTATAAACACTTATTTAAAGTCCATGTTTTTGTCGGTGCTCCATTGCACCAAATGGAAATATTCTATTGGCCTCATTTATTACACATTTTCCCAAATCTTTGTTTAGCTTGCCAGATTGACTTTGAAAATGTTGGGATCTTCAGTAAAATATAAATAAAGTCATGTGGATGTGAGGAGAGATTGGCTGCACAGAATGTGTTTTTAGGAGAGGGAAAATCATGCTTCAAGAGTTTAAAATAACATTATAAGCTATGTGGCACTGTAATTGTGTCAGTGAAAATCATGACCTCCAATGCAAGTATATAGCTCTTTGCAGACCTTCAATGTCACTTCAGTGCACATTTCACTCTACAGTGTTTGAATGTATTATCATCGTTGTTATTATGAAGGCAGGAATCTCAGTGAGTGAATGAGTGAGTCCCTCTGTCTGGATAAAGACGGTTCTCCATCTTTGAACATGGTGACCTGCCTGCATGTCAGATATCACACCCCAGTTGCAGTGGGCTGTACTGTAATACCTCCCCTGAGTATTTCACCTTTGACCTCTGTCTTTCTGAGTGCAGATGCTGGATATACCATCTTTCCAACCACACTCTTCTTCATTTCCCTAAAATCAACTACCAAGAGCGGAGCTCCTGCAGAAACACCATTGCAAGTCAAATTGTACGAGTTTGTCACAACACAATACGTTACTTCCGTTAATTACCCCTGCTTTAAAGCGAAATTATGTGACTTTTTTACCTTAAATAACAATTTCCATGGTGACAAATTTACAGTAAATCAGAATCAGAAAATGATTTATTGCCAAGTAAGTAACATGTACATTAAATTTGCCATGGTGCTTGGTGCATGAAACAAATAATAAATACAGAAAGTAGCTGTTAAACATAAGAAAAAGAGATTGAATGGTTTAGTGCAGAATGTACAAGAATATTTAGGTGCAAAAAGTTTAAGATGTAGCCAGTATACAAATGGCAGGTGTGTCCAGGTCCAGGATGTAGGTTAATGCAAAGTGTAGTGACTTGGTTTGGGTGGGGGGGGGTATTAAGAGTCAGTGGGGGACGTGTTAATAAGAGGGTAGGGGTTCAAACCGTTTGGGTCTGGGGTGAAGTTAGCCTTTGAGCTAATACGTGCTAACTACTGTAGCCGAGGGCAATAAAACAAAGAAACATGGAGGCTCCATTATCTGAACCAATCATAGACAGTTAAAGACTCACTTTATCTATTATTAGCTCGTAGGCTACCTTGACAACAGCAGCACAAACAGTAGGCTCTAGTAGGCTAGACTATAGCCTCACTTTTACCGTTTTTATCCTTCACAATAAAAGCCCAATTTAATTTCACTCAGAGCATTCCGTTAGAGGAAACTCCATAACTTATTTAGCTATATTAGTCGCGTGTAAGCACAAATAACTTAGCTAATGAATAATGGGATCATGTTTAATTGTGATATTTTCTGGACAGATCATTCGATTTCATTCAAGGAACTATAACGCCATATTTTGTAGCATCAAAGCAGGCTATCAAAAACAAGGTTGGTTAGGCTACATTTAGGCTACATATATATATATATATATATATATATATATATATATATATATATATATATATATATATATATATACTAGGTAAACTCGAGCCGATTTTGTAAAAAAGCTTATTTTACTTTCACTTTCGTTCATGAGCTCATTGTGTCAGCTGTACTGAAGTGACGTAGCTCAGTCTTAATTCCCATTGGCTCAGACAGAGAGGGATTCAACGTGATCATAGCCTCAGTTGACACTGGTGCTCGAGCTGAGAGGACGGAGTCTGTTCCTCTGGATCTCAAACATAGAAGTTGTTAAGAAGTTTCTCAGAGCTTCAGAAGAGACAGATCACGATGAAGACCTGGCTCGGTCTGGTCCTCCTCGGCCTCGTGCTACAAGACGCGGCTGCAGGTCAGTTAAGACTTTGTAATGTGTTACTCAGGTGTAGACCTGCCACTAGTGAAACAAACCTCCAGACTTCTTGGCACTTAAGAAGTGGTGCACGTCTGATAATTTTCAATAAATAAAAAATTGTCAAGGGAAACATGCTTCTTGTCTTTAGAAACTGTATTCATGAGTTAACTGTTCTTTTCATAGTCGTTGATCTAGCTCCAGGAAGCAACAACTCATTATCTTAAAGTTCTCGTTAGTACATCCAGTCTTGGAATGGTAACCTAATAACCTAATAAGCCTAACCCTACACGTCGTTCTCTCAAGTCCCAAACCTCCCAGAGTTTGTGGTAGTTGGGTTGGTTGATGAAGTTCAGATGGTTCACTATTCACTCTTTCTCCCTCTGAGACGTCCAAACTGTCCACATGATGATTGGCTGTAAGTTATTTATTAAGTTAATTATTGGCTGTGGCTTCCATCGAGCCAATAACAGCGGGAGGTGTAGATCCTCTGTTTTGGAGTCTGGATCAGTGTGTCTCTGTGGTAAAGATGTGATATCAACTGGTAACAGAAACTGGGCTGTGATCTCTCTCTCTCCCTCCTTCCCTCCCTCCTGGGACTCCACATGCTCCAGATGATGGAAGGCTGTGAGTGGGATGACGAGACTAGAAGCACCAATGGATTTAACCAGCATGGTTATGATGGAGAAGACTTCATAGTATTTGACCAACCACGATGGATCCTTCCAGATGAGTGTAGACCTGGACTTTCATCAGTCCCAGCTGAAGACTGGAGGAGGTACGACTGTGTGTTTCAGCTCTCTGGTGTGGAGGACGACATCGTCACCAAACTGGACAAAGCAGAGATCAGGACAACAGAGGTGAGACTGGAATAGGAAGTGACTGAAAGATGTGTTTAGTTTTACTTCAGAGCATTCTGGGAAACGCCGGCTTCTCAGCTGATTTAACACCTGATTGGTTTACAACATGATGACGTTTTATATAAACTTTTTATTGTTATTGAATCGGAGGGATTTTAACTGCTATTTGTCTGATGTAAAGACTTATTCTGTCCAGAACGGAGGAGCTGTCATCTGTTGCTGATTTTAATGAACAACAGACTGTAGATGACCAGTGATTTGAACAGATTTAGTCTCTGACTTCTAAATCTAACTATCAACCACACATGTGTTCTGGACAAAGCCACACTGAGAAAGGTTGTTTGCTCAAGGTCATAGAAAAAAAAAGCTAGGAATAGACGAATAGCCAAACAGACACAGCTGCTAATGTGGTGATGGGGTTTACACAGCCTTTACTCACACTGTACACGCATTGCATTTCATTATCACTTTGTTTTTAGATATATATTGCCATTTTTCAGAGAAAATTTGCTGATTGGGGGTCCACATCAGCCAGCCTCAAAATTGTAAAGGTCATTACAATGACATTACCCTTCACAGAGGATGAAAGCCAGAAATGTCAAATTGCTCAGCAGCCACATCATCACACAAATGGAGCAGAATGCACTGGAAAATCATGAAAGACGTTTATAAGTGACAACTTAATGAGCAGAAGTCTAGGTCAGCTTTTTTTGGCAGGTGTGAAGGGGGAAGATTTTATGGACCATGACATGTAGTGAAAAACACACAGATATTCAGTATGTCCGAGCTACAGTGCATTATCACTGTTTAAACTCCATTCAGCATCCTGTAAAAAAGCATTCAGTGTTCCTGAAAAGGCAGAATTAATGGTAGGCTACTGCGTAACAGAACTATCAACCACACATGTGTTCTGTACATATGACTTTAAAACAAAACAAAAAATAGCAATTTAAATCCCTCTGATTCAAAAGTTTATATAAAACGTCATCATGTTGAGTCGATTGTGAACCAATCAGCTGTTAAATCAGCTGAGAGGGCGGCGTTTCCCAGCATGCTGGGGGTCCTGGGTCTTGCAGTTGGTGAAAGGCAACGTGCGGCCGCCTTGCTCTGGACCGGGCCTGTCCCCCCTCGGAGAAAAATCCCAGAAGACAAAACAGCTGAACCGTCTCGGTCCTCGGACCCGTCTTTATCAGAACAAGATGAAGAAGTTTCTGTTGTTGCTTCTCTTCTGTCACGTCTCATCTGCAGGTAAGATCACATTTGAGTTATTTTGCATTACTTTCCTGCTTTACTGGAGTTAAGTTTCACTTTCACTTTACCTCGAGACTGTCATGTCTTAGATTAACGGAATCATATTATAATTAGGCCATCGTATTTATGATAAAATAATGATATACGTCTATTTATACTGAACCTATAAACCATGTTTGTACTTCGGTAAAGTTAGAAAGACATTCACAGATTCGAAATTCCGGGATCAATTACTCTGAAGCGAAATGTTTTTAAATCACTAACGACTCATCTTTCCTTTTGTAGTAACGTTAACAACGAGCTACAAACTCATTTTCATCCAAACGAACTGTCCTTCAATCTAGAGAAATAACATTGTTCTGCACGAGCAGTCGGTGGAGAGACGGCAGTGAGATGAGGGCTAGGGACCGTCTACAAATTAAAACACCGACAAGAGATACAAGAGAGAAATATTCATTAATTTACTTATTAATAAATAAGGTAGTGCCTCCATACTTACCTCGATTATTACTTGTCTAATGGTAGTTGTACTACAGCACTTCTTTTTTTTTAAATAACCCAAGACATAATTTTGGTGAATTTCTTTTGCCAAAATCATTCAATAGTTATTATATAAATGATGATTCAGGTTTCTAAAAGGGCTAGACACATAGATATGGGACTGCTGGTTGTATTACAGCAGTTATTTATCAAAAGGTAACCATATTTCTAATTTTGGTGAATTTCCTTTGCCAAAATCATTTAATGTGTTATTACATAAATGAGATTCAGGTCTGTTCGGGGCTAGACACTGAAGCCCCCTGCTGTGGTTACTACAACAGTTATTTATCAAAATAACCCAAAACATATTTTTGGTGAATTTCTTTTGCCAAAATCATTCAATAGTTTATTATAAAATGGGATTCAGGTTTCTAAAAGGGCTAGACACATAGAAGGCCCCCTGCTGGTTGTATTACAACAGTTATTTATCAAAAATAACCAAAAACATAATTTTGTCACCTTACTTTCGCAATATTTATTGTTTTCCTCTATTACCAGATCTTTATTATTCTGTGTTTTCCAGTTGTTTAATGATCAAATCTCTCACTCCCTTTCGATTTCTTGTCAATATGAGCCATAGCCAATGACGGGTGTTTTTGTATCATCTTGTCCAAATATTTTAATAGAGAGTTCAGACCAGATTTCCGAGGAATACCCTGTTTCTCGGGTTGTAATCTTAGCACTTTTCATAGTTTTTACCAAAGCTTCAATTCCACCAGCCATTGCCCATAAGCATTTCCTTTGAGCTTTCTTTACTTTTTTAATTCTCCCCATTGTCTTCACATGTCCTCTAACCTAGGGAAAAGGCAAAGTTAAAACTTTTGTCAGGATAAAGTGAGTTTTAGTAGTAAACTGTAGTTTGGGAAGTAAAATAAGGCTACCTAATATGTAGAGATACAATTTATACTCCAAACATTACTTAAACACCAAATTTACACAACTTAAGATCCCTAAGGATAACAGGTAAACAGTGTATGCTACACACACAGTGTATATGTATATCTAATGTTAAATTAATTCTCTGTTGGAGATATTTCTGGTTTCATACTATACCTTACTATACTGTAAATAAAACAAATTCTACCACTACAGAACTGCTTAAAAGGTCAAAAGGTCATTATGTAATTTTGTATGAAATAATTTTTGTATTTCAATAATTAAATTTTGGGCATTTTCGCCTTTATTTGACAGCTGAATAAATGAAAGCAGAGAGAGAGTGGGAATGACATCCAGCAAAGCGCTGCAGGTCGGAATTGAACCCACAGCTGCTACAAGAACTGAGCCTCTGTACATGGGGGCACACGCTCAACCAGTTGAGCTACATAGACACCCCTACATCAAATACTTCTGACAGAACCATCCGCGAATACTCTTACTCTTCAAGGAAAACAATACACTCTCTGAATGCTCTGTCTGTAGTTTGTGCTTCTAAAGTTTAATGAGGCTGATTATCCTCAAGGTCACAGTGGGTCAATATATACACCAAGGCCAAGGTTTTACAAATTGACTCACTACAATGAAATAGCTTCTTTTGGGTTAAGGATTATAAGGAATGGTTACAATTTGGCTTCTAAAATCATCTTGATGTCTTAGCATTACAGTCATATAAATGTATTCAAATTACAAGACGGTTTATAACTCCGTACCGAAAAAAAAGCTAATTACCCAATTTCTACAATGGGTAAATAAACAACAAATAACACTCTACTTTTCTTACACAGACTCAGTCCTTGTTGCATAATTGTCTTACCTAAAGGACATTTGCTGCACGCTCTCTATCTCCACTTTAATCATCCTATACATTAAGGCATAAAAGCTTTATTGTCTCTCCAATTTTTCTGTCTTACTCTGTCCTATCAATAAAGGCAATATAAACATTTCAAAGATACTATTTTTAGAAGAAAAAAAACCCAGAGAGTTCTTAATACCCGAGAAGAAAGATGATACAATAATGATTACTTACATATCCATGGAACGGGAAAGGTGGAAATCTTCAAGTAAATTTACAAAATCTTGATGATCCCATCAGAGTTTTGCAGTAAGATTAAATATGTGATTACTCACTAAAAACATAATTGAAAGGTTGCTCTTGATTGGCTGGTGACATTGTCACCCCTTGCACTCTTCATTTCATGGTTAAAGGGAGTGGACATGCAGCGAGGACATGATCTAATGTGTGATCACTGCAGGTAGAAGTTAATGGACAGTGCCTATTTTTAAAAACAAACTGTGAAGTACAACAAAGCAGGGGGCCTTCTATGTGTCTAGCCCTATTAGATACCTGAATCGTTGTTGATATTATAACTAGTAGATTATTTTGGCACAAGAAATTCACCAAAATAAGAAATATGGTTATTTTTGATAAATAACTGCTGTAGTACAACCACCAGTCCCATATCTATGTGTAGCCATTTAGAACCTGAATCATCATTTATATAATAACTATTGAATGATTCACCCAAATTATGTTTTGGTTATTTTTATAAATAAATACCATTAGACAAGTAATAATCAAGGTAAAGGAAGAAGCAACCTTATTTAATAAGTAAACAAATGAATATTTCTCTCTTGTATCGCTTGTCGGTGTTTTAATTTGTAGACGGTCCCTAGCCCTCGTCTCACTGCCATCTCTCCACCGGCTGCTCCTACAGAACAATGTTATTTCTCCAGATTGAAGGACGGTTCGTTTGGATGAAAATGAGTTTGTAGGTCGTTGTTAACGTTACTAAAAAGGAAAGATGAGTCGTTTGTGATTTAAAAACATTCGCTTCAGAGTAATTGATCCCGGAATTTCGAATCTGTGAATGTCTTCTGACTTACCGAAGTGTTTTGTCCTGCAGTGAAGCACTCATTTAAGATTTTCATCACTGCATCTTCTGGAGTCCCACACCTCCCAGAGTTTGTGGCTACTGGAGTGGGGGATGATCTCCTGGTGGCTTACGCGACACCAACAAAAAGATACTAGAACCCAAACAGGACTGGATGAAAACATTTTCGAAAACCATCCTCAGCAGTGGGAGTTTTACACTCAAGCATGTTTTGAGAGTGAGCCAAACGTCTTCAAAGTCCAAATGGATCTCTTCAAGCATCGCTTCAACCAGAGTGGAGGTACAGTATTTATGCATGTTACATTTAACTCATATTGCTAAAACTGTAAAGTGACCTTAACTCATCCCCACCTTGAGATAATTCTAAACATCAATAGTCAAAATATCTTCACAATAACATAGACAGGAAGAGGAAATAGAAGACATTTCCTTCACAGACGTGTTCGATAATTGGACTCAAGGGCTTTGTCATCTGTCTTTGAAGTTTTTTTTCAGGATTTTAAATGTTTCTTTGGAATCTGAATGTTTGTGTAGTGAAATAACTAGATTTTTATTTTGCATGTTGGAAAATTGGAAGCCTGCCCAGGCTTTTTTCATCATGTACAGAATAAATATTCTGTTAACAAAGTCAACTTTCATTGCACAAAATCAGACTAAGTGTGTTGAACGTCAAAATGTAACGTGACTTGAAAACAGCGTGAAGTTTCTTTTTACATCACACTTTCAGTCATTATGACCACGACTACGGTCAGAAACATTGTGTCAAAATATGAACAATAATGTCTCTGTCAATTGGGTTATCTGCTAAGTCAAACAGTGTTATGTTTTATTTTTTGATGTGTTGCTTTATATGATCATTTTAATTTATGTGAAGTGTCTTTAAGATGTATTATTATTCGTATTAATAATTATAGTCTGTCTGTCAGGTGTCCACATTGTCCAGAGGATGACTAGCTGTGAGTGGGACGATGAGACTGGAGAGGTCAATGGTTTTAATCAGTATGGTTATGATGGAGAAGACTTTATATCATTGGACCTGAAGACATTGACATGGATCGCTCCAAAACCACAAGCTGTCATCGTCAAACACAGATGGGATGCTGACATATCTTCGACAAAATACAATGAGATTCTCCTCACTGAGATTTATCCTGAATGGCTGAAGATGTATTTGGACTACGGCAAGAGCTCTCTTCTGAGAAAAGGTAGAATCACATTTCCTGATGTAGTTTCACATTCATGTAGTCATCCCAGACTGAACTGTCATTGTGTTATCATTCTGACATCACCTTCGTTTTGTTCGTTTTCTGTGGCGGTAAGATTTTATTTTGCGCTCCTCATTCCGTCTATTTACCGTGCTCTGACATTACCTTCCATCAAATCTGAGATTGTGATCACCAGTGCACAGTTAGAGTACGGTAAGAATGTTTACCTGCAATGACAGGTGTTGCTCTGCTGTAGACTAGAAACACAATGCCACATCCTTCTTTAGGGACTGTTTATTTAGTGGTGGTGGTTTCTGTCAGTATAGGTCTACAGACAATATGGAGGTTGTGTAACTGATGAGCTCACAGCTCAAGATTGTTTAATAAATAATTAACAGGCGTGGTTTACTTAATGGGCTGTGTACTACTTATCTTATAAACTTATGTGGGTCATGTTACACTTAAAGTAGTTTCTTCTTATCTCGCTCTCTCTCTCTCATCTCTCTCTCTCCTCTATCTCTCTCTCTCTCTCTCTGCAGAGCGTCCCTCAGTGTCTCCTCCAGAAGTCTCCGTCCTCTCCAGTCAGCTGCCACGCTACAGGTTTCTACCCTGACAGAGCCCTGATGTTCTGGAGGAAAGATGGAGAGGAGCTTCATGAGGACGTGGACCTCGGAGAGATCCTCCCCAACCACGATGGAACCTTCCAGATGAGTGTAGACCTGGACCTTTCATCAGTCCCAGATGAAGACCGGAGGAGGTACGACTGTGTGTTTCATCTCTCTGGTGTGGAGGACGACATCGTCTCCAAACTGGACAAAGCAGAGATCAGGACCAACAGAGGTGAGACTTCTGTCAGAGGAGATGAAGGAAACACACATTTAGTTTACTTTTAACAGTCCTGCATTTAAATTATCTAATAGTTGTATATACCATTTTTAAAGATGAAGTATTAAAAATGACATTTAACAACAGCAGGACAAACAGATAATATCAGTATACAGGTGTGTGGTCTGGTTGATAAATGGAGGTTCTTCTCTTCTAACCTGCTTCATCTGTTCAGGTTGGGACTATTTTTTGTTGTTTTCTGCTCAACAGAGAAGCCCACTGACATGACCGTCCCCGTCATCGCTGCAGTGGTTGTTCTCGCTCTCGTCCTCCTCGCTAGTGTGATCGGAGTCCTAGTTTACAGAAAGAAGAAAGGTGAGACACTCAAACAGAGAGATTGCCTCATTTCTTTCTCAGTATCTAGATTTTAGACTTAAAATGAATCATTTGATCTAGACTTTAAAGTCTGGATCTTTTAACTTCAGCAGAAAGAGGTGTGAAGCTCAGAGCTGCAGTTTATGATTTGATAAAAAAAGAATATATTCAGATATTGGCATTAAGTCAACAACACCACATGTAAATTGTACCTGTTGGGACGCACTGCACTAAGATACACTCATATCCGTTGCAGACTTATCTGCAGTTAAATGGCACTTACAATATAAAGAGAAAAGAAGAGATGTATCTATCTGTATGAGTGACCATTGTGAGAACTAAATGATTTGTCTTTTGTTTTATATTTCAGCCATACGCCCTCCAGCTCCTGACAACAGTGTTGAGCTCTCTGAGAAACTGAATCCAGAATCTAAATGATAAAAACACATGATATGGATGGATATGAGAAGACTGGAGGTGATTGTATTGTGTACTGACTGCATCGTTCCGTGGTGTGTGGTGTGTGTGTGTGTGTGTGGGTGTGTGTGTGTGTGTGTGTGGTGGTGGGTGTGTGTGTGTGTGTGTGTGTGTGTGTGTGTGGGTGTGTGTGTGTGTGTGTTGTGTGTGTGTGTGGGTGTGTGTGTGTTTGCTTGTACTGAAACACATGCTCTTTATCTTTTAACATCTTCAAGTAAGTGAGTTGCTTCATATGGGACTAGTGTTGTCCCATATGAACCTGGTAAAACAAAGCTGCCTTAAACTCTGTGAAACCTTCTGTGAACAGGATGATCTATTATATACAGTAAATAATAATAATAGTAAATAATACAAGTCTTTGTCTTCACTGTGCAGAGGTTCCCTCAGTGTCTGTCCTCCAGAAGTCTCCGTCCTCTCCAGTCAGCTGCCACGCTACAGGTTTCTACCCTGACAGAGCCATGATGTTCTGGAGGAAAGATGGAGAGGAGCTTCATGAGGACGTGGACCTCGGAGAGATCCTCCCCAACCACGATGGATCCTTCCGTTGAATATTCACTGTGTGTTTGTTTGTTTACCTAGCAGACATTTTCATAAATAGTGTAGCAGTTTTCTGTGAAATTTGATGGACAGACCATAAACTAAGAAAGAACTTAATGAAACATTGGTGTATTTAGTGCCACACCTCAATATGTTAAAGACACAGAAGTGACTCCTGAAAACCAGTCAACAGGACAAGGTAACAACTGAAGTTAGTGACTGAATTAACCCCAACTTTGTATATTTAGTATTTTCTTGCTTGAAACATCCTGAGGGACTGAAACACGTTTGCCTGTCTTTGTCTTTTCCTCCTGTCCTCCTCAGAACAATGATTACATTTCTCTGATTAACACCACCCTTTCAATCCTTGTCTCTGCCATGTGTCAGCGCGTTAGATATTTGTGATGCAGCATATTGTATCAGTATTTCAGTAGTTTGACTGTAGTACAGACCGGGATAAATACTGTTTGCCAGAGTCAGATCTCAGACTGAAATGTGAACCCACAAGAAATATGACAAGACATACTCCATAGGGAAGATGTTGATATGCAATACTTTATTTTTATGTAAGAAACCCAACCAAAATATGTATACTTTATTTATACAGTATATTTTTTATATATATTTACAGTAATGTTTTTAGCTTTCTTTTGAGCGACAAAAGTAAAACTTTTGTAATATTGTAAACATAGTTTTTATTCTGCTTAATAAACCCAGATCCTGAGTTAAAATCAGCCATTTGTTCTTGTTTGAGTGGATCTTCTCACTGCAGGCCACTGATTGGGTGGATGACCCTTTTAGGGGCCAATAAAAAGGTTTACTAACTGCTATAGCATGGAGTACAATGGAAAAAGTAAAAGTTGTTAACTTATTAGTATATTAGCATCATTTAATGTATTACATATTGTTTTTATGTTTCTCTTTTATTCACTTTAAATATTTATTTGTGTACCTTTTCCCAAATTGGAGATACTGAACAAGGTCTTTTTAAATAGTCCACTTGGGTTATTGTCCTTGTCAAAGATTAGCGTATGTATATATAGGTAATGTTTAAAGACATTAAACACAAAATATATAGACCATCATACACAGCCATGTGTGTCTCAATAACTTCCCCCTAGAGGACAGCAGAACCCTGAAAACTGAACCAGAATTAGCTGTAGAGTAGCTGTGTGTGTGGCTGTGACTGTGGTTAGAGGGACTGCTTTTTACCCTCCACTTTAGCTAGTCATTCATTTTCAGAAAAAAAATCATAAACCAAATAAAGGTATTGAACCAATGCACACCCACACACATCAGGATTTAAAATTACTTATTTTGTTAAGATAACAGCTGATTAGCCTTATAGTTAACAGGAACAAACATGTATGTTCAACAGATGGATGTACTTCTGTTCTAACCTGATGTATCTGTGCAGGTCTTTAGTTTTTTATTTTTTACAACAGAAGTCCAGTCACATGATCGTCCATCACTGCTGTGGTTGTTCTCCATCTCATTGCTGTCTACTGGAGTCATTGTTTACAATAGGAAGAAAGGTGAGAGACAAATAGAAAAATCAGCTGCTTAATAAACTTTTTTTTATCAGTTTAATTGAAATGTTTGAGTTGATGCTTTTATCCAGGTTGTGTTTGAATTAAATTAAAACAAGCATCAGTTTCCTAAATCCAACAACTGAAAGCAGGGAGGGATTCATTTTAGTTTGAGTAGAAGAATCATATTTATTGATATTCTGGCATTTCCAACTGTAAAATGATCTCATTTTGATTTCAGCCAAAGGCCCTCAAACTTGTAAGTAAACAACTTTTATTGTATTTAACAATCTGACACACCACGATTAAAGGGTTTCATGTTATTGTGCTAATTTCTTATATAAAATGTTCATACATTTACTGTTTATAAATGCTCAGAGGATGAATGCTTTCCAGTTGCACCCTAACAGGGTCTCTGACCTTCCAGGTCCTGACAGCAGCTCTGAGAAACTGAATCCAAAGACCTGACTCTCAAAATGGTCTACTTTGATACAGTATGTGTCATCTTTAAATAGCTTTACAGAACTTAAACTGAAAGAATCCCTGCAAGAAAAGGAAATTTAATTACAGTGTATGGGTTTGAGATTATAAATGTAATGGTTTGATTTTTACATGCATTTGTAGATTTTATATTTGTGTCATTTTTGAACAAAAGCTTTAGAATAACTTGATATAAATATTGAATCTGGTGGGACACATCAACGGATGCAACTCATGAAATGTTTTTCTTAATTGCTAACTATTGGTTATGGGTAAGACTAGTGGAACCAGATACTGTGATGGTGGTTTCACTTCTCAGTGATTCATGGCATTCACATAAAGTTGAGTATTTATTTGATTTAATCATTCATGAAGGTGCCCATCAGACCAGTCTGGTTCCAGCCTCTGTAGTTTAGTCTGAGTGGATACAAGTTAGATCAGCAGCAGAGAATGGCTCTTTGCTTGTGTGTGATGGATTTAAAGGAAGCTTAAAGATTCCTTCAGACAGGGTTAGAGAATGATGTCGCCTGTCAGAGCTCACTACCACAGTCACTACAGGACCTAATGAAGGCCTCGTAGATATTCTCTAACTTTTAGCACGTTTTACTGTGTATTGATAGGCATGAAGTAAAGTCCAGATCTCAGGAACCATCACCTTATCATGGGGGAGAGGTTTGTGTTGTCTGCAGCTTGGTGGTCCTGGTATGGTCTCCCATGGCAAAGTGGTCTCAGGTGAGGGTCCAGATAAAGACTGGGTCAACGAGGAAGAGGTGGTTACCCTGCCCGGAGGAAGCCCGAGGCCCCCGTCTGGAGCCAGGCCCAGATGGAGGACTTGTCAGCGAGCGCCTGGTGGCCCGGTTTACCACGGAGCCTGATCAAGATCTAATGTAATGCTTTATTTTGGTGCTGATGTTTTGCTTTTCAATAAAGTCCCTAATTTAGATTTTTACTGTGAGTCATCTTTGACTATAGTTGCAGTAACTTTTAAATTGAATGTTCATTGTTCACGAAGAGAATGGATCGTAAAGACTTTATTTATCTTCTCAATCAAGTAGCAAATAGTATGTCTGAGTTGTGATACAATAGCCTACATTACATTATGTCTTTAAGTGTGCAACGCCACTTCTTCTCCTCTCTTGTTATGCCAGTGACGTATCACAAAGTTTAACTGCTAAACTTTCAGAAGTTTAGTCTCTCTGGCTACACATCACTATCAGCCACACAACGTGTGTTCTGTACACAACATGACTTTAAACAGACAAATAACAATTTAAATCCCTCCGATTCAAAAACAAAGTGTATATGAAACGTCATAATGTTGAGTCGATTGTGAACCAATCAGCTGAGAGGCGGGTGTTTCCCAGCATGCTCTGGGTCTTGCGGTTGGTGAAAAGCAATTGCGCTGCCTTGCTCTGGACCGGGCGTTGTCCCTCCTCGGAGAAAAATCACAGAAGACAAAACATCTGAACCGTCTCGGTCCTCGGACCCGTCTTTATCAGAACAAGATGAAGAAGTTTCTGTTGTTGCTTCTCTTCTGTCACGTCTCATCTCCAGGTAAGATCACATTTTAACTATTTTCTTTACTTTCCTCTCAGCTCTGCGTTTTGTTCCTGTGTAGCTCTGGAACTCAGCTGGAGTCTTTCACTTCACCTCGAGACTATCATGTCTTAGATTAACTGAGTCATAATAGTGTCATCGTATTTATGATAAAATATGTCTATTTATACTAAGATGACCAGACGTCCGCGATTTCCGGGGACAGTCCCCGATTTTGGTGACCTGTCCCCGGAAATGTCCCCGGTTTTTACTGTGATCGACAGACCCGAAAGCGGAATAAAAGAAAAAACACTGACCAAACGGAGCCGATAGTCGCTCCAGACCGCCAGAGCCGCCGCTGCTCAGAGATCAGGTGTTTTAGAAAGACGTGTTTTTTTTTTTTTTTTTTAAAGCCAGAAAGACGTGTTTTACGATGCTAAAATCACTGATTATTTACATGGAGTCTGGTGGGTTTAGCCAACGCAATTTCGCGGACTTTTATGTTTTAAAAAGGATCTTAATCTTTAATAGAAAGGTCGACCTCCTTAGAAATCCTTTCCATAACGTTGTCAGACACTTAGAATATTAATCTGAGTCTGTCAGCAGCAAAACGAGCACTTTTATGAACGTAAATACAAGCTGCATAAATATCCTATTAACTCACACTGTAGCTTGTTTCTGCCGACTGGAGCGATCTCGTTTAATACTGCATCATGTCAAAGGAAAATATGTCCTCGTTTTACTGTATCTGATGCTCAATGAGCTACTGCAATAAGCTGTCAGATAATGTAGTGCAGTAAATATTACAACATTATGAAATATTAGGACTTTTATCTTGAAACATTCCCCTCTGAGGTGGAGTGAGTAGGAAGTAGCAGCAGGGGGGTCTAGGATCAGACTTTGGGGGGGCTCAGCCCCTAATGAAACAGCTCTAGGTCTAGTGTCCCCGTTTTAAGTTTTACCAGATAAACATGACGTGTTTTGGAGGTATATACTCTTCTGAGCTGAAAATGTCCCCGGATTTTGTCTGAGAAATCTGGTCACCTTAATTTATACTGACTTTGTAAACCTTGTGTGTCCTGCAGTGAAACACTCACTCAAGATTTTACTCACTGCATCTTCTGGAGTCCCAAACCTCCCAGAGTTTGTGGCTACTGCAGAGGTGGATGGTCATCTGGTGGGTTACTGCAACACCAACAAAAAGATACTAGAACCCAGACAGGACTGGGTGAAAACATTTTTAGAAAACAATACTCAGCTTTGGGAAATGTTCACAGCTGAGTGTTTTGAGATTCAGCCTAACCTTTTCAAAGCCACGATGGATAACTTGAAGCAGAGCTTCAACCAAACTGGAGGTAATACTTCACTGTTTACTGCTAAACTGTTCTACATCTTCATTTTATATTAAAGTGACCCCAACTCATCTCCACTTTGAGATAATGAAATTCAAAACATCAATACATAATATCTTAACATACACTGGAAGAGGAAAAGCAGTAATACAAGACATCCTTTATTTCCTTCATTGACCTGTCAGATAACGAGACTGAGGGCTCTGTCTGTTTGTATAATTGTTAAAATATTAAATAACTAAGATTTGATACTGTATGGAATATTTGGAATTAACTTTACCAGCCTGTCTAGGATTAACGTTTGTCATGTAAATATTAAACATTCTGTTAAAGAAAACTTTCATCGCACAAAATCAGATTAATAAATTCAAAGTCTTTATTAGTAATTAATTATGAAATTAGAATTATAACATGTAAGGTTTGTGGTCAAACATCTGAGACAATGTGCTCTTAGATCAGGGGAAACCCGGCTGTTTCCCATCATGCACTGGAGTTTTGCAGTCGGTGGAGAGCAACTAACTGACTCTAGAAACTTCATCTGACCCACTTCACCCTGTTGTTATTGTTATTATTATTATTATTATTATTATGTGTTGTAGTAGTATTAGTAGTATTATGCATTATTGTAATGACAGTCTCTGTCTCTCAGGTGTCCACATTCTCCAGAGGATTACTGGTTGTGAGTGGGACGATAAGACTGGAGAGGTTAATGGTTTTAATCAGTATGGTTATAATGGAGAAGACTTCATATCATTCGACCTGAAGACATCGACATGGATCGCTGCAAAACCAGAAGCTGACATCGTCAAACAAAGATGGGATGCTGACATATCTAGAATAAAATACATTGAGATTCTCCTCACTGAGATATTTCCAGGATGGCTGAAGGTGTTTTTGGACTACGGCAAGAGCTCTCTTCTGAGAAAAGGTAGAATCCCATTTCCTGATGTAGTTTCATGAACACAACAATGTTCCTCCAGTCTGCTCAGACTGACCTGCCATTTTATTATCACTCCAATCAGTCTGACATCACCTTCGTTTGGCGGTTTTCTGTGGTGGTAAGATTGATCTAGCCCTCCTCAATCAGTAGAGACCCACAAGTTAGAGTGCTCTGACATTACTTTCTATCAATAGCCAATGACTCCAGTGCACAGTTAGCATACGGTGAGTAAGTTGAACTGCATTGACAGGTGGTCTGTCAGTTGGTCCGTTTGTCCTTCAGCCTGTTACAGACTCACTGGATGGCTGTAAAATACTGTACATATATTCATGGTCCCCAGAGAATCGATTGTAAAACTTTGAACCTCTGACCTTTTCAGCTAACGCCATCATCAGGTCAAATCCTTCTGTTTATCCAGTAATTTAATTTATGACCAAATACCTGCAAAACTAATGACATTCTCTCATCCTCAGCTGTACTTTAGGTTTATGCTAATGAGGAAATATTAGAAAGCTAACATGCAGAGCTGAGATTATAACCTGCCACACATCAACATGCTGGTAAAATGAGCTCAAAGCGTCGCGTACCTCAGAACAACCCAGAGCTGCTAGCACGGCTTCACACTCCTAGTGTTGTTGTGTTGAGGTTTATTTACTTATTTATTTTACTTGGAAGATTTTCCACACTCTGTTAACAATTCCCTATGTATTTTTCTTCATTTTTCTTTTTACATTTTCTTTCCATTCACGTTTGTTCGATCTCTCTCTCTCTCTCTCTCTCTCTCTCTCTCTCTCTCTCTCTCTCTCTACAGAGCGTCCCTCAATGTCTCTCCTCCAGAAGTCTCCGTCCTCTCCAGTCAGCTGCCACGCTACAGGTTTCTACCCTGACAGAGCAATGATGTTCTGGAGGAAAGATGGAGAGGAGCTTCATGAGGACGTGGACCTCGGAGAGATCCTCCCCAACCACGATGGATCCTTCCAGATGAGTGTAGACCTGGACCTTCCATCAGTCCCAGATGAAGACTGGAGGAGGTACGCCTGTGTGTTTCATCTCTCTGGCGTGGAGGACGACATCGTCACCAAACTGGACAAAGCAGAGATCAGGACCAACAGAGGTGAGACTTCTGTCAGAGGTGATGAAGGAAACACACATTTAGTTTCCTCTAACAGTCCTGCATTTAAATTATCTAATATTTTATATACCATTTTTAAAGATTAAGTATTAAAAATGACAAACAGATAATGTCTGTATACAGGATTGTGGTCTGGTTGATAAATGGAGGTTCTTCTCTTCTAACCTGCTTCATCTGTTCAGGTCTGGACTATTTTTTGTTGTTTTCTGCTCAACAGAGAAGCCCACTGACATGACCGTCCCCGTCATCGCTGCAGTGGTTGTTCTCGCTCTCGTCCTCCTCGCTAGTGTGATCGGAGTCCTAGTTTACAGAAAGAAGAAAGGTGAGACACTCAAACAGAGAGATTACCTCATTTCTTTCTCAGCATTTAGATTTTAGAATTAAAATGAATCATTTGATCCAGACTTTAAAGTCTGGATCTTCAAACTTCAGCAGTAAGTGGTGTGAGGCTCAGAGCTGCAGTATAATTATAATATGATGACTAGAAGAACCAAATTCATATTTTGGTTAAACAGTTTATTATTTATGTCTTCGCATTTCATCTTACTTGCTTCAGCTTTTCATAAAGTATGTTTAAAGATGGTTAACCTTTAGAAAATAAGTATATTTGTTTGTCAGTGTGTTCCATACACTAAGATAGTTATTACCAACCAGGGGTATGTGTACCCCAGGGGTACCTCTGCTGTTGCCAGGGGCTACGTGGAAAAATTCAGCTTTCCTGAACATTTACAAACTATGATTTGATTAAAAAAAGAATATATCTAGATATTGGCATTAAGTCAACAACACCACATGTTGCAATTGGGTAAGAGAAAACTAGTTATCAAGCGAGCACACGTTAAAAGTTAAATACTTCAAATGATTAGTTATAAGTAAAGTACTGGATACATGTTAGAAATAGTTAGCTAAAAGAAACGATAGTGGATAAATGGTATTCAGCTTCACTCTAAGTAGTAGTAGTAGTAGTAGTAGTAGTAGTAGTAGTATTGCAGACCAAAACCAACCTTAATATTTACAGTTCAACTTTATGAAAACTTGTTTTATATAATGAAGTGTTATACATTTGGAGCATTCATTGGGAATTGATGAAGGGGTACGTGAGTTCATCTGACAGGGCTGTGGGGGGGGGGGGGGGGGGGTACTTGTTGGGACACACTGCACTAAGATACACTCATGTCCCTTGCAGACTATCAGCAGTTAAATGGCACTTAAGGAACACTTAGTTACTTTTCTACTGGAACAATCTCTGTCGAGATTATTTCTATACAAGGAACAAATGGATTAATAAAACCCATGATTATAGTACTAAAGAGAAAAGAAGAGATGTATTTATCTGTATGAGTGGCTAGAAGAGGGAATCATATCCAGCGGGGGAGAAGGGACCATTGTGAGAACTAAAATGATTTGTCTTTTGTTTTATATTTCAGCCAAACGCCCTCCATCTCCTGACAACAGTGTTGAGCTCTCTGAGAAACTGAATCCAGAATCTAAATGATAAACACATGAATATGGATGGATATGAGAAGGACTGGAGGTGATTGTATTGTGTACTGACTGCATTGTTCCTAGGCTTTTATTTCTTTATATATATATATATATATATATATATATATATATATATATATATATATATATATATAATGTGTTGATTTTCTTACTTGTACTGATATACACGTGCTCTTTATCTTTTAACATCTTCAAGTAAGTGAGTTGCTTCATATGGGACTAGTGTTGTCCCATATGAACCTGTTAAACAAAGCTGCCTTAAACTCTGTGAACAGGAATGATACTATTAATATACAGTAAATAATAATAATAGTATAATAATAAAATTCTTTGTCTCCACTGTGCAGAGGTTCCCTCAGTGTCCCTCCTCCAGAAGTCTCCGTCCTCTCCAGTCAGCTGCCACGCTACAGGTTTCTACCCTGACAGAGCCATGATGTTCTGGAGGAAAGATGGAGAGGAGCTTCATGAGGACGTGGACCTCGGAGAGATCCTCCCCAACCACGATGGATCCTTCCAGATGAGTGTAGACCTGGACCTTTCATCAGTCCCAGATGAAGACTGGAGGAGGTACGACTGTGTGTTTCAGCTCTCTGGTGTGGAGGACGACATCGTCACCAAACTGGACAAAGCAGAGATCAGGACCAACAGAGGTGAGAACAAAAACAACAAAAATCGCTGTCTCTGAGACAGCGTGGACATTTACCCCCCCCCACCCCATTGAGGTCACCGAGGTCCGGACCTTGAAAGCTTTGTTTACAGACATTGTCATAAATAGTGTAGCAGTTTTTTTATGAATTTTGATGGCCAGACCATAGCTGTAGCTCAGTCCTTTGGGAGTTGGGTTGGGAACCGGAGGGTCGCTGGTTCAAGGCCTGCACGGACTAAAAAAGTATAGTGGTGGACTGGTAGCTGGAGAGTTGCCAGTTCACCTTCTGGGCACTGCCAAGGTGCTCCTGAGCAAAGCACTGAACTCCCAACTGCTTGGGGTGCTGTTCCATGGGTAGCCCCCCCACTCTGACATCTCTCCATTCGTGCATGTACTGAGCATATGTGTGTAATTCAGGCCTGTGTGTAGTGTGTGTAATAACCGTGTAAATTGTAATTTCCCCTTGTGGGACTAATAAAGAACAATGATTACATTTCTCTGATTAACACCACCCTTCACATCCTTGTCTCTGCCATGTGTCAGCGCGTTAGATATTTGTGATTCAGCATATTGTATCAGTATTTCAGTAGTTTGTACTGTAGTACAACACGGGATAAATACGGTTTGCCAGAGTCAGATCTCAGACTGAAATGTGAACCCACAAGAAATATGACACAACATACTCCATAGGGAAGATGTTGACATGCAACACTTTATTTTTATGTAGGAAACCCCACCAAAAGATGTAGAATACTTTATATATATATTTTTTATTTATATTTACAGTGATATTTTTAGCTTTCTTTTGAGCGACAAGAAAGTAAGACTTTTGAAATTGTAAATATTGTTTTTATTCTGCTTAAACATTTTTTTTTTAAGAAAAGTTTTGGTCTTTAAGAATCTCAGCCAACACTTGGCACGTCAGATGTGTTTGATATTCTCATATTTTGTATTTTCTTTTAGTATCATTGATGTGAAATAACTCTTACATTAAACATGCATCATTCAGTTTTTTATTCTGCTTAATAAACCCAGATCCTGAGTTAAAATCAGCCATTTGTTCTTGTTTGAGTGGATCTTCTCACTGCAGGCCACTGATTGGGTGGATGACCCTTTTAGGGGCCGATTAAAAAGGTTTACTAACTGCTATAGCATGGATTACAATGGAAAAAGTAAAAGTTGTTAACTTATTAGTATATTAGCATCATTTAATGTATTACATATTGTTTTTATGTTTCTCTTTTATTTACTTTAAATATTTATTTGTGTACCATTTCCCAAATTGTTGACATTGAACAAGGTTTTTTAAATAGTCCACTTGGGTTCTTGTCAAAGATTAGCATATGTATATTTAGGCTATGTTCAATATCTATTTCATTTTGTAAGAACACAACATACATAGGCCGTCATACACAGCCACGTGTCTCAATAACTTCCCCCAGAGGCAGCAGAACCCTAAAACTGGGGAGAGAGAGAGAGAGAGAGAGAGAGAGAGAGAGAGAATTGCCGACTACTACATATCTGCTGGTGTAGTAATTGTAGCCAGGTGGAGCTGATGATGATAATTGGGCAACACGCGGCACCTGTTGGCTCAGCGCCTGGTTGGAGTTACCTGCGGCCAGCTCACTGGGGACCCC